>NC_090688.1:2148571-2456493 GCF_013368605.1 Nyctibius grandis | reverse complement strand
CCCCTCAGCCAGGAGATGCGGGGACCCCGGGCTGGGCGTTGCAGGGAGGGGATGATGAACCCACCCAGCGAGACTCACGTTGTCCCCAGGCCACCTCAGCCTCATGGTCCCTCCCTGTCCCGTCCCCTCCTGCCCGGGAAGGACCTTGCGAAGCCCCTTGGGGCCCGCGGTGGCTGCGAGGGCTGAGCCCCGGCGAAGTGGCCGCATCCGTCCCGATGGCAGCTCCCCGCTGTCACCTCTCCGCTGTCACCTCCTTTTCTGCCACATGGGTGTCTTTTCGGGTGACTCACTCCCCTGACGTGGGGCTCTGCAATCCCCAAGCTCCCTGTGAGATGAGTTTTGGAAGCCCAGTGGGATTTTTTTGGTGTGTTTTCCTTCTTTTTTGGGTTTTTTTGCCCTGTTGGGCTCGCGGCTGACATCCCCTCTGCCTGCGCTCGGGTCCCACCGTGACAGCCCCCCCAAAAGCAAGCGCTGGGACTTGGTAACCCCCAACCCCTCGTACCCCCTTCCTTTCCCCTTCCCTAGCAAAGGACGAAGGTGCTGCCCTGCCGGGGGCTGCCCACAGGCAAACCTGGGGGGGGAAAGACCCCAGATTTAGGGGGCAAGGCCCCAGATTTGGGAGGGAGACCCTAGATTTTGGGGGGATCTGTGCTTGCTGGCTCAGCTCGTGCCCGGACAGGGCACCCCAGAGCTGCGGGGCTGCTCGTTGTTATGGTTTTTGCTGCTTAAATTAAGTGGGAGGTGGGGAAGGGGCTGGTTTGTAAAGCTTTGGGGTATTTTCGGTTGGTTTTGGTGCTGGGTTTTGGAGAAGGAGGAGGAGGAGGAAGAGCCTGGAGCGTTTTGTTGGTGAAATATTTTTTTTTTTTTTTAAACTTGATATTTTCATCATGGAAAAAAAAATTAATAATAATAAATGGCACTTTACATTTACAGGCGTTTTCTCTTCTTGGTTGTGCCTCAAGTGGCTTTAACCCGTGCAGAGCCAGAACCCCGATGGGTTCTCCTTGGACGGGAGCGATGGCACTGACCGTGCCTGGGGACACTGCCCTCGCCGGGCGGTACGGGTGGCTCCCGCTGGGATGTACTGGTGGCTCTTACTGGGATGTACCGGTGGCTCTCACCGCGCTGCCCATCAGCTGCCTCCAGTGGAAACAGGCGAGAACAGAATTATTTTGACACAAGGCAGCCCTGGCCGGAACGTATGCGGGGTGTGAGGACGGTGCGATGCCCTAAATCCTGCCCCAGGGGAGCCGGGATCAACTCTGAAATATTTTGGGGCAAAATATTTATAGCTCTGAAATATTTGGGATGAAATATATGCGGCTTTTAAATATTTGGGGTGAAATATATGCGGCTTTTAAATATTTGGGGTGAAATATATGCGGCTTTTAAATATTTGGGGTGAAAAGCAGCAGGGCGAGGTGAAGCTGGGCTCTGCCAGGCCGGGGGCAGCCTTGGTGAAATCTAAATCAGGGCCAGAATTGAACAAAATAACTGTATTTTGCAGAATTCTTGTGCTGTTCTTGTGCTTTGAGGTTCCCCCGGGGGCTCTGGGGCATCCTGCAGAGACCGGGATCAACTCGCTCCACCCATGGGAGCTGCGGCAGGTGTCGGTGATGTTGGCCGGGGTCCCGTGGGGCCCCCGCGGCACGGCAGGGTTTTGGGGTGCAGGGAGGAAGGGGGGGTCCGGTCAGGGCTGGAGGAAGGGGTATCCCCAACCCTGCTTCTCTTGTGGGACAGGACGGGGGTGTTTTGGGGTCCTGCCCCCCCCCCCAGACTTCTCTCCATGTCTGTGTTGCAGGCGGGTTTGGGGTGGCCCCGGTGTGTGGGGGGGGCAGCGCTGGGGCTTTATTTTTGGGCGGGGGGGCTCTGGGCGTGCCCGGGGGAAAGCGAAAGCAGGCGGCGAGCGTGCGGTCGCGGGCGCATGGCAGGGCCCGGCCCTGGGTGCAGCCTGGGGGGTGCCCACCCCAGCCCCCCCTCCACGTGCTCTTGGGGCCCAAGGCCCCCCCAGTCCACACTTACAGCCAGGTTTCCCCGTCCTGCCTCAGTTTCCCCACCTGCAGAACAGGGTTAGGGATACCAAACCCTCCCTAAAAACCCTCCGGGGGGGGGCCTCAGCCAGGGGGGTGGTGGGGACACGGGGTGGAGGGGGGGTAGAGCCCTCAGTGCCTCTCTGAGGAGCTGAGGAGGGTTATTTAAGGGAAAAAAAGGGAGAAATGGGGAAATTGCAGGGGTGGGGCTGGAGCAGAGGCCCCTGGGGGCCCCGGGGGTCTGTTGGGGGCCTTTTATTTTTTTCTTTTCCTTTAATTAATTTTTTAAATAATTATTAATTCAAAATCTTCCCTAAAATCTTGCTGGGGCCCTAAAATCTTGCAGTTCCGTGCAGATGAACCTGGCAACCTGCAGGAAACCGGCCTTCAGGAGCCGTTCACTCTGGAGCGTAATGGTGGGGATCTACACGGACCTTGGAGCTCTGGCCATGGGTGGGGGCCACTGTTGTGGTGTGTGTGTGTCCCCCCCCGGGGCAGGCCTGGAGGTGGTGGCTCTGGCGGGTTTGTCCTGTCCCCTGTCCCTGCCGGGCTGGCTCCCAGCCCACCACTGACCTTGGGCAGAGCTTCTCTTCGTGTCCCCTTCCCAGGGTGGGGGGGGGCTCAGGGGACAGTGGGGGGATCCTGAGGGACACGGGGGGGGGGGGTGACATGCAGGGGGGCTGGGGTGACAGAGGGTGATGGGGGGGGCTGGGGGTACAGAGAGGTGCCCTGTAGGGTGATGTGGGGTAAGTGTGGGTGGGGGTGACACGGGTGGATGTGGGGTAGTGGGGGGGTGACACACAGGGGGGTGACACACAGGGGGGTGACATGGAGAGACAGAGGGAGGTGCCCTGTGGGGTGACACTGGGGGGGGTAGCTGGTGGCGGGGTGCTGGGGAGGTACATTATGGGGTGACACATGGTGGGGGGGGTGACACGGGTGGGTTTGGGGTCGTGGGGAGGTGCCCCGTGGGGTGACACGCAGGGGGGGTGACACGGAGAGCCCCGGGGAGGAGCCGCGTGGGGTGACACGGGGCGGTGACAGGGGTGGCGGGGGGCGAGGCAGGGGGGCGAGGGGACCCTGGGGGCTCTTAAAGGGGCCCCGCGCCCCCGCTCCCCCCCCCCCCCCCCGCCACGCACAGCCCTGTGCTGCGGGGCGCGCCCCCCCTCGGCTGGGAGGCTGCGCCCCGAGGCGGCGGGTGGGGGGGGGCGGGCGGGCGGGGAGGGGGGGGCGGCGCGCGGCCCCTTTAAGAGCGGGGCGGCCCCGGCCGGAGCAGGAAGGAGCCGCATACGGGCCTCGGCGAGCAGCTCCCGCGGGGCGGCCAGAGCCTGCTCCGCCCGCACGGCTCGGCCCGGCCCGGCTCGGCACGGCGCGGCCCGCTCCGCTCCGCTCGGACCGCTCGGCCCCCGCCCGGTACGGGGAGAAGGGGGGGGGCGGCGGGCGGGGGGGGTCAGGCCCGGGGTGTTGGGGGGGAAACAGGCCGCCCCCCCCTTTCCCCCCCCCAACCACCTCTGGGGCTGGGGGGGGGGGGGGAGAGGGGGGTCGGGGGGGTCTGCGGGCGGGGGGGGCCGGGCCGGGCCGGGGTAACTGCCGCCCCCCCCCGGCTGCATACGTTGTACTTGGCCGGGCTGTGCTGGGGGGGTCGCGGGGGGGTGGGGGGGGGGGAAGGGCCCTGCGGGGTGGGGGGGGCGGTTGGAGGGGGCGCGGCGCGAGGGCTGCTGGGAGTTGTAGTCCGGTGCCCGCGCGGCCCCGCAGGTGCGAGAGAGCGCGCGGACTGCGGTTCCCGGCTTCCCCCGCGCGCGCGGCGAGTGGGAGGCGTGTTGATGGGCAGCGGGCGGGGCCAATCGGGGCGCGCCCTCCGCCCAACGCGTACCCGCCCGTCGCCTCCCGGCCCAATGGCGGGCGGCGCGCGGGGTGCGGGGTGGCTGAGGACAGGCGCGGCGGGGCCTGCGCTGCCTCCCCGGGCGGGCCCGCGCCCCCCGCCCGGCCCCGGCTCTGCCCCGGCCCTGCCCCGCCTGAGGGGGCCCGGGCGGCGGCCGCGGGGCCGGCACCTCGCCTGGGCGCCCCCTCCCCCGCCCGGCCTCCATTGGCGGCGGCCCGCCCGGGGGAAGGGGTGGGGTCGTGGCGCCCGGCCAAGGCTCCCTGTGGGCCCCGCCGCCAGCGGGGGGGCAGGGGGGGGGGCGGCACGGCCCGACCCGACCCGGGGAGGCGGAGGAGGGGGAGGGAGCGGGGTGGGGGGGGCCGGCTGCTGGGTGGGGTCCCCCGGGGCGTGAGTCCTGCCAGCCCGGCCGCGGCCGGACCGACCCGTGCGGGGGCGCCGGGCCAGGCCGCTCCCTCCTTCCCTTCCCCACCGGGGCCCCCCCCGTCCTGTCCCCGAGCACCCCAAGGTCGTTCACCGCGGGGAGCCGGGCTGGGGGAGCTCCCGGCTCTCCCCTGGCTTCGTTCTGTGGGGGTTTGTTTTTTTCCCTACCCCTTCCTTATCTGTCCCCGGCCGGCTCCGCATGCACCCCTGAGCGCAGAGGGGGGAGAGGGCGGTCGGGCAGCCGGTGGCGGTTCGCAGTGATAATCCCCCCCCTCTTCCCCTCCTCTCGGTGGTTGGGGCCCTCAAAGCCGTCGGCTGGGCCCTGCGTAGAGGGCTGCCCTGGGAGAGCCGGGCGGGATAAGCCTCTCTCCCCGCCGCTGGACCTGCGCAGCAGTGAAGGCCGGCGAGTGGCCGCGGAGGTTGACATGAGGGGCAGCATCCCCTGCTCGCAGCGAAGGGGAGGCCTCTCTGCTTGGCCAGGGGGTTGTGACGCTTCCTTGTCTTCACTGTCCTCCAGCTCAAGGCTCTTGAGTTTGAGGTGGTGGGTTGGGAATCGAGCCTTCAGGTACCCAAAGCTCCTGTGCTGAGCTCCTGAGATAGAGCTGAAGGTTATCTCCGGCTTCCCCAGGAGCGCTGTGTTTGTGAGGCTGATGGCAGGAGACAAAGTCAGGGGCAGATTGCAACGGTGATGGTGATCTGAAACAGGAGGCGAGCCGGTTGCTGCCTGGGCAGAGGGCTTTGGTGCTTGCGTTGTTTCAGTAGTGGGGGAAGAGCCGTTGGACCAGCGCGTGGAGTGGGACTCCCAGCACCTGGCGCTTCCACTTACCACAGCTTTTAAATCCCAACGGTCCTATTTGAAAACAACGGTCGCATGTCGGCAACCGGTGGGACTGCTTGTACCTTGTCCGGCTCCCCCGTGCTCTCAGCCAGCCTCCTGGAGACCCTCGTACTCGCAAGGCAGCCAGAGTCTGGACAGCAAAAGTTTGTCTTGGTAAGAGTTTGCTGCTGGTCTGACTTCTGGATTAGCTGCGTTCCCTGTGCTGTTAATTGTCTTGGCTATCGAAACCGTAACTTATGTAAGTACTTTATAGACATGGGTAGAGAAGGTCTCTGCCTGGGAGAATTTACGACCTAATGAGGGTAGAAGTTGTGTGCAGCGGAGCTAAAAGGTCATCTCGTCATGTTAAAAAGCGTTGGGTTGGTTTTGTTGGGGTTTTTTTTAAGAAAATGTTTTATTTCTGGATATTTCTGCTGGTCTTGGTTGGAAATGGCAGCATGTGAGTGCTTCTGGAGGGTGATCAGGAAGAGACGGGCTGGCTTAATTCTGCTGCTTTGCTGGAGATGTTGTATTTAAACAACTCTCTAAAAAAAAAAAAAAAACAGACGGAGAGAAACTGAGCAGTTTATTAGAGAGGAGCCGTTCTTGTTTAATATTCATTCTGGCCCCTGTTTAGGCTTGTTCTGGTGAAAGAGGGAGTGAAGAGGCGCAACCCAAACACGAGTGAGATGGTGGGATTTTTCCACCAAGCCTTAATTGCGTTAGTAACTCAGGGGAGGGTTTTGCAAGGCATGAGCTCTTCATAAACTTGGTGGCGAATGAAACTAGTTCTTCCTTTTCTGCTGCTCTGCAACTCTTCTTTTGCCTTTATTTTTGTATTTTAATTAGGTTTTGCTCATATATGCATCTTGTGGTAGTGGGTCTGATGATGATCTTTAACTGTATCATGGGCTTAATGAGGAGCTCTGCTTTGTAGAGGTGCTGGGCCAGCCGGGGCTGGGTGGAATTAATTTGACGCGGTGAACGCAGTGGGTTCGCTTTGTGTTTGGTGACTTTTAAAGCAGAATTGAAAATTACGGTTGTTTTCCCGGCGTGAGAATCGGGCTGTCGGCATGGGACGCAAATCAGGGAAGAAATTTATGCTTCTGTCAAGGCGCTGCGATGGTTTGCGTGCCCTGCCTGTCGTGCTCGAGACCTCCTTTAGGGGTTAAAGTGCTGCCTGAGCGCTGGGTTTTAACTCCAGAACCGAGTCCCCTGCAGGTGTCTAACTAAAAACCGGGGGGGAGCCTGTGAAATTCCTGGTCTGTGTTTGAGACAGAGCCTAAATGCTTGAGAACTGTGGTTTAATCTTGATTAAAACTGACACTTGAGGGTTTTTTTCCCAGTCTCGGGATGCTGCGTTTATTGAAAGAGAAGACTTGTGTGGCGAACAATTAGAATCCTACTCGTTATCTTGCATAGTCAAAGCAATAAACAGTTGCTCTTAACTATGCTCTCAACCAGCCTTAACCTCAAATTTGAAGAGACCGGTTTCAATCTGTAATTAAAAGCCTTTTGACGAGCAAAACTCGGGGAAAGGGAGCAAGACAGTCGGTCTCTAGGATGAAGAGAAGCGTTTGTACCCAATCCCATGACCCTTTGATCCAAGCTGGAGCGGGTTTTGTGTTCGGTGCTGCCTCCCCGATCAGCCTGAGCCGGTTGGCCGCGTGTCCGTCCCCGTACCTGTGCCTGGAGCATCCCGCTGGTCCCGGAGGAGCTCGGGTAGGACGTCAGAGCAGGAGTAAACGAGGTCAGACAAGCGTCGGGATCCTCTGCGAGTATCCAGGGACAATTGTTTCTCGCCCAGCTCCCTGGCCGTATCGTCTTTCCTCCGCGCATGGTTTCAGTTTCCTTGCCTCCCCGGTGTCATTGCTGGCTCCTGTAGCGGAGTCTGGACGCAACTTCCATGGTGCAAACGGAGCAAAAATCGTTCTGTGCCTTGAATTGTGGTGGGGCTTCTTCCCCCGGCTGTCTGAGGGACTTGTAAATCTTCCTGCAAGATCTCGGGCTGCAGGTGGAAGGGAACTATAGGGGCCGGCGTCCTCTCTGAACGTGACAAGGTGCGAGAAACTGGAAACTGGTGCGAGCTGCCCCGTGGCTGCAGGTGGGAGCCAAGGCCGCGTCGGTGAGACGAGCCGCAGATCCCCTGGCAATCAGCGGCTTTCCGACGCCGTTGCTTCGCCGACCCCTTAAAAAATGCGTCCAGCCGGACCGTCGGGAGCGTGATCTCCCTGACGACAGCCTTGCTGTCTCCAGTACTTCTCGCTGATCGTTTTGAAGCCGGGCACGGATCCGGGCGCCCTCCTGGGGTGCAGAGGCCCGGGCAGCAACACACGGCGCTGGCGCTTGCTGGGTGGTTTCTTTGCCTGTGAAGGGTCAGCACCTTTGGGACCGTTTTCCTCCTGCTTTCCACCCCTGCAGTTCTGTCATGCCCATCTGAAACTGCGTGAGATCCTCTCTCTCCCTGCTGCGGGAAGGACTGCTGCTACCCTGCTTTTTTCCCCAGCAGAGGATGCTCCCAAGCGTCCCAGCGCTGCGTTTTAACTCCCTCTTGCCTGCTGTTAAACTGCAGTTGTGCACCCTATTTCCTTCCTGGTTCATGCACCTACTTATTTCCCACCGGCAAACTGGAAACCAGTAAGTAGATTCTTTTTTTTTTTTGTTGTTTGCTTGAGTTGCCTACCCAACACAGAGCTGGGCAAGCGTCGAAGGAAGACTTGTAGCTACAGGTTGCTGCTCTCTAGTTACTCGGAGCCTCTTGCCCCAACAGGCAGAGCACATGCGGTACCAGTTCAGCGTTCCCTCCCTTCATCCCCGCGCTGCCCGGTTGTGCGCCGAGGAGGGAAGGAAAAGAGCTTCATGGCAGGAGAGCGTTGCCGGGGATGAAGCGCGTGGCATGCTTGCTCTCGGGCTTCGCTTTTGCACGTCGCGTGGAGTCGAGAACGGCGAGACGAGCTCTCTGTTCATCCGCAAACTAGGAATTACATAAGGGACTGCCCTGCCCGGTATGCTCTGCTTTGTCAGTAAACTCCAATCTTACTCTTTTTTCCTGTTTTTTTTTTTTAATTTTTCCTCTTTTCCTGGTGTGGAAAAGATGACCAGTCTTCGAGGTGTCGTTTGAGGCAATGAGATTAATGCGAGACCTCCGACTTCGAATGCCGAAGGCAGGGGGAGAGGGGCAGGAAACGTCAGGCTTGTCGGAGGGGGAGGACGCGGAGGCTGCGAAGGGGAACCTGTGACATGGCTGCGGGGTGGGAGAGGGATGGGTTGATCAGGAAATGGATGGGGGCTGCGGGAGCGGTGTGGGAATGGGGAAATTTGGGATTTGAGCAATTCTTATGGTTTTCTCAGTTTGGGAGATGGAGAAAAGCTGCGACAGGGGAGAGGGAACGTGGTGTGATGGGGGCAGATGCTGTCGGCCTTTCTTGGGGAGAGCGCTGGTGATGACTTGGGGAGATTTGGGCCAGAGTGGGGAGCGCAGGATTTGGTCTGTGGTCATGCCTGGTCTCTGAAGGGGAGGAGGGTGTAAAAATAGGACCCGCAGAGGCTCTCGTTTTCATCCAGCCTGGGGCGGCTGGGACATGCCGGTGGCCCTGCAGCCCCCGCTCAGCCCCTCGTGCTTTGCCGAGCAGTGGGTTAACGCTGGCGGCGGCTTCGTTTCTTCGTGTCGAGTCTTCAGTCGCTCCCTTTGGCGAAGGGGCCGAATGTTGCCTTTTTGAAACACTGGCAGCTAATTTCTGCGTGGATCTCATACCTTCAGGCTTACGGGGCTTTGGAGTTGAGAAAGAAACCTTCCCCTTCGGTGCCCGCTGCGCTCCTACGCAAGGGCTAGTCCTTTAGAGTTGAAACACACAGAGTTTCATGGTTTGTGATTTTTTTTTTTTCTTCCCTTTGCGTGTAACTTTCGAGGCTTTCTGAAGTATTTAGGAGAACTAGGGGCTGAACAGCAAGGGCTCGGTGTTCTGCAGGATCTCCCCAAAAAACCCCACCGTGGTTTTGCAGGGAGCTGCTCCGTCGCTTTACGGCAACAGCGGAGCTACGTGGGAGAACACCCGTCGGAGGGCTGCGGCAACAGGCGTGTGGGCACACTTGGGCTTGGCTTTTGAAGAGGTTGTTTCAGCAGCAAAATAAGCAGCTTCCATGAGCGCAAGGGTGGCCGGCCTTCCTGGCCCCCTAAACCATGCTTGGACCTTTTCAGCAGGCTGAGGGCTGCGTGCGTAGGCTGAGGAGAGGAGGGAGGCCTGGGAGCAACTCGCCCGCAGCCTTGCTGGAGCGAAGGTGCATTTTGCAGCAAGGTCTGAGGGTCGCTGGGCAGCTCTTGGTCTCCTCGGGGTGGATGGTGGCTCATTTCTTCTCAGTGCAGAGAAATTCCTGTTACCAGGTGGCTGTCGGTGCTGCTTGGTGACGGTCCCAGCACGCAGACCTCGAGTGATGGACCTGGGACCATCACGTTGAGAAACCCCGAGGCAGAGCAACGGTGCCGGTGCTGGGGGGCTTCTAGCACAAGAGTAAACCCCTGCACGCCCCCAAGTTCAAGGGACACGCGCTGGCCTTGGGTCCGTGACTACACGGGCTTGAACCGAGACACATTCCTGCCCAGTTAAATACGGTCTCTGATGACAAAGGAGAAAATTGGCAAGGAGGTCTGGGTGGAGTAACCAGTTCAAGCTAACCTTGCGACATAAAGAGAAGTTTTAGTCCGTCCTGGTTGTTGCTGTCAGCGGTGAAAGGGGCCGCGCGTTGATGGGCGCAGGGCGGTTTCGGAGGGGCGGCGGGTTGGCGAGGCTCTGCGCCGCGCCGTGGCCACCTCTTTCGGGTGTGCTGGGCCGCGGTGCGTCGCCACGTGACGTGGCAGGCGGGAGCAGACCGCTGCCGTCTGGCGGGGTCTAAGGCGACTTCTGGTTTTTGCCGGTAGTTGATGCTGTGGCGGAAACCGAACTTCCCCGTACGCTGCGCGAGGCTGTGCTGTGCCCTGGAAGGAAATCCCTTCCCACTTAGAGACATCGGTGGGGATCCGCGGCGTCGCAGAGCGTGACGTTTGGTCATCCATCATCCATTTTCTTCATTGTGGAAGTTGGCTACCAGCATCTTCATAGAGATAGAGCCACGCTGTGTCTCTTCTCAGGGTGGTGAATGCCATTAGGTTTATGTGAAAGCCATAGACCTCGTCCTGGGAGATGCAGAGTGTTTCCTCCCCAAGCGCTCAGGGCATGTTGGAGTGAGCCCTCTGCACAGCTGCAGGTGACTTTTCCTTTGCTGGGTTTGGTTTAATTCTCCTCATCAGCAGCAATAACGCTCTCCGTGCTGCGGTTGTGCTTAGAGGGCAGAGTTTGGATCGAAATATGGAGCCTGAATGGGCGAGGTGAGGAGGGAAGCAGGGATGGCGTTGCTGAAGGGTCAATCCAGACTCTGGAGCGGGTGTTAAAGCTGGTGGTTGTGAGCCCTTTCCTCAGCCGCACTTGTCCTTTCGCTGTCCTTGCAACTAGAAAAAAGCCACATCTGGCATGTCATCTTCTGGACGAACACGTGAAAACCACTTAAACTCAAGCAGTTTTGGAAAACAAAGAGCAACAAGCCCTTTTCTTCCTGGTGCGCTCCGTAGCAGTGTCCCTAATGATTTCCTCCAGCGTGATGAGGAATCCCAGACCTCTAGCATCTCATTAACAGCACCATGGAGACCAGCTCCACCTGGGTCGTTATTACCTCCGTGCTCCGTCATGGTCCCACCATCCCTTCTGCTGCCTGCTTTGCAACCCGGGAGCCCGGTTCCAGTTTCTTGTGCTCTGGTTCTGGCTTGGCATAAGTGGTCACTGTTTCACCACCAAGGTGTCTTGAAGTTCTCCTTCATTTCTGGTGTGGTGGTACGGGCTGGGAGGGGGACGGTTTTGAATACTCAAAAGGTTATAAATGGGTTGAGGTGTAAAATTTAAATTGATCTCTTGGGGATACCTTCAATCAGCTGCCACGATTTGCCCGAGGTAGCCAGGAGGTTGCTGAATGACCCCCAAAACCTGTCTGTCCAGGAGCTGCTAAGCGATGGGTCACCTTGACGAGAGGCTTGGTGGTCGGCCCTTCAAAGCCCAGTTTGATATCCGAGCTGAAACACTGGTGTGATGTGGGCTTGGGACTTCTTCATCCCAGTTCTTCAATGCAGCTCTTCCAGCCTGATTTAGATGCTCTGCCAAATATATCAGACCTACGCAGGCTCCTCTGAATGAGCACAGGATGCAGCCGTTCCCGAGCGAGGAAATGGCTGGCTGGCGGCTGGGGGAGGCAGGGCTGTCCTCGCTCCACCGGCTCTGCAGATCTGCCCCTTTGGGCCAGCCCGAGGAGAGGAGAGCACCGTGGCAAAGCCAACGCTTGGCACCGCTCCTACCTCAGAGGTGATCTGCTGTGGGAGGGGATTATTATGATTATTTTCTTTTAACACGAAGGAAAATCAAAGTTCTTTATTACTTGTGGTCGTTAAAGTTCCCGTGATGCTCGTTGAGGGTCTGAGAGGCGTTCAGTTCCAGCGCTTCATCCAAGCTTCAGTGGGAGCAATTACCAGATATTCTTCCTAGCAGGGTTCCCTTGGCAGCCGTAGCAGGATGTGGGATTCTTCTTTCCTGTCTCAACTTCTCTGCTGCTGAACTGTTGTGCGTCCTGCCCCAGAGACGGTTGTTTCTGTGGTGTATTAGGTGTTTCTTCCCTGTCGATACATGGCTCGTAAAGTGCTTTGGCTCTTCTAAGATGAGGGATGTGGTGTTGATCCGTGCTGAAGGATTGGCGGTTGATGTATCTGCAGGGTTTTGGGTGGATTTCCTTTTACCTTGGGCAGCTGCTTGGTATGAAACGGTCCTAGAACACGGGTTGACTTTGTGCTGGAGCTTCTTTTGCTGCCCAGGCATATATTTCTAGACAGTAGGGAGAGGCAAACCTCCCTGGCAGGTCAGACCTGGCAGCTGCAAGGAAAGCCCCAGCTGCTTTGCTTACCTGATAGTGGTGCGAGTTCATCGAGTCGGACTGAAACGAAGGGTGGTTGGCCATCGCCGAGGAGCTCGGGCTGCCTTGTTGGGAGCTGGGGCTGCCTTGTTGGATATTGTCATAGCAGCTCGATTGGTTTTCCACTTAAATTTGCGACGTTGAAGCGAGATGCTAGGAAAGCTCTGATCTTCAGAAGGATCAGAACGAAACAACCCCCTGGCTTTGAGGAACCAGTGGAGAGGTAGTTTGGTTTGGTTGTGTGATGAGGAGCCCGGTGCCTGTTTGGGAGCCGACCGAACCCTCATGATGTGGTCAGTCTCGTTCCTTCATGACCCTTCATGTCGTGAATCCAGTAACAGAGACCCTGCGTTGAGGGCTGTGGTGGAGGCGCTGGGGAATAAGATGCTTCCCAGAGTCGGTGCCTTCAGAGGGGGATGTCGGGGGCTGGAGGGGATGCCCGCTTGCAGAAAACAGAGCCATATTGTCCGCCAAGAGGCCACAGATATTTGCAGGACGCTCGTTCCTCTCTGATCTCTTCACTTCAATAGCTGCGTGATCTCGGTCATGCCGTATGTGTCCGCTGGTGGTTTACCCCGATGCGATGTCCGGTCAAGATATAAGAAAGCTTGAATTCGCTCTTTTTGCCATCGATGGCTCAATTACCTGCCAAACATAAGATTTCTTCCCATTGCGTTATTGAAACAGTGAGGATTTAGATTTTTAAAAGTCGGAGTGCTTTTATTTTATCTTAATTTTTCCAGGCGATGCTGTTTCCTTCTGTTGATGTTCAGGGTCTTCCTCTCAAGAACATGCATCTGTTTTGCAGGTCCACATAATTCAGATAGTTTGGCACTAAACTGCCGACAGCGCATTCCTTTTTCCAGAGCAGTTGAATTTTAATAGCACCATAGTGGGGTTGAAATAGTGACTTCTCCCAAGCAGGCAAAACACCCTCCTTCATTTCCTCCTGCCTACCATCTTCCCACCTTCTTGGCTTTATGTTGCTGCGTGCTAGGTGTGTTTCCCGAGGCCTCTGCATAGTTTTAGGGTGGATCCTGGGCAGAGGGAGACCTGCTTGGGCTTGTCCTTGGGATGTTGCAGAGCTCGGTGTCAGCAGAGATGATGGCTCATGCTCCAAATGGCCGGAGAGCTGCGTTTTATCTCAAGGGATCAAGGCTTGCAGCTTTCTGCCCGTTTCTCTGGTCGGTGGGGAGCGAGGGCTAGGATAACGTTTGGGCCTTGGGCAGCAAACCACTGACTTTTTTTTTTTTATATAGCAACATTATTTTAATAATTCTTTTCTAGCCCTGACACCATCATCCACGTGTTTCCTCTGAGAAACTGGGCACAGCCACTTGTCACCTCCAGTCCTTGGCTACCTTGAGCTACGAGAGGCCAAATAACCACGTGCCGTAGCCCAAAACGCAGTTATTCCCAGCAAACCTCGCGTTGTGGATTGTAGCAGTGCCCTAAAGCCATTTTGTCTTGTGCTGGGTGGAAAAGACAATGATAATTTTCCCTTTCTGCCCGGAGCGGGTGCGTAGCGTTGCTCAAGCTTCTCATCTGTGCTGCTGGAGTGGGTGGCACCTCTGCGGGAGGGGAGGGCCCTGCCTTTGTAAAGTGATTTGGGATCTTTTCCGGATGAAGAGCACGTTGAAAACATTTCGCTGTCACCCGGCTAACCAGATGTGACTTAGCTCTTCCACCCCATACCTGCATATTTCAGAGCCCTCGTAAGCTGCTCAGGTTCCTCTGTTCGCCCAGCTAAATTTTAAAGCGATGCAAAGAAGCGAAAGAAAAAAAATTACCTACTGAGGTTATGAGGAGAACTAGTAATTAAGCAGTGTTTTGTCAGCGCTTTTGGTTGCGATCCCATCTTAATGTGGTCGTCTCATTTGAATGTAAATGTCAAATTCCAGAACTCCTGTAGGAAAGCGATTGGGTGACGTCCCGCTGGACTCGAGGTGAGGAAAGTGCAAGCTCAGGGGTTTCGGTTAACGCTCTGTTCTGCTCTTTTACAGTTTGTCTGGTAGGTCTGAAAGGAGCCAGTTGATAACTTGAGCTTAAGAAAATAACCTTTTAGTGTTGAGGAGCGGCATCGAACTGCAATCGGCCTCGGTGCGAAACCAGTTGGATGTGGAGCAGCCGAGACTGCCATGAGCAGCAAGTCAGGGAGGCAGAGGGCTTCCCTCGCTCACCCCTGTGTTCAGCAGCACTTCTCCCACCAAAAAATGTCATTTTTCCCTGCCTGGAATCAGGCTGTGTTTGTGTCGGGCTGACCTGGGGAGCCGGGGACAGCCGAAGCGCGGTTGCGTTGGTATTTTGGAAATGCAGAGCGGGCTCGGCCCCGGTGGAAGCAGAGTTGGCTGAGTAGTTAGGGACGTGCGCTGTGTTACGCCGGGTTTGTAAATATATTTGAGAGCTCCAGTATTGTTGTAAACTCTCTCTTTCACATGGACCATATTTTAAGTCCCCTCAGCTGCCACGAGTTACAGGCGAGGGCGATTTCCGACCTTCTCGAGCGCAGCCACTTTGGGGTGAAATGTGGCGTCTTTGGAGCCCTGCGGAGACGCGCAGTCTGGGACGAGAAGGGTATAATGTTGGGGGGTGTAGAGAGAGAAAAGAGCTGCCCGGGAAATTTAGGTCAGGAGTTGAATCTCCCCTTTGGTGGCTCATTCAGACCTTATCCTTGCCAAGGAGGGGACTAGCTGGCAGTCGCACCAGCGGCTTTTGTCACTTGTCACCTGGCCGTCAGGAACTCCTTCCCAAGGGGATTTCACCCAACCCACGGACACGGCGGTGTGCCCCGTGCCTGCTCCCGGTGGGGTTTGGTGGGTTTTTTTGATGCTGTGAAGGTGGAAAGCTCCATCTCTTGTTACTAATCCCCTGAGACACGCAGCTCTGTGCAGGCTTTAATACTCCGGCCGTTCAGCCCCCTGAAAAGGCAGCAGGGTGTGATTTTTAAGGGCTGGGTGTCCGGTGGTCCCTGGCCGTGGCTGTTCCTGGGGGGGGCTCGGGGCAGCTCGTTTGCCCCTCGACGTTCTCGGCCGCTGCAGATGAGGGACACAAAGGGCGTGTTGTGCGAAGAGAATGAGTTGCAAAGTTGTACAACTTTCCCTGCCAGCCCTCGGCAGTCTCATGACCCTGCAGCCGTTCCCACACTGTCCGGCTGATTGTCCCGGCCCCCTGGCCAGGGTGAGGGGGGGGTAACCTCGCCTGCACGGCCTGACTCGCTCCCCCAGGCCCCCTCGGTCCCCAGAGCCGGGCACCGCAGCCGACAAAGCCCGGTTGTGTGGGTGATGAAGCTTGGCTGCCCAGAAGACTATTGCCTGAAGCTTCAAAATGCTTCACGCAGCTCAAATTCTCTTTAGAGAGGTGGGGGGAAGCTTTGTAAAGCATCTAATCTAGAGGGGGAAGGCGGGGGGGAGAAAGGCTCTAATGTCATTCTCAGGGCCAGGAGGTGTTGGGGGGTGGCAGAGGTATCGGACCCGCTTTTCTGGGGATCAACGCGCCGTGGGGGTTCAGATCGGGGGGTTTCGGGGGGCTCTGGGGCTGCCCTGGTGGGAACGGGGCGAGCGATGCCGAGGCAGCAGAGGCCTCCCCTCTTGTAGCCACTTGGGAGGCTGGGGGGGTCTCGTGGACCCCCTGAGCGTGCAGAGATGTGGTGACTTTGCCCAAGGTCACCCCTGAAGCCGGTGCCCGAGTTCGGAGCGGTGCTGCCTTACCTGGCCCCCAAGCTGCGCTGAGCCATCAACCAGCCCTCTCCTCTCTAGCGAGGACCTCTTTATTTTTTAAAAAACCCTGTGAAATACGGCTTCAAGTTCAGCTGCAGGAGCACAGGAGGCAGCTCGGGAGTGGGTGCCCTTGCTCCGGGCGTCTCGGGGAAGCTGCCTTGCTTCGGTGCTCACTCTTCATGGCAGGACTTGTGCCAGCTGCCCTGAGCATCCAGCCTGGCCCTTCTGGTTCTTCCCTCCCACCCTGACCCCCTCCCTTCCATCACGTTTGTGAGCTTAATGCTGCCTTATGCGTTAGTGGTGGTTAACATCGAGGGGTTTGCTTCAGAGTGGTGTTTCACAGGCTTAGAACTGCCTCAGAACTGCATTCTCCTGTGTTCTCTTTGTATAAAATAAGAACATGCAGAAATTCCTTTTTATTTCCTTTGGATAAATGAAGTTTTTTAACAATAAGAAAATAAGAACTACTGAAAAAATCTGCTCACGAGCCCGGAATGGGGCTGGGGGTGTGTGTATGTGTCGGGAAGAGAGGGTGGTTTTGCAACCCGGTTGCTAGCTCCCCGTGCTGTACCGCGGTGCTGGGACTTGCTCCCTGTATAATTACTTCTCTTCTGGATGTGCTCCTGACTCATCCATCCCCCCCCATCACATGGGGCAGGCTGCTTCCCTCCGTGCCTCAGTTTCCCCATCTGTAAACTGGGGACTTTGATACTTAACGCTTGTGCCAGGGTGTTTTGTGAACCGAATTGTTTGTGTGTGGATGTCTTGGCTCCTGATGATCCCAGTGCTTGGGGCAGGGGGGCAAATATATTGATTTATAGGCAGCATCTCTGCTGCAAGGAGTACGAGGGTTTACTGCTTGAGACAGAAAGGAGGGAAATACTATTCCAGATTTTGGGGATCAGAAGACTGGGCCTGGGAGGAGTAAAGGGTCTTGTTCAGGCTGAGCTGGCTGCTGTGCCCTTTGCAGAGGATGCTCGCGGCCAGCACCCTGCCTGCAGCCCTCCGAGCGTGTCTGCAGGCCCTGGGAGCCCAGGGCAAGCGATGGGAACGGTTTTTCCAGCGCTTACGTGATTGTATCAGGAGTTTGACTGGGCAGAGCGAGGCTGAATGAGCAGGCGACTTTTCCAGTAAAAGTGGTGGGATTGGCAAATACTCCCAGAGGTGGACTGGGGTCCACTGGTGAGGCTCAAGCCGCTCTAGCCCAACGCCCAGCATGCCTGCCAGCTCGGTTCAGATGCTGTCTGGCTGTATTAACCTGGTCCTTGCCAAAGCTTGCTAGCTCTGGCCCAGATCCGTGCTAGTTCAGCTGTTCTTCCAGACTCTGAGAGCACCTGGGCTGTGTTTCTCCTCCTCCTTCCCAAAGCGAAGGTAAGCACGGGGCCGTCCTCGCCTGCTGATGGAGGCATGTCTTAAATGCCAAGCAGGATGATAGACTCGATGGTGATGTGGTCGACGATAGCTGTGCTTGCTGCGGAGCAGGCTGGCATCGGCAGCCAGGTACCTGCTCTGCGTTGGGAGCTTGCCCGTGCAACGTGGTGCCTCGGAGCAGCCAAGGCCTCTGTGACTCATTGCGTTTTCCTTCTTCTCTCGTAGCCTTTTGCGTCGAAGATGGCGGGTGGCGTGGATGGCCCCATAGGGATCCCGTTCCCCGATCACAGCACCGACATCCTCAGCAGTCTGAATGAGCAGAGAAACAACGGGCTGTTGTGCGACGTGGTCATCTTGGTGGAAGGCCAGGAGTTCCCCACCCACCGCTCCGTCCTGGCGGCGTGCAGCCAGTACTTCAAGAAGCTCTTCACCTCAGGGTTAGTGGTGGACCAGCAAAACGTGTATGAGATAGACTTTGTGAGTGCGGATGCCTTGTCGGCTCTGCTGGAGTTCGCTTACACCGCGACCCTTACTGTCAGCACTTCCAACGTCAACGACATCCTCAACGCCGCCACACTGCTGGAGATCCCGGCGGTACGGGATGTTTGCACGGATCTCCTGGACAGGAAGATTCTGGCCAAAAACGACCAGATGGATACAGTAGATCAAATTGATCAAAGGAACCATCTCAGAGCAAAAGAGTACCTGGAGTTCTTCCAGAGCAACCCCATCAATGGCCACCAAGGCAGCTTTCCATGGACCAACCCAGAGTTGAGAGACCTTCAGAGACTGAACTTCCGAGGCCAAGAGGAGGAGGAGGAGCCGGACTGCAATGGCTTAGACTACTACTCGCAAGCCCCCCTAAACGAAAGACCAAAGGTGACTGACTGTGATCCTGACAGCAACCCAGCCATGTGGCTGGACAGAGAGGAGGAGGAGGTGACTCCTGGCTCCTTGTTTTCACCTTCTCAGAACGGACATTACAGCAGCCGTGGCCTGCCCACACCGGGAGAAGAGGAGGGGACCCCGGGGGGGTCTCTGGACCAGCAGGAAGCCGGCGACTCCCCCAGCTTCGTTCCTGCTGGAGCGGAGATGGAGGATGATTCGAGGGAGGTGGATGGCTTGGCTGCCAGCGCCTTGCTGCAGCAAATGATTAATTCCGCGGGGAGACAGCAGCTCGGGGAGGACGACCGAAAGGATGACGATGGGGTCATGGATTATTACTTGAAATATTTCGGCAGTTCGAACGAGAGTGACGTCTATCCGTCCTGGTCCCAGAAGGTAGAGAAGAAGATCAGGGCAAAAGCATTCCAAAAGTGCCCCATCTGCTCGAAGGTGATCCAGGGGGCCGGCAAGCTGCCGCGCCACATCCGCACCCACACCGGGGAGAAACCCTACGAGTGCAACATCTGCAAAGTCCGATTCACCAGGTAAGGAGCGGGCGGACGCTGGAGGAGAGGGGACTGTCACACAAACCCGGCTCTTGGCTTCTCCTGGGGGCGTTGCGGGGCTGGTCTTGTGCAATTTTATCTTGCCTGCTCGACTAATTTCCATCTTAACAGGCGAGTTGGATCTGAAGGCCAGAGTTTTCCAGAGAGAGGAGCAATTTTGGGTCTCTTGACTCTTGAGGTCATCTCAAGGGGCCTGTCTTGATATCGTCCCGGTGTCCCAAATTGCTGAGCTCTGCTGAAAACCTGGCCAGGTCCGGGCTTCTGCGGAGGCCAAATAACGTGGTTGATGAAATGGAGCTGCAGCCCTTGGTATTTCCATCGTGGCCGAGAAGCCCCAGGGTTGAGGCGAGAGTTGAAAAGTCATATAGAAATGACTCCATGGGGTGACTGAAGCTCCGGTGGCTGGTAGTCGGGTTGGGAAGAGGCTGAAGCCCCCATCGCTCGTGTCCTCTCTCGGTGAACCATGGTGGGCTGAGCGATGGCCGCCGCGAATGACGCACAAACCCCGGCGCCTCGGTGCAGCTCCCCGGGGGCGTTCGCCTCGGTGCTGTTTCTAATCAGGGTTCCTCCGCTGCTGGAGCGCTGAAGAAAGGGGATATTGTTTGGATTCCTCTGGTTCACTCGAGTCCACGTGTCCCAGCGCCGCCTCCTCGCGCTGGGCTCTGCGGCTGTGATGGCTGAGCCGGGGCGGGGGTCTCATCCCAGTCCCCTCCTGGCATTGCCAAGGGACTCCGTGGGCTGCCTGGCAGAGGAGCCGGACTGCCTGCTCCCTGCCTGCTCCCTGCCTGCTCCCTGCCTGCTCCCTGCCTGCTCCAATACTCCTGGCTTTGCCAGCGCCAACTGCTTCGCTCCCCGGGAGCCCCTTCCTTGGGGGGCCGTGGGGCTGGTCCCCACCGCAGGCAGCCCGTGGACACGGCAGGTGACTCCAGCGTGAAGCCGCTGGGGCTGGGACGTGGGGCAGGAGGCCGTGTCCTGCCCCACGGCGCCGCCGGCCCCCTCCCCATGGCCGGGGCCGCACCCAGCCCCACGTTGGATAGCTGAGGAATGCAGATAATGGCGGGGGCAGGATGCCAGCCTCCTGCCGCTCCCCCAGCACCCGGCCCTGCCACGCGGCACCTCCCTGCGCCCGGCCGGATCTGCCCCGCGTGCGCCAGGGGGCCCTTGGGTGCAGAACCCGGCCACCACACCAAGGTCCTCGCGTGGCCAGGAGCCAGGGGACACGGAAAGGCCGCGGGGGTCCCCGGCAGCCATCAGCACTGGGGGTGGTGGTGAGGGGGAGAGGTGAGGGAAGGAGGGCGGTGAGGCAGTGCCACCTCCTCGCTTCTCCATCTCGCCCTCCTCCTGTGGGTTTCCAGGCTCCCTGGAGGGCCCGGCACTGCAGGGAACAGGGGGGAAACTGTCTCCCAGCTCCTATAAACAAGGGAATTTCATGATATACCAGGGCTGTGCTGTTCTCCAGCCAAAATACATCCCCCTGCTGCTTCCCCCAGCCAGCGTTTGGGCACAGAGAAGCCCGGACAGGGACAGGGGGCCTCGCTGTGCCCCATGCCATGTCTCGTCCCACCGAGCTCAGCTCAGGCGTCCCCACCGGCCGTGGAAAATCGTCCTTGAGGCTCCTGCCCAACCTGGCAGCGGGTTTCCAGCTCCCTCTGCCCGCGGCTGGCTCGTCCCCCCAGCGTGGCCTGCGATGGGCTACGGCAGGGCAGAATAAAGGTGCCAGCCCAGGTCCCATCTGCTCTGGGCTGGGTTTGGTGGCCGTGTTGCTGAGGTGCTTTTTGCTGCTTCTCCCCCAGCACCTGGGCTGTGCTCGAAGCCTTGTCTCGGCCACCCCCAATGTCAAACTGGGTGCCAGCCTGCCCAAGCACTCCATCATCCTTATTTTCCCCATGATTTTATTATTATTTTGCGTTCCCTCCCTGTGCTCTCCTTCCCCAGCCTCCTCCCTGTGAGTGCCAGCGCCTTTCTTGCCAACAAATCTCCCCGGGTGCCTAAAAACGCCCCGTACCCCAGCGGGCTGGGGCAGCCTGGGCACAGGAGCCTGCTCAGGGAAGCAGCTCCTGCTCTTGGAGGAGCTTTTGGGGTCAAGGCATGAGGCCAGGGCTGTCTTGCACAGGGTGTTTCCCTGCCACCCCCCTCGCCGGGCAGGGACCAGAGCCCGTCGGTTAACACCGATTTTTGCTCCCTTGTGCTTCCTGGTTCCTCTGTGGTGGCAGGGGGAGGAGCGGTGATGTTGCTCTAATAACCTGCTGAAAGAAAGGCAGAGGGGTTTTATAAAAATCATAAATCCTCATAAAAATTTATTATAAATGATAAAAAACTCTTTTTAAACAAAAAGCTGTTTTGCTGGGCTGCTGCGTACCACGCTGCGTTGAGCAAGACCCCCCTTCCCAGCCCCTTGGGGCATTGCAGGGAGAGCTGGGCACGTCCTTGGGGTTTTGAACCTTTAAGGTTTGGGACTTTTTGGGCCTTCGTGCTGCCAGAATTTGCCCCGACGGGTGATGGCAGCGGTGGCCGTGCTGCGACGGGGTGGGCAGGCCCAGGGGCTGCCTTGTCCCTCCGGGAGAGCAGAGAGGCTTCCCCCGGCGTCGGGATGGGCGAGCGGTTCCCCTGCCCGCCGCCCCTCGGGGATCGGGCTCCTCGCTGCCTGCGCTGCCCCGCCATGCGCTTCGGCCCGGAGGTTTTTTCCTCCAGGAAGAAGCCAGGCGCTGCGGCTCACGTGGCCTCCTTGGCCCCCGGCCCGGCTGCTGCAACTGCCCTCCCCTGGCTCCGGCACGCGGCGGCTGCGGCAGCTTCAGCCCTGCCAGGAGCCAGCCAGCCCCGTACCAGTGCTCAGACCCATATCGGGCGATGCTCGGCCCCGTACATCGCCCATACCAGGCGATGCTTGACCCCATAACGATGCTCAGACCCATACTGGGTGATGCTCAGCCCCATACTGATGCTCCGCCTTGTACCAGCTGATGCTCAGCCCTGTGCCATGCAATGCTCAGCCCCGTACCAGGTGATGCTTGACCCCGTACCAATGCTCGGCCCCGTACTGATGCTTGGCACCGTACCAGGCGATGCTCAGCCCTGTGGTGATGCTCAGTCCCATACTGGGTGATGCTCAACCCTGTACCAATTCTTGGCATCTTACTGGGTGATGCTTGGCCCCGTACCAGTGCTCAGCCTCATACTGGGTGATGCTCAGCCCTGTACCAGTGCTCAGCCCAGTACAAGGTGATGCTCAGCCCCGTGCCAATGCTCAGCCCTGTACCAGGTGATGCTTGGCCCCGAACTGGCTGATACTTGGCCGTGTACCAGTGCTCAGCCCCACACCAATGCTCAGCCCCACACCGGGTGATGCTGAGCCCCATATCAGTGCTCAGCCCCGCACCAGGTGATGCTCAGCCCCACACTGGGTGATGCTCAGCCCCACACCAGGTGATGCTCAGCCCCGCACCGGGTGATGCTCAGCCCCGTACCAATGCTCTGCCCCGTGCCAATGCTCAGCCCCACACCGGGTGATGTTCAGCCCCACACCGGGTGATGCTCAGCCCCATATCAGTGCTCAGCCCCACACCGGGTGATGCTCAGCCCCGTACCAATGCTCTGCCCTGTGCCAATGCTCAGCCCCGTGCCAATGCTCAGCCCCACACCGGGTGATGCTCAGCCCCACACCGGGTGGTGCTCAGCCCCATACCAATGCTCAGCCCCACACCTGATGATGCTCAGCCCCATACCAATGCTCAGCCCCACACCAGGTGGTGCTCAGCCCCATACCAATGCTCAGCCCCGTACTGGGTGGTGCTCAGCCCCACACCAATGCTCAGCCCCACACCGGGTGATGCTCAGCCCCGTCCCCATCCCACAGCCGCTGCCAGCCCCCCGCCGCAGTCTGACCCATCCCCTCCCTCCCTGTCCTCTCTCCGCGCAGGCAGGACAAGCTGAAGGTGCACATGCGGAAGCACACGGGGGAGAAGCCCTACCTGTGCCAGCAGTGCGGCGCCGCCTTCGCCCACAACTACGACTTGAAGAACCACATGCGCGTCCACACCGGCCTGCGGCCCTACCAGTGCGACAGCTGCATGAAGACTTTCGTCCGCTCCGACCACTTGCACAGGCACCTTAAAAAGGATGGATGCAACGGGATTCCATCGAAGAGGGGCCGGAGACCCCGCGTGAGAGATGCCGGGGGGTTACCTCCGACTCCGACGGGAAATAACGAAGACGGAAGTTTTCAAGGCGGTGGAGAAAGTCAGGAATCAGAGGACACCCTGCAAAGGGACGGCGAGGAGCAGCAGCACTTTGAGGAGAATTCAAATAACGAAGAGGCAGGATTGAATGTAGCAGGAGGGTCGGCTGAGGGTAACACGCAAGGACTCTCCTAAACCAAAAAAAAATAAGAAAAAAACAAAAAACCCCCACACAAAAGTGTCACAAAAAATCTAGTTAGTACTTTTTCCTCCGATTTTTTCTCTTTAAAGATGTTTCTCTCCCTTTTTTTTTTAAAAAAAAAAGAAAAAAAACAGGAAAAAAAAAAAAGAGATATATATATATATATATTATGTTTCCAATCTTCCCATGGTAAGCAGGGCTCCCCCCGAGGATCCCGCGGTAGCCAAGGACCTTCTGGTGGCCAGGCAGATGCTAGGAAGCACGGGGTGGGGATGGCAAGCGGCTCTGTCACATGGAAAAGAGCTTCCATGTAAAAATCCAAAGCTTTATTTTGTGTCCAAACACGTTAAAAAAACCACAACACAAAACAAAAAAAAACTATTTCAGAGAGAGTGATCTATTTAAGGAAAAAAAAAAGAAAAATAGAAAAAAAAAAAGGGGGGGGTAGGAGAGGAAGGGCTGTTTGGGGCGGTACGTGGGGCCGGGAGTGGGGCCAGGCTCCCCCGGGGTGGAGGCAGCTCCTGCCAGGGCGGGTTTTGGGGTGACAGATGTGGGGACCTTCCAGCCCGGCCCGGGTTTGCCAGAGAGGGGAGGGGACGGCAGCGGCTCGGGGCCGAGAATTGCCTAAAATTGTGTAAAATTGCCTAAAATCTTGTGTGGACTAGTAGGGTTTTGTAGGGTTGGTGTCGGCAGCGGGTGTTGGACACCCGGGGGCTGGGGACACCCCTACTGGGGTCAGCCCTACTTGGGGACACCTGAGGTTGGGGACACCCGACACTGGTGTCATCCCTACTTGGGGACACCTGGACTTGGGGACACCCAGCATTGGGGTCATCCCATACTTGGGGGTCACCTGAGGTTGGGGACACCCTGGGCTGGGGTCACCCCTACTGGGGGGTCACCCCTACTTGGGGATACCCAGTGTTGGGGGTCACCTCTACTTGGGGACACCCGGCATTGGGTTCATCCCTATTTGGGGACACCTGTGGTTGGGGACACCCCGGGCTGGGGTCACCCCTACTGGGGGGGGGGTCACCTCTACTTGGGGATACCCAGTGTTGGGGGTCACCCCTATTAGGGGACACCTGACACTGGAGTCACTCCTACTTGGGGCCACCTGGGACTGGGGACACCCGGCTTTGGGGTCACCGGCTCAGCTGGAGCCGTCCCAGTGTCTGTCCCTGTCCCAGCTGATCCCAGCAAGGGGCTGAGACGGCCCCAGCCCCACACGGATCCCCCGACCCCTCCCAGGGCAGGATTCGGGGTTTAGGGGGGGCTCAGGGGGAGCCCCAAACCCCCCCCCCCCTCACCCCGGTCTATTTTAGGCACTGGCTCAGCGGCAGCCGTCCCACACGCCCCGAAAGCACCTAAAAATGGCAAATTCCTTTGGAAAATAAAAAAAAAGGTTATTTGAGGTCTCCCTTAAAGGAGCAGGAGGCCTTTGGGCAGGGGGGGGGGCGGCCCCAGCTCCCCCAGCCCCATTCCCCACAAATATATATATATAAAAAAAAAAAAATATATATATATATATATACGTGTATCTCTATAGATGCTCTAGAGGCGGGTATATAACCCTCGGGGTTAGCAGAGGACGATAAGAAAAGGCACCTTTTAGCTGGTCACCTGTTTTCTAAATGCACATTTTTAAATGAAAACATAAAAAAAAAAAGAGATTTTAAGCCCTTTTATTTTGAAAGCACTTTTTAGATTCTCTTCCTTTTATTTTTGATTTTTTTTGTTTTTTTTTTTTCCTCTTATTGATGTTTTGTTTTTACTTTCAAAGCAAAAGCAGGTTTGGCCGAATGTATATTTTTTTTTTTGGAGAGGGAGTGAGAGGGGGAGTGTGTGCTGGGGAGGGGGTGGGAGGGCTGAGTGGTGGGGAATGGGGGGAGAGATGGATGTTTATTTAATGCAGAGAAAAAAAAAGCAATAAAAAAGAATAAAAAAAACAAACAAAGAAAAAAATGCTAAAAAAAAATAAAAACCACAAAACAAAGAAGTCTTAGCACTTTGCGATGGAACGGGTACTTTGAGATCACTTTATCTTAATTTAAAAAGCAAAAGCAAACCATGTTTACAAGTCGAAACCAACTTCTATGGAAAGAAAAAAAATATTATCGAAAAAATTATTGAAAAAAATATTATTGAAAAAAATATTATTAAAAAATATTACTGAAAAAATTATTAAAAAAAAAAATCCTAAATTTATTTTTGTAAGAAAAATGTGTATATATATATATATATTTAAAAAAAAAAATGAAACCAAACCCTGTAGGCAGAATCCAAGTTCTATTTCATGGAGTGATAAAAGGTGTCGGCCGGGAGGATGGATGCTCGTTGGTTCCCCCCTCACCAAGGGGAAAATAAACCCCAAAACCCCCCCGGCGGCTTGAATTGCAGGCAGGAATCGCGGGGGTTTGTGTGTTGGTCAGTCCCCCCCCCTTTATTATAATTATTATTATTATTATTTTGTTTAATTTTGATTTTTTGCGCTATTTTCTAGCCAGTGCTTGTCCCGCCAGCCCCCCCATGGGTCCTGCACCATGGTGGGGTGGGGTGGGGGCTGCAGCAAACACCCCCCACCCTCTGCTCAGCACCGGCTCCTTCTGGCATATGCAAAAAAATATATTAATTATGCGTGGCTTTGTAAATAGACACTTAATTGGGGGGGTATTGTCGGAGCAGGGCGGGGGGGGGTGTATTTTTCCCCCGTCAAGTTTGTTGTTGCTGCTTTTTTTTTTTCTTCTTTGCCCCCCCCCCCCCCCGCCCCAAGCCCTGGAAGAGCCGTGGGGAGGTTGGGGGGTTGTGGGCAAGCGGGGAGGGGGGAAAGGTGGGGGGAAAAGGGGGAAAAGGGGGAAAAAAAAGGGGGAAAAGAAGGGGGGAAAAAAGAAGGGGGGAAAAAAGGAGGGGGAAAAAAGGAGGGGGAAAAAAGGAGGGGGAAAAAAGGAGGGGGAAAAAAGGAGGGGGAAAAAAAGGAGGGGGAAAAAAGGAGGGGGGGAAAAAAGGAGGGGGGAAAAAAGGAGGGAAAAAAGAGGGGGAAAAAAAAAGGGGGAAAAAAAGGGGGAAAAGGGGGGAAAAGGGGGGAAAAGGGGGGAAAAGGGGGGAAAAGGGGGGAAAAGGGGGGAAAAGGGGGGAAAAGGGGGGAAAAGGGGAGAAAAGGGGAGAAAAGGGGAAAAAGGGGGGAAAAGGGGGGAAAAGGGGGGAAAAGGGGGGAAAAGGGGGGGAAAAGGGGGGGAAAAGGGGGGGAAAAGGAGGGAGAAAGGGGAAAAAGGGAAGGAAAAAGGGGGATAAAAGGGGGGATAAAAGGGAAAGGAGGGGAGAGAAGGGGAAAAAGATTAAAAAGGGGTGAAGAAAAGGGAAGAAAAAGGGAGGAAAAATATTTTAAAGGTGGGGGAGAGAAAAGGGGAAAAAGAAAAAAGGGGGGGAAGGGGGAAAAAAAAGGGGAAAAAGGAAATTAAGAGAAAAAGGGGAAAGGGAGGAAAGAGAAAGGGGGAAAAAGGAAATAAGGGGTAAGGGGGAGAGAAAGGGGGAAAAAAAGGGAAAAAAGGAAATGAGAAAAAGGGGAAGGGGAAAAGGGAAGAGGAAAAGGGGGAAAAGGAAAAGAAAAAAGGGGGCAAAGGGGAGAAAAAAGGGGGATAAGGGGGGGAAGAGAGGGAAAAGAAGGAAAAAAGATAAAAACAGCACAAAAAAGGCAGAGGAACGAATGAGTCTCAGGAGTCCCCGTGGCCCCCGCGCCCACCCAGCCGCTCGCCAGCCCCAGCGCCCCCCCCCAGCCCGACTTCCCCCTCCCAACACTTCAGCACAAGTTTGATATTTGCACTAAAAAAAAGAGAAAAATTAAAAAAAAAAAATAATTACCCCCCTCCAAAGCAGCGGGTTTGGCCCCATCCCGCAGCTGTTGCCTGCCTTAAACCGCCCCCCCCGCTATTTTTGGGTGTTTTATTGTCATTATTATTTTTAATTTTTTGGGTTGTTTTTCTTTTAATTCAGGTTGGGATAAAGTGTTGCCAAAGATACGGCTGAGTTATGCCGGGGGCGGGGAGAGAAAGGAAAAAGTAAAATCAATTAAAAAAAAAAAAAAAAAATAATGGGGGGGTGGAAAGGAAAAAAAAAAAGGAAAAATTCAGGGTTTTTTGGTATAAAAGAGGAAAAAAAAGCCCCCCCCAATGGAAGGGGGGTTATGGGGGGAGGTTATGGGGTGGGGGGGTTATGGGGTGAGGAGGGGGCTCAGCCCTGGGCGTCCCAGCCCAGGCCACCAGGCAGGGCTGGGGTGTTGTGTCCCCCCCCCCAATTAAGTGGGGGCTATGGGGGGGGGGGGGGCGTTTGGGGTCATTCCCTGGTAGTTTGGGGTCTGAGAAGTCACAAAAAGGGGGGGGGGTTGGGGGGGGTCTGCAGGGGCTTCACCCCCTCCTGGGACTGGGGGGAGGGTTTGGGGGCATCACCTTCCTCCCCCTCCCCTGTGCTGCTTGTAAAGATGCTGCATCCAACCACCCCTCCCTAAAATGGGGCTGGGGGGGGTCCTGTCCCCCCCCAACCCAGGCAGTGGGGGGGGGGGGTCCTGCCGCAGGAAGGGGCTGATTCCTTGTGTCCCCCCCCAAATCCTTCAGCACCCACCAGTTAGTGCCCACCCCCCCCCACTAAAGATGCTGCATCCAACCATCCCCCCCCAGCCCCCATTCCCCCCCCCCGAGGCCTGATCTGATTATTTAAAAAGAAAATAAGAAAAAAATACAATAAAATACAATAAAATCTCTATCGTAGAGCTCGCGCTATATCGTATCTATTTATATTTTTCACTTTCTTACAAAGAATTTTATTTAAATCCAGAGGAACGCGGTTGTAAAAAGAGCAAAACCCCCCTAGGGTGACCCAGGACGAAGCTTTATGGGGGGGGCTCTGGGGGGGGCAAATTGAGTAGCAAAATGTCGCATTTAAAGTTGTATTTTTTAAAAAAATTAATTATATATATATATATACACACACACCCGGCGAGAGCTTCAGCAGCTCCTGGGGCGTGGGGGGCACGTGGGAGGCTGAGACCCCAGCGAGGATGCTCGAGGTGGGGGGGGGGCCACTGGGAGTTTATTTTGGGTTGGTTTTTTTTAATTTTTTCCTCTTCTTTTGTTTTTTTCCCTCGTTTTAGTTCTTATTTCTCTATAATCGAGAGATTCGCTATCGAAAGCACTCGCGAGGTTGTGGCGGGTTTTTTTTATGTGTAAAAAAAAAGAAAAAAAACTACTTTTGTGGTAGAGGTTTGGGGGGGGGAAAGGAGTGAGGCGAGGAGGGGGGAGCGGAAAAAACTAAACTAAAATAAAGCACAGAAAAGACATTCCATAGATTGTAACTTTGATAGATCTTTATAAAAGTGTGGGCGAGGAGGGGGCGGGGGGCAAGAGAGAAAAAAAAAAATATTAAAATAATAAAAATTGCACTTTGGGGGGGGGGCTTTAAATAAAAGAAATAAAAAAGAAAATAAACTATATATTAAAAATACACGTGGAGGCGTTTGGTTTTCTTGGGAGGGGGAAAAGGTTGGGGGGGGAGAGAGCCAGGGGGGGTGTCTATAGTGGGGGCTGGTTTGTGTTTTTTTTTTTCTGGTTTTGGGGTATTTTTCCCTTTTTTTGGTGGTTTGGAGACAGGGCAGGAGCTGGGGGGGCAGCGGGGAGCAGGATGGGGGGTTAAGCCTGATTTGGGGGGGTTAACCCTGATTTTGGGCCATGAACCCTGATTTGGGGGGGGTTAACTCTGATTTTGGGGGAGTTAACCCTGATTTGGGGGGAGTTAACCCTAATTTTGGGGGGAGTTAACCCTAGTTTGGGGGGGTTAACCCTGATTTTGGGGGGTTAACTCTGATTTTTGGGGGGTTAACCCTCATTTTGGGGGGGATAACCCGAGTTTGGGGGGCGTTAACCCTGATTTAGGGCCATTAACCCTGATTTTAGGGGGTTAACCCTGATTTTGGGGGGGATAACTCTGATTTAGGGGGAGTTAACCCTAATTTGGGGGGGTTAACCCTAATTTGGGGCCATTAACCCTGATTCTGAGGGGGTTAACCCTAATTTGGGGGGATTAACCCTGATTTTGGGGGGTCCAGGGCTGCAGGTGGGGTGTCAGTCCTGGTCTGTCACCGTGCCTCAGTTTCCCCAACTGAAGCACACACACCCCCCCCCCCCGCCTTATAAAATAACGGCAGCAATGGGGGTCCCCCCACCCCAGTGCGGAGCTGGGTGCCCCCTCCCAGTCTGCCCAGTCCCCCCATGGCCGGATCGGGCCCCGCTGAGGCAGCTCGGCCCCGTTAAGCTGCTTGCGGGGGGCCAAGGCGTGAGGGGGGGGGCCCTAATCCCGTTTGGGCACAGATTAGGGCCCGCAGATGGCCGGGGGGGTTTAAGGAGCCGCCGGGGATGGGGTTTGGGGTGTGCACCCCCCCGCACCCCCCCCCCCAGGGTGGGGACCAGCTGCAAACGGGGAAACTGAGGCAGGCGAGGGGCCGTGGGTGGCACCGGGGGGACCCCCCCGATCCCGCTGCCGCCCCGTCCTCGAGCGAGGCCCAGCCTGGCCCCCAGCCCCCCGCGCCCCCCACCATCGTTAAGGGATTAATTAGTGTCATAATCTGCCTCGGTTTTGGGGAGTGCGAGGAGCTTTGGGGGTTTTATCTCCCGGGATTTAGTGGCCGAGTCGCCCTAATGCCACTTAACACCTGGGAGCCGCGATTTTCATTAGGGGCGTCAGGGACAATTAGTAAGAAAATAATTAGGGCAGGGGCCTGTCATGGGGGGGGGGGGGGGGGTTTTAAGCCCCATATGTGCCTGGGCCCAGTGGGGGGCTTGGGGACCCCCGTCCTCCGTGGGTGACACCGCTGGGATGGGGCTGGCCCTGAGGGGGGATGTGGGGCCGTGGGTCCCATCCTGGGGTGCCCTTGGAAGATGGGGGGGTCCCCAATGGGGCATGGGGACATGGGGGGGTTGAGGGGGGTCCCCATTAGGACAGGGGGGAGTTGAGGGGGGTCCCCACTGGGGTGTGGGGATGGGGGGGTCCCTCATGGGGACACGTACCCCAGGCTCTGGCCCCATCCCGGCACATCAGGGTTCATTGGTGATGGGGGGGGGACACACACATGCGACCCCTTGGCTTGACGGGGGGGGGGGGACATGGGGCACGTGACACCCACTTTTTAGGGGCCCCCCTCATCCCCTCGGAGCAGGGTGGGGGGCTACAGGAAGGGGGGCCGGGGAAGGAGGGGACCAGGGCCACGGGGAGGGGGGACCCGTCCCCAGCCCCAGTGTCCCCTCTCGGGCGGGCAGCGGTGGGGGGCTGCGGGCAGGGCGAGGGGGGGCAGCGTGAGGGGGGGGCCGGGGGGCACCGGGGGGCAGCAGGGGCAGCAGCAGCCAAGGCCGTACAGGGCGTAGGGGTGGTAGTAGCCGACGTTCACCCTGCGAGGGGAAACAGAGGAGCCGGGGTCAGCCCTGAGCCCCAAAACCCCCCTGGGACCCCCCCCCCGGACCCCTCCCTCGAAACCCCGCTGACCTGCGGACGCGCCGCCGGGCCCGCCGGCGCTGGTAGTCGCCCTTGGCGAAGTCCTCGAGGTTGGCGGGGTGGATGGCCCAGAAGTGGCCTTTGCCGTTGTCGCTGCGGCCGGCTTTGACGAAGCACTCGTTAAGGGAGAGGTTGTGGCGGACGCTGTTGCGCCAACTCTTCTCCTGGGCCGAGAGGCACCGTCAGCCAGGGACATCAGTAGGCACCAGAGTGAACGGCACCCACCCCGCCTGGAGGAACCAGCCCCTTGGCACCGCTTGGAACCATCCCGGGAGCCAGATGCCAGCAGACGCGTTTTGGGGTGGATTGGGGTCACCAGAGTCAAACCCAGCCCCGTCCCTCACCCAGCACCCAGAGCTCAGCTCCCAGTTTACCCACTCCAAACCACCAAAACTGGGGGAAAAAATCCCCCCCAAAACGGGTCTCCTCCAGCATCGCAGCCCCTCACCTTGTTCTTGAAGTAGGGGTAGTTGTCCATGATCCACTGGTAGATGTCGGAGAGCAGCAGCTTCTTCTCCGGGGAGGAGAGGATGGCGGTGGAGATGAGGGCGATGTAGGACTGCGGCGGCTTGTCCCCGGGCTCGGGCGGGCGCTGGGGGCTGCGGCCGGGGGCAGAGGGGCTGCGGGGTCCCCCCTCACCCCGCTCCGACAGCAGGTACTCGATGGTGAAGGAGGCCCCGGGTGGGCACCGTCCCCCAGGCACCGCGTCCCCCATGGTCCCCACGCCGCCGCCAGCCAGAGGGGGAGATCCTGGCCCGGTAATTAGTGCAGATTACAGGGTTTGCTAATTGTGTTTTCACAAACGGGCCGCCTTGGCAAAGCGGGCTGTTTATCTGGCAAAGCCCCGGGTTTAGCGGGATTTGGGATCTTTAAGCCTCATAAATAAAATGATTAATCCCGCCGGAGGTGGAGGAATTCGAAGCGGCACCGAGGACCCCGCGCCCACCCCGGGCTGGGTCTGGCCGCCCCCTGAGTCTCTGGGGGGAGCTGGGTGCTGCCCCCATGCACAGACCCCCCCACCCAGGGCTCATTTTGGGGCTCCACCACGCCGAGACTGAACTTAAATGTAAATCTTTCTTTTTATTTAACAAACACTATAATTTGAACTTTGAAGGATGTGTACTGAGGGAAAGAAAAATAATTTTCCTTTTTTTTGTTTTTTCTCTTCTTTTTACAAAAAAAAGAAAAAAACAGGATATAAGAAAAAACATATGTACAGGAAGAGCTGGCCAACGCAAACAGAAAAGCAGTAACAGAAGCATGATGTTTCCAAACAGTGGCTTGGCCTGAAAAATTTAAAAGCAATTAAATTAGAATACAAATATTAGAGAAAAAAAAAACAACACAACTGGACTCTAAAGCTACCGTGCAGCCAGGGATGCGAGCCACGGAACTTTATACAGTAAAACTGAATTATTTTGAGCTCTACCCAGGTTTTGTTGTTGTTTTAATCGCCCTTCCCACCCCCGCCCCCGTTTAAACCTGAAAACATATTGCTTATGCGCAAACAGGACAAAAAAGAGAAGAAGAAACGCCTACGCCGTAGAAATCAGAATTTCTCCGCGGGAGCAAGAGTGGAAAGGGGGGAAGAGCGAGCGAGACGCGGCTGCCGCCCTGCCCGGACCCCCTCGCACGATGTCTGGGGAGAAAGCGTTGGGGGGGGATTGTAATCCTTCAAGTTTTTATTTGTTAAGACAAAATAGAGACGGGCAGGAAGGGCCGGGAGCAGCGGACGCTCCCTGTGCCAGCGCCCGGTGCCCTCCGGTGCCACGCGGGGATCCGGGGATCCCACACCGCGCCAGGGAGGGTTTGGAGAGGAAACCTCCGGCCGTGCCGGGGGGAAGCTTCCTGCTCCACAGCGTTTCGAGGATAAATCTTTGCTTTCTTCCCCTGGGGTAAGTCGCTAACAGGGTTTAGGATAGCTCGGGGTGGACCTTGGTGGCGTTTCTGTTGACGTGAGATCGGCCACGCTTTGCTTCTCCTCGAACCCAGGACGAGCGCTTGGGAAGCGCCGCCGCTTCGGTTCTGCCATGTCACCCCCTCCAACGCCCCGAGGAGGTGAGGGCAAGCGGAAGGGTTCTGGGTGCGGGGCCACCCCTGCAGCGGGCGCTGGCACCAAGCACCCCCTTGCCCAGAGCTCGGGGGCTCAGTACAGCCCAGCTGGATGCTGCCGAGGCGGCCCTGGCTGCGGCAATGCCCCTCACGTTGGGCACGGGGGCACCTGCTTGCCCCCCGTCCCGTGGGCACGGTGAGGGGCAGAGGCACAGGCCAGCTTCCTTCCAACGTTTATTCTCATCTACAGATGAGAAAAGTCAGCGAGGTCCAAAGCACAACGAGAATTCAAGAGGCGTCAGCGGGAACCGGCAGAGCCGCTTACGCAAAGTCAACGACAAAAATTCTCAAAGACAAAAGTCACAAAGGTTTGGAAAACTCAAAAGCAACAAGGTTTTGCCATCAAGAGCATAGCAGTAGCTTTGGGTCTGGGACCAAAAAAGTCTTGAACAGAGAAGTGGAAAGTCCAGAGGCTGTTGAACACGTGGTCGCAGGGCTCCACGCATCGTCCCTCGGCTCTGTCCTCAACACCCTGCCAACAGTGCCGCCAGCAGCGCCGGGGCCGGGCCGCACGCTGGCTCGTGACTGAAAGAAACCTGAATTGGAGTTTACCGAGGTAGTTGGCTAGAAACTGAGATTCCCCCACCTGGCATTTTCTGGAAGGCCCAAGCATCCCCTCCCCGCCCCGCTCCTCCTCACGTGCCAGGTGTCCAGCTGTCCTGCAGGTCACTGCCACCGCCTCCAGAAACGAAGCCTTCTCAAAGAAAAGGGAATGCGCAGCCCTTTTTTTTTTTTTTAAGTCTTCAAAAAACACCAAGTTATTGCACTTCAAAAATACGACAGATTTGTGGTTCGAGCCCTCCCCACCCTCCCCATGGCTTCTGCTCAACTAAAACAATTTCACTACGCACAAATTTCTACGTTACCTTCGGGAGTAGGTTAAAAGATTCGAAACGTGTCTCTTTACATGAGGTGCAGAGCTGCTGGAGCTCCTATCTAGAACAGTGCGATTCCAATCGTTAACATCTCTTCCCTTTCACCCCGTGCCCTCCATCCCCACCCCTAAAAATCCCCTCTATGCTTGCCGGGTTATACAAACCTCCCTCACCCACCCACCCCACTCCTCTCCCTCCCGCCCTCCCCACCCCGGACTCACATGTCCAGCAAAAAAATTTTCGATTAATTAAGGAATGGTTATTTAACAAGACAATAAAAATGCACACAGCTTTGGAGATGCACGGGAGTTCAGATGTCCTGTAGATCCGTAGGTGGACTCCACCGATCCAAACCGTCCCGGCGAAGGGCAGCAGAGACCGGTGAGCTGTGGATTCTGCCTGCCTGGCTTTAAGACACTTTCCTTACTTCAGACTCCCAAGTTCAGGGTCAGGCTTTGACTGGGGTCGTTTTCCAATCAAGAAGCAGCTCAATGGTTTGTTTTTCGTTTGTTAAGGTGTGGTTTTTTTTTTTTTTTTTGTGTCTTTTTATCTGGTTTTAACGATTAATTTGGAATAGGAAAGTCAAAGGAGACGAGGGAGGAAGGGAGATGAGGTGGGAGAGGACGTTCTCCCCCTCCTCCAGTTTAATAAGCACCAGAGTATTCAAGTCTGTCCATTCTGAGATTCAGAGCTGCTTCCGCAGTCAGCAGGCAGAAACTAAACCTTTCTCGTAAGAGCAGCGTCGTTTTGGTTGGGGTCCCTCATCATCGTCATCTTCTTCCTCATCTTCCTCCTCCTCTTCCTCCGATGATGAGCTGTCCAGTGTTAAATCCACAACGTCAGCAGCGGCCTTGCCGTTCTCACCGTTACCGTTAGGAGTGGGCAACAGCCCGTTCACATCTGAAGAACCTGGAAGAGGTGGGGAAGAGAGGACTAATTAAGACACTTCACGCCCAGATGCTCTTCGTCTCTCACGGGGTGTAGCACTTCAAATAGATATTTTGGTTGGAAGGGACCAGAGTCCCACTGCCTGACCGCTTCAGGGCTGACCAGAACTTAAAGCCTGTTATTAAGTGCATTGTCCAAATGCCTCTTAACCCCTGCCAGGCTTGGGGCACCGACCACCTCCCCAGGAAGCCTGTTCCAGGGTTTGACCACCCTCTCGGTAACAAAGTGCTTCCTGATGTCAAGTCTAAAAGGCAAAGGGGTGCATGAAACAAACCCCATTCAAGCAGCTGCCTAAAAAAAGAGCCAATGCCACAAACCTGATGCTCTCATCGGGGTCAGGACTTGTCACAGCACCTGCCTGAGAACCAGGAACTGGCTCGGCCAACACAAGAAGTGACACAACTGCCCTGCCAGCCCCGTCAGCAGGCATCACCGCTGCCAGAGGGACCGCGCTGCCCGACACAGCCCTTCCAGTCAAAATCCTCTTCTCCTCACAAAAGAACAACAGTGCTGTTCTGGGACGGGCTTGCTGATGACCTTTCAGGGGTCCTCACAGAGGTGCATCTACCGACAAACTTGTTTGATGCCATTCTGGAAAAGAACCCAGCTTTTCAGAATAACCCCACCTGGGCCGGGCCCTCCTCCGCAGGGGTGCGGCGATGCACCCTGGTGACGCTGGTCATTTCTGGAGAGGTTGAAAATGAAGGGGCTGCCCAGAGGAAGCTCTCCAAGAGCCAAACTCATGTTAAGGTATCACACAGCTTCTCCCAAGCCACTTGGGGAACTCTAGTTTGGCAATTTGTGCACATCTCCTATGGTAATTTAAAGCCTTTAGCCCCAGAGACACTCACCTAGAACTAATATCGGACACTGAGGGCTGCAGCTCCGCTCTTTCTCAGCTCGGATGGGACACCAGGAGCCATCCACCAGGTACTCTATTTCATCTGCATCTTCACATTCTGTCAGGATCTTTGACAGGAGCCTGGACAGGAGAAAAGATGCCATCCATTAAGCTCGAGGCAATCGACAGAACGCGTTTAGTGACGGGCCATCAACCGGGATCTTCACCTTAAACAGCCCCAAATTTAAAAGAAATTTGGTGTTGGCAGAAGGCTGCCACACAGAGAGCCCTTGCAGTCAAGGGCTTGTTTTATTTCCCCAAAAACAAGTACAGGTTCGGACAGTGCAAACCATCCCAGTCCCTTCTGACAACGTACCTAAACCATGAACTAACATTTTAATTACATGCAATTAGAAGACAGTCTTGCCTCTTCACCCAGTTTCCCAAGTCTGTGGTACCGCTTCCAGACAGACGCCTGATGCCCCATCTAGAGCTCTGTCGGGGCTGGTGCAGGTACACTCACACTAAGGCATTACCAAAATAGCCTGTGATGTTAGGAAATAAGCAATCCAAGCAGCAACACTTCACTTCTTCCCTATTTTTATTTCCCAAAGCCTCCACAACAGCCACCCAAACAACATATGCAGCCTCCTGCTATAGAAAAAAAACCATGTTCACCACTGAAAAGACACCCAGCACAGACACCTCGATGTCAGCCATGTCTTGCTGCAGGGACACTAACCAGGAGGTGGCCCTTACTCTGGCTCACTGTGCCTCAACCTGGGGACTTGCTTTATTCTGATCTGTCCCACCATTTGCCTGGGATGTTTCTCTGGACACACTGGAACCACTGCTCTGCAAGGCCTTACTGACTGCTGGATTTGAGCGTTTCCCTTCAGTATAAAGGAGAACTAACAGCAAAAATCTTACAAGCTCAAGAAAACTCTTCGTGGCACACTAGTGGGAGAAAGTTTCTGCCTTCTCCTGGCTGAAGTAGGAAACACATTTCCACAGACAGTCCCATCACCCAGCAGAGCAATCACTGAGCCTACAATTCCACAAGAGCTGACAGGGCCCCGAGGATCTCAGACTCCACCAACCACCAACCTCCTCAGGAGCCTACGCCCCTTTTTTGACTAACAACATCCATCTGTGACTGCCAGGTTCCCTCCAGCTGACTTTCAGGGAGGTCTGAAGATGACCTTCATCCAAGAGAACCGGCACTGAAACCCAGTCTTGAGCACTGCAGAGCAGGGACAAAGAAATCTGCTGAGCCTTCACCACTGACGACCTCCTCCTCCTCCTCGTCCAGGAGGGACATGCGCATTGCTGACCTGTGGAGGTTCCACAATCCAACCCCTTGTACCTTCCCCTTCAGTCTCAGCAGCCTTCTTAGAGATCAAAAAGGAACTGGATTTTCCTGTCGCTGTTGGCCAGAGGACAAAGCAAACAGGTTATCTATGCCCAGGCTGCTTCAGACTGTCTAAAAAAGCCACAACTCCTGGATCAAATCAGTACCTACAATCACAGCAATGCCCAGATTATCAGCCTGGCCCTGGGAATGTACCACCCAGGCAGAGCCTTCTTCACTGCCTTGTGCACCAAGGAGCTGGATGCACCTGAACAATTTCTCTCTAAACTCTCCCTGCTTTTGAGGGAATCTGCGTTAGAGGCCAATTATACAAGCCACGAGGGTGGGGATCATTTTCCAGAAGCCAAGAACCACACATCTTGCTCCACCAGTCCTCAGGTTTGCTCTTGGCTTGGCTAGCACCACTACGGATGTCGGTGGTCCCAGCCCATAAAACAGGCTCCCTGCACTCTGAGGCACCAAAGCTTCAGCTGGGGGGTGGGTGGAGATGGCATTAATTCACTCCTTGTTCCTTCCTTTACTCCTGGACAAAAGCCAGGCAATTCATTGTGCTCTTCTCCAGAGAGAGCCTCTGGAACCCATATTTCGGGAGCCGACGAGCACCGTCGCCAGCTTTCTGGCTTGCCTCAGGTGGCCCCTGCTGTCAGCCCGGCTCGTTCTGCAGTTTGCATACATGACTCCGTCTGCCAGGTTTGCAACGAGGAAAGGGAGAGCTCCTGGGTTTTAGGGTAATCCTCTTGGCACACAGCTGCATTTTTAAGCTTTCCAGTATCAAACCTCACTCAGACATGAGCGTCACACCTCCAAGTGAGCTGTAGCACTCCAGCTCTCCCAGCTTACGGCGAGCCCTCTGCTCTTCTCTCTGGTAAAAAGACAGAGCAAACTAACTCTGGTCCAGAGATATGGGAAACACCATTCCCATACGGACTAAAAGCCAGATGACAAATTGAGTGCCAAGACTAAAGCAACCTTTCCCCAGTTCACGACCAGAGAACTCTTGGCAGGGCTCAGGGCGTGCATTTCTTGCCTCATCCTTTCCCAAATACTGTTTGGAATTTACTTTGCTTTCGTTTTCTCCCGTGCTTTTACAGCACTCCTCCAACTATGCCACATTCAAAATGAGACAGTAGAAAGAGAACCAGGTAGATCCAAAAAACCTCCAGCCTGGACAGTATTACCCAGAGCATTTTAATTCTGTTCCTCCAGAACATCTGAACCTGCTGCTTCTTTCTGCTATAGGCATGCAAAACAGTCCCTCCTGAGGCATCCTTCCCATCCCTGCCACTAAGATATTCACAATGGCCACAGAATTTGTACTGGAACAGTCATATAGACTAGACAAAAATCTTTCCAAATACCGTTGTCTCAGGGCTCTGTGTTGCAGGATGTTCTGTTTAACAGCTGGCAGAGAAGATCCCCCAGTCAAATTTACAGTGTGCCAAGAATCGCTTGGGAGCTGATGAGCACCTCACACCGACAAGAAAACAGGAAGATGTTTCCTATCAAAAACCACCTCATCAAGTGCTTATAAAGTGGTTTATTCCATGCAGAATGGTATCGGTCAGCCAAGGTGGCTGTGCGGGTTCATCAGCCTGATGAAAAGAGTGAGGCAGTAAATGCTTGACTCTCAAAATGCTGTAGTGTAATCCAAAAATTAAGAACGGCACACCAACAGTCAAACCTCGCTCTAACACACCAAGACAATTAAGTCAGAATATTATGCACCAGCAGAATAAGCTTCCAACTTTGTTTCGAGGTGAACTTCAATCAGATGCACACAAAAAAGGCAAGATGCCGCAGCCAGCAGAGAAAAAGAAAGGGGTTGAGGACAAAGAAGTGTACGTGCTCACCCATCAATTATTAGCTGGTCATAGGGTGCTGGTTTGTCACACACAGGACACATCCATGTGGGCTTTTTCTCATTCATCTGTAGGTAGAAGACTGCATCAAAGCACTGCAGATGTGCACAGGTCTCCGCCCGGCACGGGACAGACAGCCGCATCTTCACTAGCTGTTGAACCAAAGAGCAGGAGATGAGCGATAAAACCCACCCAAGCTGTCACCACATAAAATCCACCCAGCTATCTCCTCCTAAGCAAAAAGATTCGTTAGCTTGCAAAGCTGGTCTGGCAGTAGAATAGCATTTCTTGACAAAACCAGACTAAAATATATCGCAAAGACTTACCGGACAGATAAGAGAGACACGAACACCCGTAGTAGCAATTTCACTGTCTGGATCCAAGCGTAGCTTCTCTTTTACTGCAGTAAGAGTAGAGGGCACAACATTTAATGGATGCAAACTTAAACCTTGGAAACAACATGTAGCACAGGTCAAGGAGCTCACCGACAGCCCTTGGCTGCACATGAGTCATTTTCCCCACAGATGACAACCTCAGGGACAGAGGACACACGAGACAGAAAGCTGTTGTACTGGACCAGGCTTGTGCAACCTGCAGAGCTCAGTAGAGATGCTGCTTGGCTAGCCAAAAACCTTGTGCATGGTGAGGCAGTTCATGGTCTACAGGCCAGCTGGAGTATTTACTGGCCGAGGAAGCTCACATTTTCTTATAGATCCCCCTTCCCAACGACCCAGGTCTCCCGGCCAACCAGCATGTGCTGCCTCTCATCCAGGCAGAGCAGATGAAGGAGCTGGGATGGACTTAGGTGTTGGGATGAGGGCAACTGCCTGCATGCTATCTGCTAGCCACACTCTCTTAGCAACCCTTCCACCTCTTATTCACAAACTTACAGGCTGAGCAGCTGGGGTACACAGAGGAAATCCCACTGCTGACCAGCTTTTTCATGTTAATATTATACCAAGGCAGCCAACTGGGAGTTAACTTTTTCCCCCTTCGGAGAGGACTAAGACACCCACATACCTGGACTTCCCGCAGGGAGGGAAAGAGTGGATGGATAAAGCTCTAGCACATGGCAAGACTTCTGGAACGAAGTCAGTTTAGGCTTATCTGGTTATTACCATAAGCACAATGGGTTTTATTCCCTTCTAAGATCAGTGGCAATAGGACAGGGTTAACTGCCTCCCCCTGCCCCTTGAAATTCAGACAAAGTCCCCCCAGAAGTGACCAAACACATGATACAGTCAAACTGACAGGGAACCACATCCCATCATTTCCCCATCAAATAAACAAGCTTCTTCTGAGTGCTACTGGGCTGTAACTCTTCAGCTTATATACTGGCCAGCTCATTTCTGCCAGCAGACTGGTTCACAGGAACCACAAACAGACCCAGAGGTACCAGGGCAGACAGCTCACAGAGCAAGGCAGCCATGCAAAACCAGTCACAAGCAGTGATCCAGCATATATTTGGAAAGAATCAGATGATAAGATAGATTAAAAAAATAAGATAGATAAAAGGAGATAGAGAATCCTGCCCCCATTGCTGCATCCTGAAAAGAAAACCCAGAGGAGCTGCAGGCAAATGGAAAAGAGCAGCAGACGTGCAGGTCCCACACGTGCAGGTCCCACATCAAGGCGGGGAATCAACACAGAAAATTAGCTTTATGCTACTCCACAACTCTTAAAGAGTAGCTGCTGCTAACGCTGCTGTCTGAAAAGGCCTTTGACACTTCCATCACCATTTTTCTTTGGAGCAAGTCAACCATTTATTTTGACCTTTTCAGATCATAACAAGATGTCTCCAGACAATGAGGCTACACGCCGTTTTGCAACACACAGCTCTAATTAGAGAGTGACTTCTCAGATGTGACATTCCCACGAGATTACAAGATTTGGTGGCGTTTCCTTCACATTAGGAGACTTTTCATGCAAGCTTAATTTTTCGTGAAGTTCTTTGTAAGAGCATTCTCTGTGCATCAATTAGTATGATCCACAGGAAGGAGAAATAGGCATTTTCTGGGATCTCCTGATTAGAATCAAGCTGCTTTTGGATCCAGAGCTAGGTATGCAAGCATCTCTGTTTTCAGACAATGTTCCTATACTAAAGGCAACAGAAGCATATGCAAAGGAAGCTGAGTCAGCCCCGAGATGCAACCGAAGCCAAAGGGTAGCTTTAGTGAGGACGGAGGGATATTGCAATGAACACGTGGAATGGAATCATTTGCAGAACAGAGCAGAGCTATAAAAGCAAAGTTTACAAGCTCCTGGTGCTTGCCAGTTTCAGATGTCTAAACAACTTCCAAGCAGTAACAGGCCAAAGGAAGTGGAACAAGACAATGTTCCCATTTGGTTAAATTTAAGGTCACCAAACGTAACTAATCTCTGCCTCGAAGTCCAGCCAAAGCTGTTAGTTATCTAACTCAGTAGAACTGGAGGCACACGCTTGTTACCGAGTGGAAAAGGCAAGAAAGCTGCTTTCAGAACCTCTTCCTGCCACTCTCGGATCGAGAGGCCATCCTGCAAGCGCTTGCTTTAAAGGGAACAGCACGTACTGCTGAGCCTGGTTTCAAGAAGTGTGAAGGATCAGAGAAGGACGAGAGGATCCTCTGCAGTTTAGGACAGCTCAAAAGCCGGCCTCTGCTCAATTCAAGTTCTGGTGGACAGCAAAAAGGGAGCACAGCCAGTGCCTCGGGCTTCTGAGAAGGGAGGATATTTAACAAATGGAAATTGTCCTTTCTTATGCCAATAGACAAGTGCTGGCTGTCAGAGCGGTCTAATATGATCGAGAGTGCCACGGACACTATTCGGTGTGGCACATGGACACAGCAGCATTCAACATCTGCTGCAGAAACACTGCACTTAACATGAAGCTCAAAAGTTTGGCTGAAGCAGCAGTATGTCCCACAATGTGCCCGAGGCACCTGAAGACTGACATGCCTGAAATCATCATCTCCCTTATGATGATCTCCCTTCTCTATCCTCAAGATTATGTTTCTTATACTTGGTAAGAGCTGTCCATGATCTGAATAGTATGTTTTAAAGACCATCACGATTCACAGTGTTAGTTCTCCCCTGCAGAACTAAATAGTAAGAATGCTTTCTCTGGTAACATTAAATAACTGAAAATCCTCCAGACTTTCACGAGCTGCAAGTCAGACTCTGCCTTGGAAAGGGACCTTCCCCTCATTTTCAATAACGTTTTGCATTTGCCTCATCCGACGATGGTTTACCTGAGTGGTCTAGGACAAGCATCTCTCGGGATCATCTCTTCTCTGAAGCTCTCAACGGAAATGAAAGTGCTGGTGGTGAAATCCCACTGCCAGCCCCTAGGATTCACGGGGTGCTGGGGCAGCAGGACATTTTCACCAGGATCCCTTGCTCCAGAAATCTCCTTTGGAAATTGTGCGGGTCAAGGCCAAGGTGCTGTGGTAATGTTCGTCAGCTCATAATTACTCAGGTGAAGGCATGAAGCCATTGGGGTCAGAACGACACTGGCCCTCAGCGGCACTCACCACGATACGACCTGGGGACAAATTCTAAATCCAACTAAAGTGATTCAGGGCTTCTGCAGAGCCACGAGAAACACACGCTGCAGAAGTGCTGCACTTGCACACAGATTTGGGGCAATTTCACACGACTGACATACAGCTTAGCAAGTCTGTTCAAATAAAAAGTGTTTTTATACAACTGGAAGAAAGAAATGGTATAAAACTGTTCCCAAGCACATCTCTAGCAGCCTGGCTATCAGGAATGCTGCAGTCTGTCAGGCACACAGCGGACCTCCCCAAGCCACCTCGTAAGCAGACATACTCACCAAGTGCTTTGCACAGTTCTGGATGTTTGATCCCAATGGTTTTTAACCTCTGCAGCAGCTCCGCTGAGGTCATCTGCCGCACTAAGTACAGCCCCACAGAATAGCTCTAGTGAGAGAAGGAAGGGAAAGGAGGAGTGACGCTGCTCTTGTGCGCTCACTTGTGCAGTTCTGTGCCATTTCTTTTGGCACGTACCTTGCCATAATTCCCCCAGGTAACGGTGATGCGGTTGGTCGCTGCAGACAAGTACATGAGATGGGTGAGGTTGATGGGACGACAGGGCCTTTTAGGTTCCACCCCAGGTTTGTTTGATGGATAGTAGCCCTAAAGCAGAAAGATTAAATAATTTTTTTTTTTTTTTTAATGAAGATGCTTCTACGTGGGTACATCTATTCATCAGCTTCACTAAATTCTACTCACCCACAGTTTTCAAGGAGGGGGTAGAAAGGAGCTGAACAGTCAGACCAAGCACAACGTAAAAAGGATCGAGTCTTTTTGCAAGAACAGTTTATTAACAACATTGCTAATCCATTAGAAAATTAGCTTTAAACTAAGCAGTGCACTTGTATACTCCAGCTTCTTGTCTGCATTCATCAGGAAACCAATTTCTTTCTGAATTACACAAGTCCTTCCAAAGTTGCAACGTCACACCTCCTGTCTGAGCTGACTTACCGGCACTGAGCAGTAACTATGATTCACTTTCACTGCAATGTTCGGAGGGTACTGATCCTCCTGAGGAGAACTAGTGTCTGTGTAACAGATTCTGCAAAGAAACGACACGTCTCTCAGTATTCTCCACGCTGTTTGCACGTTCAAAGCTCTCTGCACATCAACAGCTACCAGCAGCCTACCATCACCACACCAACCCATGCTCCCTCATCTGGCCAAAGCAAAGCCAATTCCCCTCGGCTCTCCCACATTGGATGCAGGTTTTAATACCTGGGCAGCAAAAGCTGACACACTGCTGTTTTCTACTGCAGCACTAACTCAAGGGGTACGTGTAGGAAGCGGTTACAAAGTAGAGTTTAAGATGCTTGTGAACAATTTACTGTCAGTTATCTTTGTAGCTATGAAAACCACATGGAAAGTTCATATTTTTGGTAGTGCGTTCCCTCCTCCCCTGATCTGCACCTGATGTTAAATCAGCCCCATGCTCACACATACCTTAGCACAACCTGAACCGATTTCACACCGGGTTGCAACTCCCTAGTAAATTAAAAAAGAAAGAGAAAATTCAGATTAATGATGTTTAAAAAAAAACCAAACCAAACAAAAACCAAACACACAAAAACCCCCAAAACAACCAAAATCAGATGTTACTTTCACCAGACACAAGAGTGTAGGGTTTTTTTTAATAAACCTTTAAAGAATTACTTTACAGAATTGTATTTAAATTGTACAATTCCCTCTGCAAATATCAGTGGTCCTGTATTTTGTTTTCATAATGCACCACCCTACAGCCTTTCTCTGGGTTTTCAAGGCTGTAAGAGTGTTGAGTGAAAAGTATCAGTTTGCCTGGCATCCTTTTGCTGATTTGTAAGAATTTACAAAAACTAGGTTTTAAGGTCAGGTCTACCTGAGAGTGTTCTTTGAAGACTCTCTTTGTTCAATTATTCAGCTAAATCTCTTCATACAAACCAAGGAACCAAGTATTACGGCACCAGCAGAACAACCGTTAGCATCGCTAACTTCAGTAGTTCTATTCCTAACAGGATTTCAACTGGTATCAGGAAAGCAACATTGCACGTAATGAGGGTATTTTATTAGGAGTCTTTACACACTGGTGTAAAACATACTCTAATTTGTGCACAGGACACCAGGCATTAGATAAGATCCCAAAATTAGTCTTCATTTGCCTCTGAAAGAGTTTAACATTCCAATTCAGTGTTTTAGTATAAATGTTTTCATTTGGGGGATGGAACCTCAGTTCAGCTGACAGACAGGAGCTGATGTGGCAGGTTTAGATCTGGGGGAAACACATCTGGATACCACCCCCAAGAAGATGGACCTGCACTGAGTGACCATTCTAGACTCTCACTGAAACCCCTGCTATGAAATATTTAAATTGTGTTATGGACAGTGAAAGATTTCTCACAAATCTGAATATATGGAGACAAGAGCGTCAAGGATCAGCTACAACACGTGCAGTTCTTTTATCACCCTTAAAGACTTCCGTGGTGTATCATTTCCTTTCTATTAAGTCTTCAAACAGCTCCCCCTGCACTGCTTCTGTTGACATACTGGGATCACAACAGTAATAAAGCACTGGATGTTCAAGAAACATCATCTTTCTCCAGCTCTATAACAGTACCATTTTACCGTGAAGAGAAATATTTAAAGGTTTTACGCCTAATTTTGGAGGACCTCTTCTGCATCGCTGTCCTTTCACAGCAGCAAGGACCAAGGGAGCAGGTCAGCAGAAGAGGAAGCCTCACTGCCTGCACTGACATCTCGGAGGCGTTCCATTGTTTGAATCAAAAGTTGCATGGTGACAGAGGTCAGGGTAAATCCTCATCGGTGCAAGATGTTTTCTTCTGCAGTTACTATAGTACCCTTTACAACAAGGAAGCTTGCTTTCAGATGCAAACAGCATTACACGTACAGCTTTTGAACTTTTGATGCAAAGAAAAAATGTGCAAATATTCCCAGCACGAGCTCAACAGAGAATTTAGGTCATCAACAACTTCATACTGTTTTTTCCTGCCCAAATGTACGACTCAAAAGCAAGATTAGAGGAGCAGAAGTGAAACTTAGGGACTTAGATGGGTGAAATTGTACCTCCCACCTTCCCCAAAGCTATTTGCTTTACATGAGAAGCAGGCTGCCTGCTAACGTCCTCAAACAAACTGTGTTTCCTTGCAGAGAACAAAAGCTTCCACAGAGGAATTACACAGCTATGTTTTCTTGAACTGTTAACACCCAGCGAGAAGTACCTGGAATTTCTGATCAACTCCACTTGTCTCGGTGTTAATGCAAAAATGCACGGACTTTCCTGAAGCTTCTCATTATTCTGTGGAACTGAAGAGGAAAAAAAAAAAGACTGTACATCAAACTGATAATATCTGGCTAAGCACAAGGTGATTTTTTTATGTTCTGAGCTATGTTTATTTTTAAGTCCTGTTTTCTCCCATACAGCTGCACAAGAACTCCAACCATCATGCATTTTGGTACACCTACCGTTGATTACAGCTTTGCTCATTTATTGCTTGCCTGCTTTGCTAGTTGCACGCTAACAGTGGATTTGGACCTGCTTTTTTTTTTTCCCCCTTCTTTTTCCTCCCCTCAAATAATCAATGAGCCAACAGTGAGGTGTTCGTATAAGAACAAACCATAAGTGGAGTCCAGTGTGGAGACTGGAACTCAAAGAAGCATAAGAAGAGATCTATGCATGACATGAAAGCATGAAACCACCAGACTGATTCTGGAAACAACAACAACAACAGATCAGCTTAGAGAATAAAAAAGCATCACAAAAAACAGCAGTAAGAGACAAAACATGACTTACAAACACATGACCCTGAGGGTGCATTTATAGACAGGGTGTTACAGCACTCCTCCCAAACACTTAAGTGAGAACCGGGCATTAATTGGCCTTTTATCCACTGACAATTTTAAGATCAAATGCATTTAATATGGTTAAAACGAAGCTTGAGATGTGAAAAACTTATGTTACAACTTCCACTTAGTACCTTTTATTAAATTCAAACACGTTCAGTTTTATTGTCAGTACACGTCTCCAACTGAAGTCAAGTCACAGGATAAACACAAAGAACAGAAAGTGATAAAACAGCTTTTTTTTTCTTTTTTAGCAAGAATTGAGTGTTTTTCTTTGCATCACTTCAATTGCTAGTTTATTAAAAGCCAGAATTTGAGAAGTAGGAAAGTGTGCTTTGCTGTCTATGAATAAGCTGAGATGAAGGAAGGATAAAACGTCAGCAGCTCTAAGATCTTGGGAGACGTGGTGAAAATCCAACTCACTGACTACAGGTATTTCCCTGTGGTAATTCAGCTTTAAAAATGCAAAAAGGATTTCAGAAATAAAAAAAAAATAAGGACTTTTAACTGAATTCCACCTTCCATCCAAATGTGTCTTGACCAAAACAACCAGTGAGAAGTAAAGCATTTTCTAAGGACTGTTATTTTTAGAAAGTGATGAATGATAAGAACAATAAAAAAATCATTTTAATATTATTGCTTAAATAACTGCCTATAGACACAGTGTCCTCCTGATTGTTGAGCTACACAAAGACAAAGCAAACCTGATTAGGAAAACTCAGAATCTGTTAGTGTTTTATTTTGCATTTATATCAGCTCACTTTCCTTTCACAAAGAAAGCAGGGTGCCCACAGCGCTGACTGGCACCGTTAGAGGATGCCATCAGGGACACAAGTCAAACCCTGCAAAGTATCCAACCAATTCGCTATCACCTCTCCAGCCAAATATCCCAGCATCAAAACCAGCACCCTATTGAATTTCAAAACAGGTCATCTGCTCACTCCTGCAACACACCAAAGAGTTGCTGACGACACCAGAAGCAAGTGCCGCTGCGGGGCTGAGGCTGAAAGACCACTGCTACCATGTACGGGATGCGATGGTGAGTCTGCACAGCACCAGCTATCGATGGGCTACGCTGTTCGACTGGGCAACCACCAGTACAGGAAAACAAAACATAGTCAGGTGCCTACATTTCTCTACAGCTACTTAGTTAACAACTCTCCTCTTTCACAGAATCACAGAGTCAATCAGGTTGGAAGAGCCCTCTGGGATCATCGAGTCCAACCATTGCCCTGACACCACCATGGCAACTAGACCAGGGCACTAAGTGCCATGTCCAGTCTTTTCTTAAACACCTCCAGAGATGGTGACTCCACCACCTCCCTGGGCAGCCCCTTCCAATGGCTAATGACCCTTGCTGAGAAGAAATTATTCCTAATGTCCAACCTCTTTGTGCTGCTGCTTCTCATTTCTCTTACTTCATGCACATGCTCCCCATTTTCTTTATTTCTCACTGTGAAAGGCCCTTCTCTGGGCAAGAATCGAGGGGCACTTCTCAACTGCGCTCACAGAAAGCTGCTGGAGAGTCACACAAAGCACTTCGAGGTTACCTGGACAGAAAACAGCTGAAGGGAAAATGAAAATCCAAAAAATTGGGATGTGTCCATGCATACCTCGTCGCCAACAGCCATCAGAACTGGATGCTACGGAGAAAAGTGCGAGAGAAGATGCCCTGAAAGACTGGAAGAAAAACCTCACCAGGACAGACCTGTGTGAAGACCCGATTCTCCTTCAAAATCTTAATGCTGGAAAATCAGCCCAAACTCCAGGAGGTACTTTTAGGGACCTACTCAGCTATTCATTTCTTTGCTGAACAGCCAGGAAAAAAAATACAGTTTTTTAAAGCTACATATTTTAAGATAACTGAGTTTCATTCTTTCTCCAGGACAGATGCCTCAGCAAACAACTCAGTTCCTTGACTTGTAAAACGGCTGCTGGGATCAATTTATTTTAACAGTTGACAATAGCAGGAAATCAATTTTTAAGGCTGAGCTCGATCAGCAATCCTCAGAATGAGTCAAGACGTAAAATTTCCAAACCCAAAAGACTTGGCAAACTGTATTAAGACTTGAGCCCAATGTAGCTGCAATGGATTCCTGTTTGAAGAAGCCAACCTCGTCTGCAGCTCTCAATCTGGCAGGCTAGACCACGCCGTGCAAAATAAGGACAATATTGATATTGGGAGTTCAGGGGTTTTGTGCACCAAGGGGGTTTTTGTTTTGTTTCAGTTTTTTTTAAAGGTAATATTCCTCACTGTTACAATTATTGGTTAAACTCGTTAAAGGCATTATATACCCCCTAGAAAGAGAGATCATATTGTCATTACTGTGGCTGGAGATCCCAAAGGCAGATCAGCCAGAGATGAGTTGCTGGCAAGAGACTTCTGCAGGGCTGAGGAGCTTGTTGCAAGTTCTCATTCACATCCCCACACCCCAAACCAGCCCACCTCAGGGCACAATACAATATATTGGTCATTTTTTTTTTCCTCCTTCGCTATTGGAACTACTCTGATTAGACTGAAGGTCATTTGTGTTCATGCAAGGGCCTGGGGAGATGGGCAAGCTGACTGCGTGACATCTTTTATTTCTGCAAGCGGCGGAAGCGCTCGTTTTCAGGCACACCACAGCTTGTTTAGGTGGATACAGCAACAGTGTGACCATGTGCTTTTGCTGGGATTCCTTGGAGATCACCCAACGCAGCGGCATTTGCTGTGCAGTCAGGGGAACGCGCTTGCATTGGCCTTTGCCACAAAATCAGTGGTCCTGTTTACAGTGACTCAAGTCCAGCTTCAGAGTAGGGGGCTGGAGCAGGAGTTTTACAACTTACACACGAGAGAAGAGCAACGCCACGACTGCAAGGCAAGTATTATCAAAGGGAAAAAACCCAAATAAATCCTGTTTACATTGACAGTGGCAGGACCTCCCAGCCTACATGGCCTTCTGCTCCCACAGCTGCACCGCAAGATCTCCTTTGGCATGTCTCCAGGAGAAGACCAGGAGCCTCAGTATCTACAGCGAGTACGGGCTGTCACAGATAACATTCAGAACAACAACAACAAATCATTCAGAATTCCTTACAGCACACTATCACTGTCAAAAACTACATTCACACTGCTTTTACCCAAAAAGGTGCCAGAGGATAAGCACACTCATCAGTGAGGTGCTCACATACCACACAGCTCACGCAAATACTCCCCTTGTTAGCTACTTAAAACACAATGCAGGGAAGATATTGTATTCATCCCCTCTAAAAGGTATCTGATCAATCTTACTTTTAAGCCTTATCTACCCAAGAGAATTGCAGTGATTTCAGTAAATTAGAAGAATTCTTTCATGTTGACATCCTTAGACCAAACCAGAAAGCTGCGGCAGAAACTGTTTTCATGTAGATAACTCAGATGCTAAACTCAATACTTAAATTGACTAAAATTGTGTGTGCAGTTACCAAATATGAGACATTAGCTTGTTCACAATGGGCTTAAATCTATCTGCTTTTAGCTGAAGCCACCTTTGTCTACAAGTCTAATAGTAATTTGATAGCCCTTCAGGGAATCTGCTTGCCTACAGACCAAATTAGGCATCGCCCACCTCACCTTTGATCTCAAGGCAATCATCTCAAAGAGGCAAAAGAGCCTTCTCATTAAGAAAGATGCTTCCAATTGAAGTCCGTAAAACATAAATTAAGCCTCCCCTACTCCCACCATAGCTATATGCTTAAAATACCTCTTTTGTAGCCTTGGGAAGTGGGGAATTATGACAGCAGCTAGGTGTTTCTAAATGGATCTGAGATCTCAAATCCCTTTCAGGTACTTCCACATCATGAGTTTCTGAGGTTGACAAGGAGCTTATGCTTGATCCAAACACAGAATGGGAAATCTGGGCAACAAAGCATGAACTGGTGTGGCTTCCACATGGAAAAGCACTCCATTTTCCTCACTGTGCTTTGTTTTATCATCCTTCCACACTAAGCAGAGCCCCACACAAGCATAACTTCTAACCTCAAAGTTATTCCAGCACCTGGCTGTTGCAGGTAGCAATGGGAAGCAGCTGATATCCACGCAGTGTTGAAATAACCCCAGTTTTACAGAGAAACAAATGCTCCTTTATTCACATCGGCGCAGGCAGAAGGAATTATAGTTGCAGGTCAGCAGGCTGGGAAAATTAAACAAGTGTCTAGAAGATGTCGTTAGGTTCTGAACAGCTGACTGGGACAATGAAGACTGAACATCTGTTCGTACCCAGCTACTCACCGCCAATCCCCCACGGTTAAGCTGAAAACACTCTCATCAGAAGGAAAAATGAGTCAAATATGCTTTAGGGAACAGGCTGACCCGAGGGAGGTGTCAGCTAACAGAGGTGAGACACTAAATTTAATGAGACCTCAGTTCTGAGCTGATGGAGAAAATTTCATGTCAGCTTTTAACAAAATCTGTTAATCAAGATAAAGAGGTTTCCACCTCTTGAAAGTTTTCCTTCAAAATACTACATTTGCGTTCCTGACTAACAAATGCCACCCCACATTTAAGACTGAACTAACTCATTCCCCAAACAACATTTAAAATATTTTAGCCTTCCACTGGCAGTCACCCCTTGACTGTTTAAATGGTCACAGCATTAACATATTTAATGCCTCCAAACGAGGACGAAAATTACATAAAGTCTAGTGAATTAGTCCTTTTTTTTTGTGCCTGCACAATCATATCTTCATATATCTTTTTTTTCCCCTCCAACCAAACATTTTTTTCAGCAAAGACAGACCAGCTTCCCAAGTTCTAGGTTCATTTAGTAGTGAAGCCTGATATTACCCCATTGACTTTATGAGACGCCACACCTCAGCGGACTACAGCAATACTTCTCCTCTGTAGACACTGTCTTTGCTACAAGAACGTTATATTTAACATCCGTGACAATATTCTTTGTTTCTCAGAATTAAAATAATGAAAAATCAGTTTCCTAGCCCCAAGGTTGGAAAAAACACTTCTTCCAGTTTTCCTAATTGCCCCTCAAAATACACAGCCTCACGCACAAATAACCATGACGAGCACAAAAAAGAGAGTCAGAAATACTGTTTGATGTGTGTACCACCCTCTTTCATCCATAGGAGGCTTCAGGTCAGGTATTTTAAGCACTGAAAAATAGCGTTAGTGTAGAATGTGCCAGCACACTTGCTTAGCACAGGTGCGACACCACCACAGAAAGATTTTCCTCAATATACTGCCAAATTCTGGAGAGAAAAGACAGATTATGATTCACAGCAAAAGACTGCAACACAAGAGCATTTCCAATAAAGGATATGAAAGCTACAGCCAAACAGGACAGGCTTTCAAATTACATCTCAAAGTGACCACATTCCTGTTCTAAGGTACAGGAGAAAAAAAAAAAACCGATATAAATATTCTTCTCTAAACTCTGAGGGGGGAGAGTGGGGACAGGAGGGTATTCGTCACCATATTAATCAGTCTCTCCTCTGCCACATGACTTTACAATCCTTGAAAACACTGTTACCTTTCTGACACTTAAACAGAATCACAGCATCAACCAGGTTGGAAGAGCCCTCTGGGATCACCAAGTCCAACCATTGCCCTGACACCACCACGTCAACTAGACCAGGGCACTAAGTGCCATGTCCAGGCTTTTCTTAAAGACCTCCAGAGATGGTGACTCCACAACCTCCCTGGGCAGCCCCTGCCAATGGCTAATGACCCTTGCTGAGAAGAAATGCTTCCTAATGTCCAACCTGAACCTCCCCTGGCGAAGCTTGAGGCTGTGTCCTCTTGTCCTGTCACTGGTTGCCTGGGAGAAGAGGCCGACTCCCACTCTGCTACAACCTCCCTTCAGGTAGTTATAGACTGCACTAAGGTCACCTCTGAGCCTCCTCTTCTCCAGGCTAAACACCCCCAGCTCCCTCAGCCGTTCCTCGTAGGTCAGACCCTCCAGACCCTTCCCCAGCTTGGTCGCCCTCCTCTGCACTCGCTCCAACACCTCAACATCTTTCTTGAAGTGCGGGGCCCAGAACTGGACACAGAATTCAAGGTGCGGCCTCACCCGTGCCGAGTCCAGAGGGACGATCCCTTCCCTAGACCGAAAACCTGTTTCACTTTTCTCTCCCAGACCGAGTCCATAACACACGCTCCAGCATATTGAAAACTCACCTAATTCTGTCGGTTTCAACAGTTCATCCAGGGTCGTGTAGAAGGGAAGTTTCACCAGCCGAACTTCAGGCTTCGCCACTTTGGGTGGCAACCTTCCCAGTCCGTTAAGGTACTTCCCATAGAGCGCAGGATAGTCAATATTAGTAGTGGAGATAGAAGTCCGAGCAACGGCGCTCCCGCGATCGTAGGATGAATGTATGGAGAGCGCCTCCGGAGACCTGTGCTGCTGCGGCTGAGGCTGCGCCACTTCAGAGCTCTTCTTGGCGTAGCGAGTCTCATAGAGCTCCTTAATTTTCTTGAAAACTTCAGGGCTGCAGTCAAATTGGACCAATTGCAATGCTCTGGTGACTAGTTCATGTTTAAGTCCGCTTTTACTCCTGCCAACAAAACCCAGCAACATCTGAAGATCTGAGACTCGGAAACTCATCACCATGTTCTAGGGGATAAAAAATTAAAAATGTTCTTACAGTTATAAAAAGGCAAAGTGTCAGTTCGCTCTATACTCTATAACTGGAATCCAAAATACTGAAAAATCTCTTAAAAGACACAAAACCTTCTGCTCAAATCAGCTGTTATTCACCTGATCAGCATCCCATTTCTTAGATACTTGTTTGAGCACAGCAAACACAGAGACCATCAAGTGAAATATCACCAAAATCAGAGAAACACCACAACGGTCATCGAATTACTCAAAAATAATTTGAGATAAATGCTAAGTGTCCTCAAGACAGGTCGACTGGAAGCAAGAGTGACCACAAAGGCGAACGTCTCAAACAGCAGGCCCCACATGTGAAAGAGCACGTTAATTCCTTTAGCACAGAGGCTCAAAGCATCCCAACTTCCCAGGCACCTTTGGGTAAGAGAGCTACTTTGAAAACTTCATCTAAAACGGTATTAGCCTAAGGCAAAGGAAGAAAATGAATGTGAACTGGAAGGCAGATGACATTTAAGTGAACTGAGGCCACCAATCCTTTCGTACCGTATTTCAGTGCACCTGTATATTATTCGTACAGGCAAAGCCAAACCCTTCAGAATGCTTCCTATATATACAGGATCTTTAAAAAAATATAATGTATTTTAGACTATGGAAAGATATTAAAAGACTATTAAAGAGAGCAACATGTTCCCATGAGAACAAGGCCCCCAAATTCTATCTGGGTGCTTTGCCAAGCACACCCCCATGATCACAGCCAGCCACTGCCTTCGCTGTTGCACTGGTATTATCGATTTCAGTGGTTTGATAAGCAGTAAAAAAATATCTCTGTCTTCAAAAACTTACTCTCTTGCTGCTGTGGAAACTCAGAAGACCTGTAACTGTCAGCAGATTCAAAGACCACACTATACTATAAAGCAACTTTTCATCAGACGAAGAACTAGAAATTATTTCTGTTAAAAACTGCTCCTAGAGCCTGGCGAGATCGATGTTTCAGTTCTCTCATGACAAAGCAGCATCACAAATGCACAAAACAAGCTTATCAGGTACCTGCTTTTGAAAATTCAAGCTGCCCTGAAAATATACTTGATACGTACCCACATGTATTCACTCAATACCCTTCCTGGTTTGTGGAAGAGACAGGAATTCAAGAGGAAACCCCAGCTGTCCCACACTTAAAAACCCAGAAGCAGAGACCCAGCAGGTCTCTCTTCCCCCACCTATACTCCATTCTCGTTTGTGAATTAAATAATTAAAAAAAAAAAAGGATAAAAATCAGATTTCTGTGGAAGTTAATAGTAGTCTTGTGATTTCCTGGAATAAAACAGCTATGGAGTTATTTATTTATTTATTTTAAATTAAAAAAGCTTCTCTGACTCCCGAAACATTTAACAGCCACTTTTGCATGTGTGGGAATTAGACTATAAAGAAAATGGCATTTTACTTTCTCCTTTTTCATGAAATCTGTCATTTAATCTGGAAGCCCAAAAGATGTTACACAAGCGTCACTGGCTGTAGTTAAAATTTTTGGCAGTCGTGATGTGTCCCAAAATACCTTTGGATGAAAGGGAAAAAAAGGCAGAGAACTTTAAAGAGCAGAGAAAGGAGGTTTAACTGCCAGCAAGTCAGGATTCAAGAGATTTGGATTCATGTCACTGCTTCCCTAGATACCACCTGTGCAAAATCTTGGAGAAATCCAGTTTCTGTGTCTCAGTTTTCTCCAAAATGGAGAGCGTATTTTCCTCTCTGAGGCACTTTGAGGATAAATAGCGTATTTGCAAAGATAAATACGTCAAGGCGATATAAATACTTCCACAGTGCGGTACCAGGGAAGTCACAGGAGCACAGCAGCGAGGTACTCGTGCACTCACTGCTCCTCTACCACCGGTCACTTGGGACTGTCGGTACATAAAGCAGAGTTTGCGCTGACAGGCTTCCACAGTCTCCATTTGGAAGGATTTAAGATCCAGTAGGACGACCAGATTTGAGCAGTAATAGAAGAAGAAGCTTCTGACAAAGAAAACCTGTCACTGAGGCTTGGACCTGTATGATAGTACGAGCAGTAGAGAGATCACATTAACTATTGAGATCGTTAATGCTAAAGTCTATTCCTCCCCCCAGCTGCGTGTGAGCCGTAAGGACTCCATCAAACACCTTCTATGGGGGCAACCACGATGCCTGGGAAGCTCATCTCCTCTGGAGGGGTCCTGGGCTCAGCTCACAACACAGAGAGATGTTCCTTCTTCTTCCCCCAGCTTTATATGCTGAGCATGATGTCATACAGTATGGAACATCCCTTGGGCCAGTTGGGGTCAGCTGTCCCAGCTGTGTCCCCTCCCAACTCCTTGTGCACCCCCAAGGCCTTTCTAAGGAGCAGAAAAGGCCTTGACTCTGTGTAAGCACTGCTCAGCGATAACGAAAACATCCCTGTGTTATCAACACTGTCCTCAGCACAAATCCAAAACACAGCCCCACAGCAGCTACCGTGAGGAAAATTAACTCTGCCCCAGCCAAAAGCAGCACAATGCGCTCAACACTCTCCAGCCGTCGGTGTTGCTCTGCAAGTGCCCCCAGCAGCAGCTTCCCCAGGACGCTGTTGGGTGAAGCCCACTCAAGTGCTGCCAGCTGGTCCTCTGCGCTGCCACGCACCGACAGCGGGACACGGAGAAGCCCCAGCTCCCACAGAGGTGCCAGGGAAGGGGGACCCAGAGGGAAAAGGAGAAACCCACAGCAGAGCTGGGGCCCTGTCCCCTACGGGAGCCCAATGGGGTGGCACAACACACCTTGGAAGCACAACACAACTTGAGGCACGGCTGCTGTGAAGACGTTTCACCTCACCCCACTGCAGAGGAGCCTCAGAGGCCGCCCCAGGCCTCCCCCACCACGGAGAGCCGGGGGCTTTGCCCCAACACCCCCCAGCGCCGGGCACTGCTCATCCCACCGCCATCCCCGCAGCCACGGCGAGGCGGGCAAAGCCGGGCCGGGCCCGCTGCGATGGCTCCCGAGCCCTCAGCCCGGCTGGACAGCTCCGCTCCGCGCCCCAGCCGCCGCCGAGCACACCCGCGCCCCGCCGGCCGCGCCCCCAAACCCGTCAGGGAGCCCAGGGCAGGTCGTGGAGGGGCCGCCGGGCACGACCGGCCCGGGGCTCCCCAGGGAAGGGGCGAGGGGGAAGGAGCTCTGCCGGGTGGCGGGGGGAAGCCACCTGCGCTAATTAATCACTGGGAATTAACTGTGGGGGAGGCCACGGCTCAGCCCAGGGGCTGGCGGCTCCCGGGGGCTGCGAGCCGGGTCGGGCCAGGCCCGGGGTCCAGCGGGGGCTGCGGCCAGACCCAGAGGCCGGGGCGGGGCAGCCCCTGAGGTAAATGAGGGGGGGGGGGGGGGGGGGCGGCGGTCCCGGGGCGCCGCCCCCCTGGCTCTCACCACCGGGCCCAGGGCCGAGGCCGTGCCAGCTGCCCGCGGTCCACGCGCCGGGTGCCGCCCTGCCCCGCCCGGCCCGGCCCAGGTCCCGCCGGCGCGGTGAGGGCATCGCTCACTCACTTTCGCCTCCACCAGCTCCGCCGCCATCTTGGCCTCCAGCGTCCACCGCGCCGGGAGCCGCCGCCGAGTCACGTGACGTCCGTGGCGGGGTGGGAGGGGCCGCCAGAGGCGCGCGCCGCCCAATCCGCGCGCCCGCTCTTCACCCCCGCGAGCCGCGGCCTCGCCGCGCAGGCGCAGTGGCCCCGCCCCGCCCGGCACCGCCTTCCCGGCTGATTTAAAGGGCCAGCGCCCCGCGAACCGGGCTGGGGGGGTGTTAGCCCTGGGGCTGTGCCCCGTGGGAGCGGGGCTGGGGATCACCCCCCTCCCCGCAACGATCAGAGCTTAAGAGCGAGCGGGCAGGTGGGAGCGCGGCCCCCCAGGAGCGATGCGTGGTGCCCCCAAAATGGCGGCAGGTGGGTATCCCGGGCCAGGCCCCGCTACGCCCGGTGTCGGCCTCGCTCGGGCCCGGTGCCCTTGTCCCGAGGCCCCGCTTCCTTGTGCCGGGCCCTCCGAGCGTGGCTGGGGCTGAGAGGGGCAGCGCTGGAGGAGCCTGGCCAAGGCTGGGGGGCCCAGGAGGGGAGCCCCGGGGCTCCGCCCGCACCCCGGCTCCTGGCCCAACGCCGGGGCGCTGCGTTTTGGCCCGGGATGTCTCTGGCGCTGATGCCCGGGGGCAGTTTTGCCCTGAAAGCGGGGAGCGCCGGGATCTGATCGCTCGTGGTTTCGCTGGGAAACGCTTCTGAAGAGCAGGCGGCTGCGGTGGGCATTTCTGGGGAGAAAACACTCTGGAGAGAACCCCCAAAACCCGGAGCTTTGGATCTGTGCCTTCAGCAGAGAAACCCAAAGGACACGGGCTGAACCATCCTCCTCACCCTGCGACAGCCTCTGCTTGAACTTGAACTGGCAAATCTCAGCTTTTCCCGTTGGATCTCACACCTCCGGGCTGCCAGACCCTCCGACATCCTCACTAGCATCTGCTTCGGGGGCCTCGATAGCCCCCCGCCATGCCTTCCCCTCCGACACGCTCCCTGCCGAGGCACACGTGGCACCTTGGGGCCAAAACCAACCTCCTCCATGGCCACGGCGGCCCAGAGATCCCCCTCATCCTCCTGCACAGCATTTGTGCTCACCACGGGCACTCAGGGAGGAGACGATCTCTCTCATAACCCATCACTTATTAAAAATGCCTTCTACGTGAGTAGAAATTATTTCTCCTAAACCCGATGCTGTCCCCCCTGGGGTCTCCATTTTTAAGAAGCGAGCGCACAGCAGCGTCCTCGCCAGCTCCAGGCTGAGTTACCAGGAGGTAACCCCGGTAGCTGAGGTGAGACACTGCACTGGGAGAGGTTTTCTAGCACTTTCCTTTCCTTGTCATCAACCCCACAAGATAATTAAGCAAAAAAGGCAATTAGCCAGTTTCCTAGGCAGGCCAATATGTTAATCAGGTTCCCTTCCAGGCTGCTAAAAGCCAGGATTGGTGCTAAAAATTCAAACGATTGCTATGGAAACCCCAAAAGCTCCTGTCACACCGGGAGCGCGGCGGGGGGGCACAGCCTCCCAGGGGCCAAATCCATCCCGGGTGTAGCTCCACCGCCATCCTGCCGGTCCCTGCCTGTGACCGGTAAGCGGGGACCGACGGGCTGGGGATGTGCCGGGAATATGGCAGCAAGTGGAGGTGCGTGGGGTGCGGAGGTGATCAGGGCACGCGGGGACGCCTCGGTGCTCTGTCGTTCCATGACAGCCCCGGAGCCCAGCCCGGTGCGGTGGCCCCGCGGGTTCCCCCCGCCCCGGTGCCCCCAGCCCGGCCCCGCCGGGGGGCGCCGCGCTCCTCCCCGCCCACAGGGGGCGCTGCAGCGCCTCTGCCCGCCTTCCCCCCTCCCCGGCCGGGGCCGGTTGGCGCATGCGCAGCGCGGGGACTCTGCAGACCGGGGAGGGCGGGGGGCGCCGGGCCACGGCAGTGCCCGACCGGCGTTGGCAGGAGGGGCGGGGCCGGGCCCAACCCCCGCCGGTGCCCGCTCTCTCCCGCGGTGGCCGGTGCTGGTGCCCGGGCCGCGGCTGACACTGGGCTCTGCCCTACCGCCTCCTCCTGGGAGCCGAGACCCTGGGCTCGCCTGCCGCTCAGGTGGGGCCGGCAACCCTCACCGCTCCGACAGCGGCAGCGCCGCCGCCTGCACCGGCTCCGTCCCCGGGGGGGGAGCGGGTCACCACTCGCGGTGGCCGTACCGGCTCCGCTGCCCCGGGCCGGTTCCCACCGGAGTTACTGGCAACGGGTGGGGAGGACTTTCCACCCGCTGCGGCCGAGACAGAGCCAGGGCGGGGCGGAGCGGGAGCTGCCGGTCCCAGCTCCCCCGCAAGCCCTGGTGCAGCCCCGGTGCGCGGCCACGTGGTCCCGCCCCGGCGGAACAGCCCTCCCAACCATAGAGTTTGCCGGCTGCTATGGGCCAGAGAGGCACCACTGCGCATGCGCGTTGAGTGTCGGGTGCGCAGGTTCCGCCCCCCGGCCGGCGCCGTCCTATAAGAAGGGGGCGGTTGACGTCAGCGTTCTCTTCCGCCCGCTCTGCGCTCGCCAGCGAGACAGGGCCGCTGCTGCCGCCATTGCTGTCACCCCCCCGCCCCGGAGAATCCACCGGCATCCGCCACCATGGTGAGGCCCCGAGTCCTGCCGCCGCCCCGGGGGGGCTGAGCAGGCACCGCACTCGCTGCGGCAGTGGGGATGGTTGTCCTGGGAGGGCCCGTGGCCTGCGATGACGGCAGGGGCCTGTCGTGCTGGGCTGGGCCGCTGCTGAGGGGAGAGGGGTGGGGCTGGAAAGCGTGCCAGGGGAGAGGGGACTGTCTGCGGTGAGACTCGGGGCCCTTGTCCGGTGGGAGGGGCTCGGCGGCTCTGGGGGTCTGTGTCAGCCCATGTAGGGCCCTGTTCTCCCGGTGCCGGGGCTGCGGTGGCTGTGGGGCCCGGTGGTGCTACCCCTGCCCTGGGGAGAGAGGGAGTGGTGGCGGTGATGTGATACCGGGGTGGTGTTGACGCTGGGGACGGGGCCTTTGACCAGCGGCAGCCTTATGTAACGCTGCGGCCTGGGTGGGGACCGTCATACCGGTGCACTGGGCTGTCACCCGCCCGCTGCAGAGCAGTGACTGAACGAGGGTTCGGTTCTAGTTGGGGTTTGCCTCAAGGAACTACTGATGTTGCTGCAATTTGTAGGACAGCGAGATAGAGAGGGAGTGTGCTGGGTGCTGCAGGCCCAGGCCCCTCTGCTTGTAGTGCTGGTGTCTGCGGTGCCCTTGCTGTTCTCCCTGTGGGTTGTCTTGTAAGGCTGCATGGGCAGAGTTGATGTTGGTGTGACTATGGCAGGTATTTGCGGAGTTGGTTGGGCTTCCTAGAATTGCTGAAGCCTTTTCTATACACCCCTACGTGTTTTTCTCTCCCTCTCCGCCTCATTCTTCAAGGTGAACTTCACAGTAGACCAGATACGGGCCATCATGGACAAAAAGGCCAACATCAGAAACATGTCTGTGATTGCTCACGTTGATCACGGCAAATCAACCTTGACTGATTCTCTGGTATGCAAAGCCGGTATCATTGCCTCTGCCCGCGCGGGGGAGACCCGTTTCACTGACACAAGGAAGGATGAGCAGGAACGGTGCATCACCATCAAATCAACGTGAGTTCCCTCCCTTCAGGCATCTCAATGCTTCTGCTGTGTAGGCTGAGCTCAGGGAGACTTTGGGTTCTAACTGGTTTGATCATGAGATGAAAGAAGACGGTGTCAGGCTTGCTCTAGTCTAGTTCAGAAGCTCATCTCTTGCCCGTGAGGATTACTTAAATGAAGGAGCAAATATTGATTGGCTTGTGGTGAATCACAGAGCACTGCCTTGGCCACTGGGAAACAGATGTGCAGCAGGAGCTTTAGCCTTCCATTTTAGCACTGGGGGTGTTGAATGTGGCTGGTGTCTGCTGGAGTCCCACGGACGCGGTACGGAGACTGTCTTGGGAGCGTCTCTGGCAACATACCTGGCGACTGTGTCACTGTGGGAGATTTGAGGACCCAGAGGGGTATGAAAATGGATCAGAAAGGAGGTTGGGCCTAGTAGAAAAGGCATAAATCCTTGATTGAAATAAACGAAGCCCTCTTTGGGCACTTTAAATGGCATGGAGTCAGAAGAGGTTATGATTTCAGAAGAGGTTATGATTTCAGAGGAGCGTAGGAAGGGCAGATTTTAGCCTGCGTGCCTGGTTGTCTCCCACACTGTCCTCCCAGGAAGATGCTTCAGGAAATCCTTAAGCCCAGGTGCAGCTGTGCAGGATAAAAAGCTGTTTCTAAGCACTGGGGAGTGGTAATGTATAGATAATAATCTTAGTTTTTCTTTTGTTTCAGAGCTATTTCTCTATTTTATGAGCTCTCTGAAAACGATTTGGCCTTCATCAAGCAGAGCAAGGATGGTTCTGGTTTCTTGATCAACCTGATTGACTCTCCTGGGCACGTGGACTTCTCTTCAGAGGTCACTGCTGCTCTTCGTGTCACTGATGGTGCCCTGGTTGTTGTAGACTGTGTCTCTGGTAAGGTTTTCTGCACCCATATGCAACTGGAGCATGTGTTGGGCGAGTTTGAAGATCAGGATAACTAATTCCCGTGTTTGGCAGGCGTCTGCGTGCAGACAGAGACTGTGCTGCGTCAGGCCATTGCCGAGAGGATCAAGCCTGTCCTGATGATGAACAAGATGGACCGAGCGCTGCTGGAGCTGCAGCTGGAGCCAGAAGAGCTGTACCAGACCTTCCAGCGCATCGTGGAAAACGTGAATGTCATTATCTCCACGTATGGAGAAGGAGAAAGTGGCCCCATGGGAAATATCATGGTAAGTGGGAGGCTGTGTTTGAAATGAGTGAGAGGGAGCAGCTGTGGCTTTTTGCTGGTCCTTTCTTATCTCAAGTGGAGAAGTGAACGCAGAATAACGAAGATGCCTGTACCACCCAGGCTTGTGCTGGTTTGGAGCTCTCGCTAGCTTTCCTCCATAATCTTCCGTTATTTCAAGGCTTGAGCAAATAAAGATTATAAATAAAGTATTTTTTCTCTGTACTGAGGGTGCTGTTGTTTTGTAGGATACCTTCTTCCCCTCATCACATCTGTGATGTCAGGGGATGCGAGATCCTAGGCTCTCCTACGCAGCATCGCTCCCCCGGCTGCCTTCTGAAATGGGAGGCCAGTAGGTGTCCGCCAGCCCCTGCTCTCTGAGCACAGCTCCCTGCTGGGTTCCTGGGTAGCGAGCAGGGCTGTCAGGTCTGAGAAAAAGCTTGTGCTTTGTTCCTGTTGAGCACTCTCCTGCATGCTGCAGGTTTTTCTCTATTGCTCATCCTCCCCGTGAAGGACAGGAATCTTACCTGCACGCAAATCTGCGCAGCTGCTGAGCTGTCTGAGTACGTGGCTGGTTGAAGTGATGAAAAACTGATCTAGTGCTGCAGTACAAAGCTAAAATGGTGGGTGTGTGGCCAGGCGGTCCCCAGACCTCAGAGATGGCTGCTGTCACAGAGCTGCTCGAGGGTCCCATAGTTCTGAAGCTCCGTCTTGAAACTCTTCTCATGTTTGGGACTGAGTAGGCTGACTGCTGTAACGCTCCGTGGCTGTAAGAGCTGTGGCTGCTCCTCTGTAACCCAGCTCTCCTGTCCCCTTTCAGATTGATCCTGTGCTTGGTACCGTCGGCTTCGGTTCTGGCCTGCACGGCTGGGCTTTCACTCTGAAACAGTTTGCTGAAATGTATGTTGCAAAGTTCGCTGCCAAAGGTGATGCCCAGCTGAACGCAACTGAGCGTGCCAAGAAAGTAGAAGACATGATGAAGAAGTTGTGGGGAGATAGGTGAGGAGTCGCGGCTGTTGGTTTTAATTCCAGATCGGATCTGTGTGGCTGCAACCTGACGCTGTAGAAGATGGGTAAGGAGGGAGGATGTGGTCGTGCCTGCTTATGGCCCTGTCTTAGTGACTTGGTCCCTGTGCTGGCAAAAGAACCGTTTCCCATGAAATCTTTGCAGAATAGGAAACACCCAGATAAATGGGGAGGGCATGGTGAGTTGGCAGCATGAGTGAAATGCGTTTTGGTGAGCTCTGAAAGCCAAGAGTGATTGGGGAAGGTATGAAAGACAGTTGTTACCAGCAGCTCTTTCTGCTGGCCTGAGCAAGCGGAACAAGCCACGCTTCTGCAGCTGAACTGAGCATTGATTCTTGCTTGACTTGATTTTTCTCTCCAGATATTTTGATCCTGCAACTGGCAAATTCAGCAAATCTGCTACCAGCCCTGATGGAAAGAAACTGCCCAGGACCTTCTGCCAGCTCATACTTGACCCCATCTTCAAGGTGAGTTCCTTAGCGTTCAGCCCTTGCTGGTGCCTGACGCCCTCCGCTTCAGTTACAGTGTGTGATGATGGAAAATTTCTTCACTTTGACCTGACTTGTCTGATTGAAGAAATTTAAGTGTCTGACACAAGCCTGGCTCGTTACTGCGTGCAGGCAGGGAAGCTGGTGGTAGCTACTGTGCTGGCAAGTATGTGTCTGAGCCTCCAAATGGATTCTGCCGAGCGGTGAGCAAGAACAGAGTCTCTTCAGAGATGTTTGTGCTGCTGCTGCTTCAAACTGGGTCACCAGCAACATTCGTGACGGCTGCTGTTGTTCCAGGTTTTCGATGCAATCATGAACTTCAAGAAAGAGGAGGCGGCTAAACTGATTGAGAAACTGGACATCAAACTTGACAGCGAAGATAAGGACAAGGAGGGCAAACCCCTGCTGAAGGTGAGATTGGTCTGATGTGTCTGGGGGGAGGAGACAAGTAGCTGTGCTGCTCCAACTGTGTAAATTTACTAAGCAGCTACAAACCCTTGGCAGCTTGGAGGCTGGGGAAGCAAGGGAAGGTTAACTGCTGGGTTGTGACCAACCTGCCCGGGTCTCACTGCTCTGATCTCTGCGCAGGCTGTGATGAGGCGGTGGCTGCCTGCCGGAGATGCCCTGCTGCAGATGATCACCATTCACCTGCCTTCTCCTGTCACAGCCCAGAAGTACCGCTGTGAGCTGCTCTACGAGGGACCCCCTGATGACGAGGCTGCCATAGGTATGTTGAGACGCTGCTTTTCTGCCAGACATCTCTTCACATCAGTGCTCCGAAATACCTGTAGCCATCTTGTTCTCCAAGTACACACCTCGGTAGTCGCTGTAGTTCTTGAGTCTGTAGCTTTTCTAGTATGGATGAAACCAGCTTATGAGATTTACTCTGGAGGAGTGGGCTAGCTAAGGGACTGGAGAGTAGCCAGGGTATATGCCAAAGGCTCAGTCTGAGCCTGCATTTGTTTAAAAGATCTCTTGGTGGTGTGATCTTGGGCTGGCCAGACAGAAGTCAACAGGGCTGGGACAGTGGACTCATGGAATTGTTTTGGTTGGAAAGGACCTTTAAGATCATCGAGTCCAGCCATTAACCCAGCACTGCCAAGCCCACCACTAACCCATGTCCCTCAGCACCACATCTACACGGCTTTTAAATCCCTCCAGGGATGGGGACTCCACCACTGCCCTGGGCAGCCTGTTCCAGTGCTTGACAACCCTTTGGGTGAAGAAATTGTCCCTGATCTCCAATCTAAACCTCCCCTGGCACAACTTGAGGCCGTTTCCTCTCATCCTGTCACTTCTTACTTGGGAGAAGAGACCAACCCCCCCCTCGCTACACCCTCCTTTCAGGCAGTTGTAGAGAGCAAGAAGGTGTCCCCTCAGCCTCCTTTTCTCCAGGCTAAACATCCCCAGGTCCCTCAGCCGCTCCTCATCACACTTGTGCTCCAGACCCTTCACCACCTTCGTTGCCCTTCTCTGGACTCGCTCCAGCACCTCAAGGTCTTTCTTGTAGTGAGGGGCCCAAAACTGAACACAGGATTTGAGGTGTGGCCTCACCAGTGCTGAGCACAGGGGAACAATCCCTGCCCTCGTCCTGCTGGCCACAGTAGTGCTGCTACAAGCCAGGATGCTGGTGGCCGCCTTGGCCACCTGGGCACACTGCTGGCTCCTATTCAGCCAGCCATTGACCAACACCCCCAGGTCCTTTTCTGCCAGGCAGCTTTCCAGCCACTCTGCCCCCAGCCTGTAGCGGTGCGTGGGGTGGTTGTGGGTACAGGTCTTGTGTTGGATTTGGGGGTGGGTGGGGGGACAGGGCACATAGACCACACGTGAGAAATGGTACTGAACCAAGTTGATCTCTCCCCCTTCTCCCAGGTATTAAGAACTGTGACCCCAAAGGCCCCCTGATGATGTACATCTCTAAAATGGTGCCAACCTCTGACAAGGGACGTTTCTACGCATTTGGACGTGTCTTCTCTGGTCTCGTCTCAACTGGCTTGAAAGTCAGAATCATGGGACCAAACTACACACCTGGCAAGAAGGAGGATCTGTACCTGAAGCCAATTCAAAGGTCAGTCCTGGCTGGGGTGTGGCTCAGATTTATGGTTCTAGTACTGTCTTGGGCCTCTTCTCATCTCTGAGGCCAGACAAGATACTTGGCCATGGACTTTGAATCTGCTGCTGCAACTTCAGGATATGCCTGGTGGGACCTCCTCCTTCAGGCTTCATTGAAACAACTTTCTCTTTCACCAGGACCATTCTCATGATGGGCCGCTACGTTGAACCCATCGAGGACGTGCCTTGTGGAAACATTGTTGGTCTGGTTGGTGTCGACCAGTTCCTTGTGAAGACTGGCACCATCACCACCTTCGAACACGCTCACAACATGAGAGTCATGAAGTTCAGCGTCAGCCCCGTCGTGCGTGTGGCTGTGGAAGCCAAGAACCCAGCTGACCTGCCCAAGCTGGTGGAGGGACTGAAGCGTCTCGCCAAGTCTGACCCTATGGTGCAGGTGAATGTCCAGAATGGTTTTGGGGACAGGAGAAATCCCAGGCCTGCCGGCACAGGAGGCTTCTGCCTCTTAGTTGTGGTTGTACTGGGGGTGCTGGCAGAAAAGTCTTAAGTGTTGGTCCCAGCCCCACCAGAGTGGGAAGGAACGCTGCGTTTCACCTTGGGGTTGGTGCCAAGTCATCCCCAGATCAGTGGAAAGAGCTCGATGAGTCAAAGACCAAAATCTGAGACGGTCACTAGGATTTGATGTGCGAGAGCTTTCGCTGTGTCGCGGTTTAAAGCCTCACCTGCTGTGTAAATGGTCTTTTCAGTGCATCATTGAGGAGTCTGGGGAGCACATCATCGCTGGTGCCGGGGAGCTGCACCTGGAGATCTGCCTGAAGGATCTGGAGGAGGACCACGCGTGCATCCCTATTAAGGTAGAGGGGCTGCGGGGGCAGAGCTGTTGGTGAGCTCGGAGCGGGTGTCTGGTGAGCTGTGGTTTGGCTGGTGACTCACTGCTCTGCTCTGCTCTTCGTCCCCGCAGAAATCGGATCCTGTTGTGTCCTACCGTGAGACGGTCAGCGAGGAGTCCAACGTGATGTGCCTTTCCAAGTCCCCCAACAAACACAACAGGCTCTACATGAAGGCCCGGCCCTTCCCAGACGGCTTGGCCGAAGACATCGACAAGGGTGAGGTCACTGCCCGTCAGGAGCTGAAGCAGCGAGCTCGTTACCTGGCTGAGAAGTACGAGTGGGACGTCACCGAAGCCAGGAAAATCTGGTGCTTTGGTCCCGACGGCACCGGCCCCAACATCCTGACCGACATCACCAAGGGGGTGCAGTACCTGAACGAGATCAAGGACAGCGTGGTGGCCGGCTTCCAGTGGGCAACGAAGGAGGTAGGGGCAGCGCCTGGCTCTGGTCATGGTGGGGCTGGGATCGCTCTGGCATGCAGCGGCGTAAACGCCTCCCGCACGTCTTTCTTTTCAAAGAAATCTCAGAAAAACTATCACGGTGCGACGTGTTTGTAACTCAGGAGTGTCTTTTAGGATCAATGACACTCTGAGAGCTGGAACGAAGGGGTCGTATCAGTTTAGACACACACAAAACACGCGACCTCAAGACTAAAAGCTTCTCCCAGCTCTGCAGAGAAATTCATCGTGGCAGCACGTACTTAAGATTTTTAAAAAGCTTTTCAGACAACGCGATGCCACAGAAGGGAGAGAAACTGTTTGGATGAGTGATGCAGCTGGTGTCAGGAGAAGGTGGAGGGTGCTCTGAGAGCATCAGCAACGGTCTGGCCTTGTTGGCCAGTAATTTTTTCAGGACAGGTTACTCCAACACGTTGACGGTTAGACGGGAAACAGCAGCAGGAGAGGGTTTTTTTTTTTCCCTGTTTACTTTTTTTTCAGTTAGGCTCAGTTAGAAGAAGAGGTGAGGATTCCTCACCATGCCAACAACTTTTTTCTTGTCCCAATAATATGGAAAAAAAATACTTTTCCTGGCCAAATATTTCAGTTGCAGCATCATAAGTGTGTATCAGCACTTCTGCTGACTAGAACTTCAGAGGAAGATTCTGGTGGAAATGGTTTAAGCCGAGGGAGTGGAGCCTTCTGGTAGGGAGTGGCAGCTCTCCCCTGGCACGGTGTTGGTTGACCCCCACGCTGCTCTGTTTTTCCAGGGGGTCCTGTGTGAGGAGAACATGCGTGGCGTGCGTTTCGATGTGCACGATGTCACCCTGCATGCCGATGCCATCCACCGTGGCGGCGGGCAGATCATCCCCACTGCCAGGAGATGCCTGTACGCCTGCGTGCTCACTGCTCAGCCCAGGCTCATGGAGCCCATCTACCTTGTGGAAATCCAGGTGAGGAAACCTCTACTCAGCCCAGAAGATCCTGGGTGAAGAAAACGAGGTTTGTGGTCCTGACACCTCTCTCTTGCAGTGCCCGGAGCAGGTGGTCGGTGGCATCTACGGTGTGCTGAACAGGAAGCGTGGCCACGTGTTTGAGGAGACCCAGGTGGCTGGTACCCCCATGTTCGTGGTCAAGGCCTACCTGCCTGTCAACGAGTCCTTCGGTGAGTGATGGTCCTGGGTGATCCCCTGGGAGTGTGGCAGCTCCCAGGAGCTTGGTGCCAACCTGGGGAGGTTGTGTCCAGCTGCTGATGGCAGTGATCAGAGATTCATTTTGGTTGGAAAGGACGTTTTAAGATCGAGTCCAACCATTAACCCAGCACTGCCAAGCCCACCACTAACCCATGTCCCTCAGCACCACATCTACATGGCTTTTAAATCCCTCCAGGGATGGGGACTCCACCACTGCCCTGGGCAGCCTGTGCCAGTGCTTTGACAACCCTTTCGGGGAAGAAATTGTCCCTGATACCCGATCTAATCCTCCCCTGGTGCAACTTGAGGTCGTTTCCTCTTGTCCTGTTGCTTGTTATATGGGAGACCAACATCACAGAATGGTTTGGGTTGGAAGGGACCTTTAAAGCCATCTGGTCCAACCCCTCTGCAATGAGCAGGAACATCTTCAACTAGATCAGGTTGCTCAGAGCCCCATGCATCCTGACCTTGAATGTTGGTGAGGATGGGGCATCTCCCACCTCTCCAGGCAGCCTGTGTCAGGGTTTCACCACCCTCGGGGTAAAAAATATCTTCCTTGCATCTACTCTGAATCTCCCTCCTTTTAGTTTAAAACCACTACAGTCTGTCCCAGTCTTAGAAGCCCCCTTAAGTGTAGGTGAGGTCTCCTTGGAGCCTTTTCTCCAGCCATTCCTCGTGGCCGAGGTGCGCCGTGATGAGCATCTCTGCAGGCTTCTGGGCGCTGCTTTGGGTTCCTTCTCTCTAGCTGTGTCCGTGGTGACCCGAAGCGCGGGTTTTGACACCAAATTACGCCCGTTCCCCTTCCTCCTCACCCCTTCTCTTCTTCTTCCCAGGTTTCACAGCGGATTTGAGGTCCAACACGGGGGGCCAGGCTTTCCCCCAGTGCGTTTTCGACCACTGGCAGATCCTGCCCGGGGATCCCTTCGACAGCGCCAGCCGTCCTTGCCAGGTGGTGGCCGAGACCCGTAAACGCAAAGGGCTGAAGGAAGGCATCCCCGCCCTTGACAACTTCCTCGACAAACTCTAATTAAACTCGTCAGACTCTTGGGGAGGGGGGGGGAAGGGGGAGAAAAAATTAATTAATTAGCGTTAAGGCCTGTGTGAAGGGGTAGACGCCTGTGACCACCATCTCTTTGCATTCTTAATCGGTTTCATAGCGATTTGAGACTTAAAAATGAAGAGGAAACAGGAGAAAAAAAAAAGCCTTATAGGTTTGTGTGTTGCACATGACTCATCTTTGCCATTGTAACTAAACCATTTCCACTCGATTTGCCCAATTCTGTATTTATTTGACTCGAAAGCAAGGGGGAGGGGGGGTTTCCTTCCAAAAAGGGGGGGTAAATCGATACAAAAATAAGGTAAATCGATACAAAAATAAGGAAAAGGGGAGGGGAGGGATGCCCGCCTGCAGTGTGACTGTCCTTCGTGCCCATCGCCGCCTGTATTAGTGCCACTGGAATTAATAAAATCGGAGAATGGTGACGGATGTGGCTTTTTGGGGGCGCCCCCTGGCGGGCGGGAGGACTCGATGGAGAAGCGGGGGGAGTGGCAACACCAGCGGGCACAGCCTTTGGCTCCGCCCACTCTTGGCTCCGCCCCCTCCGCGCTGCGCGCTGAGGGGGCGGAGCCAAGAGTGGGCGGAGCCAAAGGCTGTGTTGGAATGCGGCGACGCGGGCGGCGGCGGCCCAGGTTGGGGGGGGGATATGGGGGGGCTGTGGGGTGTATGGGGGGGTTTGGGGCGGCTGTGGGGTGGGGGGGGAGTTGGGGGGGCTGTGGGAGAGGGGCGACGGGTTAAATGTGGGGGGGTGAGGGATGGGTGGGGCTGTGAGGGATGGGGGGGGCTGTGGGTTTGCGGCCTGTGAGGCAGGGAGGGGGTGTGGGGGATCGGGGTGGGTTGTGTGGGGGCTATGGGGCAGAGAGGGGGTGTGGGGGCTATGGGGCAGGGAGGGGGTGAGGGATTGGGGTGGGGTGTGTGGGGGCTATGGGGCGGGGGGGGTGAGGGATTGGGGTGGGGTGTGTGGGGGCTATGGGGCAGGGGGGCTGTGGGGGACCGGGGTGGGGTGTGTGGGGGCTATGGGGTGGGGGAGGCTGTGGGGGATTGGGGGTGCTGGCTGTGGGCAGGGTGGGGGGCAGCGGGGTGCTGCTGGCCGGGTTGGGGGGGGGGGTCCCTCTGCCACAGGTGGGTGTCACAGGCTGCGGTGACAAGGGGTCACCGATGGGGCCCAGGCAGCCACCGCCCCGGTCCCTCCTCTCTCCCCCCCGCCCAGGGCATCCCCACCGGGGCCAGGGCAGGCAGGAGGCTCCCACGGGCCTTGGGGTGTGATGGGACTGGGGGGGCCCCAGGACTAACGTGGGGCTTGGCCCCAGCTGCCCCACAGCGCAGCACAACACGGGGCTGCGCCACCTCGGGGCTCCCTGCCCTCTATCCCCCCACGGGGACGGGGTCCCTGCACTGGGTCCTGGCCCCAAGCGGGGCCCGTCCGTTGCTGCTGTCGGTGTGCGGCTCCCAGGGCATAAACCCCCTTTTCTGGGGCCGCAGGTGCTGATCCCCGGCTGCTCCCTGGCTGCTCCCCGGTGTCCTCCTCCGCTCGCAGCGTCGGGGCGGCTCCAGCGCCGCGAGGGCCCCGCAGCCATGTCCACCTTCCGGCAGGAGAGCGTGGAGGACTTCTATGAGATGGGGGAAGAGCTGGGCAGGTGAGTGACATCCAGCCGCGCTCAGGGGTGGCTTCTGTGGCTGCACCGCCTGCCTGAGCACCGACCTGGGAGCTTCACCCGGCTGCTGCAGCCCTCGTGGTGTCCCCATGCTGGTGGCATCCCCTGTGCTACCTGCAGGCAGTGGGTCTGGGGGCTGTGCTGAGAGCCAGGGACCTCTAGCAGCTCTATATTAAAAAAAAAAGCGTTAATTAACGCTAAACTCACTCCTGTACCTGGGCAGGCCCAGCAGCTCCCTGCAGAGCTCCCATCCTATCTGGTTTTGGCACGGGCTGCGGGGCCGGCGCTGCCGGCTTCCGGCCCTTCTCGGTTGCTGCGCCTGCGGTGCAGATGTGGGGGTGAATCACTGCGTGCAAATGGGATTTAATCATCCGGGATGGAAAAGCCGTGGCGGTGGGGGGGGGGCGTGGGCTGGGTTTGGATCCTCCAGCGCTGCCTCAGCCACGCCAGCCCCACGCCAGCACCGCTGGGACTCGGGCTCTGCCACGACCATGGCTGCCTGGGCACAGGGCTCCCTGGGGGTGCTCCTTCTTGGGCACTGGGAGATAATGGTGCAGTGGAAACATTTTGGGTGGCTTTAGCATTTTTTTTTAAAAGGGGGGGAGCTGCCAGGCGCTTGCTCCGCATCCCTTCGGGCTGCACTGTAGCTGTGGTCTGGTGTGAGCTGTGGGGACGGACGTGGTGCCTGGGGGCCAGATGCCACCTGGGCAAGGCTGGTCCATGCTCCCGGGGGGCTGTGGGTGGCCCCAGCCATGATCCAGGGATGTATAAAGGAGTCTTGGGGCCGGGCGTGCAGGGAGGCCGGTGACGGGGACCGGTGACGGGGACTGCACGTCACCACGTGCCAGCCGGGATGGCCAATGGCCGGGGTAGCGGGGAGGGGAGGGAGCAGCCTGGGGATGTGGGACGGATCCCATTGTCAGGGGGAAGGTGTTGAGGGGCCCTTGTGCATCCCGGCAGAGGGGCTGCGGGGGGCTCGGCTGGGTGGGGAGGGACAAGGGTGGGGATCCTGCCGTAGCAGCGATGCTGGTGTGGGCAGGACCCGGTTCCCTGCGGCGCCTGTCGATGCCCAGAGCCCTGCCTCTCCCCGGCCCTCACCCAAACGTGCTTTGAACTGCCCGTTACTCTTATTTCAGGCATTTCCCCTCCCCACCCACCTTTCCCATCAGAGCTTTATGGTCCCCTGGGGCTGCTGGGCTCCGGGGTTCACTCCCGGGAGCAGCCCGGGGGCTCCTGGCTGGAAGTGGGAACCAGTGGGCATGTCCCACCCTGGGTGATCACAGCAGCACCCAGACAGCCCGGGCAGGGTCAGCGGCTGCCACGTCCCTGGGAGGAATTCCCTTCCTCCATCCTGGGCAGCGCTGGGGTTTACACCAGCAGTGCCAGGGTGTGTAAACCCTGAGGGCATGCCGGGAGCAGGCAGGCATCATCGCTGTGTGCCAGGAGGACCCCGATTCCCAACAGACCCTGGGGAAACCATGTGTCCCCCTGAGCAGCATCCCCCATCCTCGTACCGCTGCCAAGCACACGTGCGATGCAGGAGATCCCCCCTCACCTCCTTCCCACATCCCACAGTGGCCAGTTTGCCATCGTACGAAAATGCCGGGAGAGGAAGACGGGTCTGGAGTACGCGGCCAAATTCATCAAGAAACGTCGGCTGTCGTCCAGCCGTCGGGGTGTGAGCCGGGAGGAGATCGAGAGGGAGGTGGACATCCTGCGGGAGATCCAGCACCCCAACATCATCACGCTGCACGACATCTTCGAGAACAAGACGGACGTGGTGCTGATCCTGGAGCTGGTGTCGGGCGGTGAGCTCTTTGATTTCCTGGCTGAGAAGGAGTCCCTGACAGAGGAGGAGGCCACCCAGTTCCTCAAGCAGATCCTGGACGGGGTGCACTACCTGCACTCCAAGCGCATCGCCCACTTTGACTTGAAGGTGAGGTCTGGGAGGTGCAAACGCCCCGTGCTCGGCAGCTGGGGAGCGGGGATGAGCATCCAGGCTCCTGCGGAGCAGCAGGGCTGGCTCTGGGATCTCTCCCTACTTGAGGCGTGTGTCCTCTCCTCTGAGGAGAGGAGCCCAGGGTGGGTGAGCGTGTGGGGGGTAAACGCCGGCTCCTCTCCCCCCCCGCAGCCGGAGAACATCATGCTGCTGGACAAGAACGTGCCAAACCCTCGCATCAAACTCATCGACTTCGGCATCGCTCACAAGATTGAAGCTGGGAATGAATTCAAGAATATATTTGGGACCCCGGAGTTTGTAGGTGAGACCAGGCTGGCGGTGTTCCTGCGGGGCTCCTCTGGGCTCTCAAAGCTTTGGCTTCATCCCGGAGAGATGCCCAAAGCCCTGGTGCGGGAGGCTGGGCAGCTGTTGGGACATGGCCATGGGGACAGACTTCTTTTCCCCAAAATCAGCCTGTTCTTTTCTCTCTTTCCTCCTAAAGCTCCGGAAATTGTGAACTACGAACCCCTGGGGCTGGAGGCTGACATGTGGTGAGTGAGTCCCCTTCCAGCGCTGGCCCCGGTGGCACCAGCGGTCGGTCCCTGGGGCCGGGCTCGTGCCGGTGTATCTCCCCTCTTGCCGAAAGCGCAGGGAGAGGGGACCGACAGCGCGCTGCGGGGCTTCAGCCTCCTCTTCCTCTCTCTTCCAGGAGCATCGGGGTCATCACTTACATCCTGTGAGTATAAGGGGGGTCTGGGGGAGACGGGTGCTGCAGGGCGAGTCCCCCGCCTCGGGCTGTCACCTTTTCGGGGTGTCACAGCCCGCTCTCGCCGCAGGCTGAGCGGAGCCTCTCCTTTCCTGGGGGAAACGAAGCAGGAGACGCTGACCAACATATCCGCCGTCAACTACGACTTCGACGAGGAGTATTTCAGCAACACCAGCGAGCTGGCCAAGGACTTCATCCGCCGCCTGCTCGTCAAGGACCCCAAGTGAGAGACAGGGAGCAGAGCTGGGGGTTAACCTGGGAGAGGGCACGGTCCCTCCTGCCTGACCCCCTGCGTACAGGCAGCTCCCACATCTCCTGCTCACGCTTAGGGGTTCGCTCTGAGCCTGCCTGCTGCCCGCCCAGCCTTTGCCCCTATTTATAAATCCCATTTATCCCCCCCCTTTCCTTCCTACTGCTTGTAGGATTTGGTGTTGTGAAACATCTGGAAACCAAAGTCTCTCCCTCATGTCGGGCGTGGGGTGAATTCTGGAATCACCCTGAGGGTGCAGCAGCTCAGCTGAAAAGGAGCGAACGGGGTTTGGAAGGGATCACGGGCTGACCTGAGCCCCCAGGACCCTGGGCTGGGGTGAGGTGGGAGCAGTGGTGCTGCGTGACTGGACATCAGGCGGGAGGTTCCTGCGGGCTCTTCTGTGCCTGTTTCCTCGTGGGAGGCTGGCTGAGGCCGTGGGAGCTGGATGTGGCCCCTGTCTGGGGTGGCCTCTGAGTACAGCGAGTTTGTCTGGGCTCAGCTGTGTCCCGAAGGTGGTAGGGTCTGAGCTGCTGCTCCAGTCTAACCGGGACGGAGGCAGCAAAGCCTCTGCCCCTCAGTCGCAGCCTTGCTGTCTTGCAGGAAGCGGATGATCATCGCCCAAAGCCTGGAACACCCTTGGATTAAGGTGAGAAGTTAAAGAATCAGCATCTTTTGGGTGTCAAATATCCAACAGGTCAGGGGTGGGTGTTGATGCACTGGCAGCTCTCCACTGCTCTTCCAGCCCCCAGTTGGGACTGGTTTGGTGCCGCTGGTGTAGGGCCGCGGGTGGGTGCCGAAGCCACGTGGCTCCCGCTGTCCCGGCTGTGCCCCACGCCTGTGGCTGTCCCTCTCTTCAGGTGATCAAGAGGAGGAACGTCCGCAATGAAGACAACTCCAAGAAGCCCGAACGCCGCCGGCTGAAGACCACGCGCCTGAAGGAGTACACCATCAAGTCCCACTCCAGCATGCCACCCAACAACACGTACATCAACTTCGAGCGCTTCTCCAAGGTCATGGAGGAGGTGGCTGCAGCCGAGGAGAGCCTCCGAGAGCTGGAGAGGAACAAGAAGTCCTTCCAGGAGGACATCGAGGCCCTGCTGTCCATCTATGAGGAGAAGGAGTCGTGGTACAAGGAGGAGAACGAGAGCATCAGCCAGGACCTCCGGCAGATCCGGCAGGAGCTGCAGAAAACGGAGGCCCTGAAGAAGCAGGCGCAGGAGGAGACCAAGAGCGTGGTGCAAGTGGCCAACGGCCTCAAAAGGCGTTACCGAAAGCTGGAGAACCACTACGAGGCGTTGGCCAAGCAGGTGGCTTCGGAGATGAAGTTTGTCCAGGAGCTGGTGTGGTCCATCGAGCGGGAGAAGCTGCAGAGCGGTGAGGGAGACGGCAGCATCCGCTAGCTCGGCCGGTGCCGGGGCCGGCTGCCCTGGGGCTCAGGGTGGGTTGTCCTTCCCGCATCCCCCCCGCACTGAAGGGACCTCGGTGGCTCTGCCCCTTGCTTGCCCAAGGAGCTGGTCCACCGACAGCCTTCGGTAAACGTCCCCGGCCTCTGCGGGGCTCACGGTGGCGTGCCGGGGGCTTGTGCCTCCCTGGAGACCCCTGGCCTCAGGGGGCTTGAGTTGGGTTTTGGCTTCCTGCGTGCGGCTCTCGCTTGGCTTGCCGTCCGCGTGCTCCCCGTGCTGCCCCCGGCCGCTCCTCCCCTCGTCGCCGCAGGACTTGGGGACCAGTTCTCCCCTCCCCGTCCCACTCGGGGCCTGGGTCTCGGAGCTGCTGCAACGCCCTGGCCAGGGAGGGGGGTCTTGGTGGGGAGACCCCTCCTCTAAACCCTGGCAGCAGCTTGGCGTCTGCCACACGTGAGCCACGACCAAGGACTGATTCCTGCGTGGCCCGAGGCGCAGCAGCCCCATGGGTGACCCCAGCTGTCCCCTGCTCCTCCCCAGGGGCGTCGCACCCCCCTGCACCCACCCCAGCCCTCGTCCCACCGGGCGCTTCCCCCTTTTAACAAAATAAAGGTTTCCGTGCACCGGGGCGGCCGCCTTGGCTCCTGCCGCGGGAGGACGGGTGGTGGGAAGGGGGCAAGGACACGCTGTGGGGTGACAGCTCCTCTTCTGTGCCCCCAAATGGTGTTTGAGCTCCCATCCCCGAGGGAATTCCTGAAATTGGGAGGGGAAAGGCTTCTTTTTTTGTCCTTATGAGCCCCAACGCTGGCAGGCGAGCTCCCTGTGGGCTTGGAGGGGGCTCTGGGGCTGGGGCTGGGCTGAGGGAGCCCCCAGCCCCTCTTCCCTTGGACCCCGGGGGAGGTCTGGGGGGCTCAGGGAGGGTTGGGATTTGCTCCTGGGAGTTGGAGAAGGTCAGTGAGGTTTGGGAAGGTCCCTGGGGCTTGAGGAAGACGCTTGGGTGCAGGGAGGGTCCCAGGGTTTCTGGGGGGTCCCAACCCTTTTCCCCAGGGATCCTCCTGTTGCAGGGGACCAGCCAGATACCGTTTTGCTTGGGAACAGGGAGATAAGGAATGACCCCAAGATTATCGGGGCTGGGAAAGGCTGCTGGGCTCTGGCATCACCAGGAGATGCACCGGCAAGCGTGGGAGAGCAGCTGGTGGCCAGGGCCGGGGGGCCAGCATGGGCTGGACCCTGTCCCCTGGCCTCCTGGGGAGGGAGGGGATGAGATCCCAAATCGCCGCTTTCCGTAGAGCGTGTGTGGGAGCCCGGGGCCGGGTTTCCGCCGGGAGCACCGAGGGGTTTCCGGCTGCCCCGGGGTGGTGGAGCCAAGATGCAGCTGAATTTGATCTGGGGGAACCTCCGGCCAGATCCCGGCGGATGGCGGGCGGCTCGCCAGCACCCACGGCGGGGGGGCACGGCGGGTTTTCCTCCGGCCGAGCACTGGGCCAAGGGGGTTTGCTCAATTTAGGCTTTATTTGTCAGTCCCGTACTTCCCCCCACCAGCTCCCCAGGGGTCTGGGGTCCAGCGAGACAGACCCAGCCTGGGCAGAGGGGACGTGCCCCGTGCCCCTGTCCGTGCCTGCTGTTGGGTAGCCCCGTGTGCCGGCTGCCGCCCGCTGACGTCCCGCCGGGTGTAGGTTTCATCCCAACCCGCGGGGCACGCGGGCCTGGGGATAATTTTAGTCGGCCCTGTTCTTCCAGGCCAAGGCACTTGGCATCCAGGGGCGACGACGTGACCGCCCGGCTGGTGGCAGCGTCCCAGGGCAGAGCAGGATCCATGCCACAGCCCCCGGGGTGCCGGAGGGGGGCTCCAGCCATGGTGGGGGGACACCGGAGCCTGGCTGGAGGACTTGGGGCCATCGTCCTCCCCCTGGGTGCTGAGTCCTCGGGGCTGGGATTTGGGGTGCGGATTCAGCTGGAGTCCTGGGCATTTGATCCGCTCCTGCAGAGACGATTCGTCGCCAGAGCCAGCGTGTGAAAGGATGTGTGGAAATCCTATAGCAACAGTTGTTGCCGAGCTGGGCAAAGTTCACATAGTGCTAAGGCTTCCCAGATGCTCCTGGGGCCGTGGGTTTCTGTTTCAAGGCTCTTGGAAGGCGCTCTGGCCATCTCCTCCCCAGCTGCCCGGCAGGTACACGGCTCCACAGGGGATTTCATCCCGATGGATGCACAAGATAACAGCAAAATATTATTTAAAAAGTGGAATTTGGGGTGGTTTTTGCTGCCGCTGCGCTCAGGATGACCTGCTTTAGAGGGTTTAAAATTGCACGAGTTCAGCAGGCTGCACGATGTACAGCTGGGAAGGAGGGGGAAAATACCTACTGCTCACCGTGAAGGAGGATTTATCGGGGAGAAAGTGTCCAGGAGATAAAAAAGTAGGAACTCAGCTAACAGTAAACACTGCAGGAACTCGGGTGGTGCTCAGAAACGAGGGGCTGTGCTGGTCCCCAGGAGATTTCAGCGATGTGGATGTCCTGCCTCGGTTCCCCTCTTTGCAACCGGAGCCAACGCCGCCCTGGGGCGTTTTATATTCCGTGTGGGCAGCAAATCTCCAAGTGCCTTTTTTTAGGCTTCGGTTTTTGCTTCCTCGAGGCTGCCTTGGAGCGAGCGCGATGGCTTTTCCTTACATGTCTTGGTGAAAGCCAAACGATTTTGCACGGCTTATCAGGCGAGGGTTAAACCTCTCTGTTAACTCAGGGGAAACCCTGATGGAAATTATATGAGGAGCTGGGGCTGCTTTATTTCTGCCAGCGAGCAGAGCTGCAGCTAATCTGTGGGAAACACTCCGCGTAATGATGTCCAATGGACTTACAAGGTATCGGTGACAAGTCGGAGGACGCTGTGCCTGGCCCGGGCGTTCCTCAGCTTTGCCATTGCCGAGCGCCCGGCCGTGTAACGGTGTAATTATAGTTTTGTGGGTCTCTCCAAGCACGCGCGGGGTTGCACACAAGGAAATATGCCTTTTTATAGCTTGGGGAAGTGTGGGTGATGCCATCAGTATTCGCAGCTCGTTTCTGGCTGCGGCGTCCCCATCCCGGCTGGACAATCAGAAAATATCGGTGTGAGATGAGGACGAGGTGGTGGAGCTGACTTGCTGCTGGTTTTCCTTTTGGCTGTTTAAAACACCCCTTGAAATAGGCTCGGTGGTTTTTGGGGGGACTTCTTGCTAATCCGTGGCAGCTGCTTTTCTGAAGCAATGTTTCTAATTAAGGCATACCCCCAAAATCTTCTGAAGTGAGCTGTGCTGACACCACAGCCAAGTTATTTTAGTGCCCAAAAGATCACCCCGCTCATCCCACATGAGAGGTTTTGTACTTTAACGTGGCGAACCCTTTACGCGTGGCGCGCCGCATGTGCTTTAGGACATCAGTTTAATGGCACTTCCTATCTTTAGCCGGTGTATTTCGATAGCGGGGTGACAGATCTCAACACCCTCACCTATCTCACCACAGGAGTTAAGCTCAATTAAGTTACCAGGCACAGGGCAGCGTGGAGGGTTTATTATTAGCTTGGAGCTAGGTGCTAGCCAAGGACGACGCTGCAACCAGGGCTTCATGGTTTGTGCACAGCTACAGCGCTGGGCCCCACCATTTGGGAGGGAGGTGAAGGTCTAATTGCTGAAAAAGATTTCCCTGAGGAAGCGCAGTTTTAATACAAGGCTGCTACTCCCATTCCCGGAGGAATCCCACTGATTTGCCTTCTGGATTTTAAATTCAGAAAGCAAGCCCTTTCCACCTGGGGAGGCTGGGTGAGCTGGAGAATTTAGGACCAAATAACATTCTTGTTTGGACTGCAAGAGGCAGAACTAGAGGCTTCTATCCAAGGTTCTCACCTTGGGAGCACTCAACTGTTGTGTGAAAGAGGCCGTAGTATCTCTCAGCGCTAATTTGTTTTTGAGTGTGAAGTGAGAAAGGCCACAAAGCCACGGCTGACATAAAACTGGTTTCATACCAGCACTCGAAAAATATCTGAAGCGCTGTTCACCTCCCAGAAGCACCTCTGAGAATCCTGCTCTCCTTGGGATGCCTGACCTGGGTTTCCAGGCCGGTGTTACCACTGAAACCAAAGCGGTGTCACACGAAAGGAGGTTTGAGGCTGCACAGGTGGGAAACACAGAATGCTGGATGACAAAGCAGGGGCTGTTGGTGTGTTTTGGGGAGTTTTGTGCCTATTTCTACTACAGTAAAGGTGACATATTAAAACAGGACCTCATAAAAAGAGAGATTTAAAATTGGTTTTTACTGAATTTAAGAGATGACATTACAAACAAGCCGTTACATAAAGCCTTAATATCTGCAGAAGCACAGAAGCAGAAGAGTCAGTTGTTTTCCCAATGCACCTCCACTCATTCCATTATAAAAATGCATTGTCAACTTATGTTTAAGCCAGTGGAATATAAAATAATTAAAAAAAAACCCAAACAATCCTGTCCATCACAGAGTTGTGAATAAGTTACCTTCATTTTCCGATTATATACAAAAGATACTTTCCCAAGGACAGTATAAGAAGAGTTTACACAAATAAACCCTCGTTCCGCCACTTAAGTACTATTTACATCATTCTGTACATGGGTCTTCCAGGTCTTCTGAGACCCTGAAAAGGAAGAAGGGAAAGTCTGACTACCCAGGCGTAAGGGCGGGTTGTTTCCAGCAGTCAGTCCCTCATGTCTCACCCCCTCAGAAGCAGGGATGTATTTACCTATCAGCAATTTAAAAGCTTGTTGTGAATATCTTCAAAGACTTGATTGTAGAGATCATCTCTAGACTTCAATCCATCTAAATAAACTAAAAGAAAAAGATGGAGGTTTCAGTCTGCAGGTTTCTATCAGAACAAAACTTACGTAGATGAGTTAAAATCTTTCATACTCAATTGATCCAAGTGACAACTTGTTTTCCAACTGGAAAGACAGAATCATCCTGAAAAAATTATGGCCTGCAACATCTCTTATTCCATTATAAAGAATGTTTTTCTTATTTTTCTTCCCCCCCCAGTAAGTGCTTATAGAATCATAGAATGGTTTGGGTTGGAAGGGACCTTTAAAGTCCAATATAATATAGAACAAAGGGAAGAAGTTCTTAGCTATAAAACTGCATTATTTATCTGGACAGAGAGTAGGCCAGGATTACAACTTAGTAGTAAAAACAGTGCCTGGCATCACGGCAGTTAAAGTTTCCTTAAATTACATTACCCACTTCCTTAAAATCCAAAGTACAAGGCCAAAGGGTTTGTGTTGAGGGAAGCTTACCGACATCGACACCACTGTCCTCCATTTCTTTCCTGTGTTTTAAGTACATGGGCCAGACGTGACCGTCGAAGAGACCCGGTGGGTCAGGAACAGTGTAGTTACGTGTACTGCAAAGAGCCAAATGGAAAAGGACGTCAGGACTGGCGGGACGGCGCTGCCTCTCGCGCACTGCTGAGGCCTGACGTTCACCTGAGAGCTGCTCACTTGCACTTGTGTAAAAGCTGATGGTCATAGTCCAGTTTCTCATGGGTATTTGTCTCTGTTTTGCTATTTAAGGACCCAAAGTGACTACAGAAGGCACAGGTAGCCAGTGAAGGCGAAGCAAGCAGTCTCTGGGGGTTTGCTGATGCTCGCAGGGGAAGCATGCAACAACTCTGCTGCTTTTGCACTGATGTGCTGCTCTCCATCCCCCCCCAAGGGGACAGCTAGAGCTCCAGTTTCAGAAAATGCCACAGGAAATTCTCTTTCTCCAATTATATTAAAATTTACAACTGTAATTCCAATTAGTGACATCAGTGTGTCCCATTAATAGCAACTTAAAGGCAGGGAGAGAGTCTTTGTTGGAAGGAAGGATTAGACTTACGTCAAAGAATCTTCTTACCTTCTCCTCCTCTTGCATTCATCATACGGAACTGCCAGGTAGTAGCGGATGTCAAATAGGTCTATCAGTGGTCTAGGGTAGGGTAGAAAGAAAGAAAGTGTCTATTTTTCTGGCAGAAAAGTGTTAAATCACCCCTGAAAGCCATAAAAATCTTTCTTTCTCTCTTGTATTTCTGTCTACTGTAGACAACAGAAGTGTAAGTGTTTGCATTAAGACACAAGCCAACGTACAGTAGGTTTACTAGTAGCTACAAAACATGGAGAATGCTGTTTCTGCAGGGCAGAATGGTACACCAGGTACTTTTCCCACCCAAATCCCTGCTACTAGTTACCGTGGAAGATCAGACACGGGGCTGGGAAGACCTGGGGTGTGAACTGTGACTCTTTCTAGATAATTTCCAGTTCTGCTGGCACTAGACTAAAGCTGCGATTCATCAGTCTGATATGAACTGGCTTATCAAACCGTCTGGCCTGTTGTGCTGAAGCAAGCTGTCCAAATGTGCACGGGCACACAGATTTGGTACAAGGCAACTCATCAGCTCGTGTTCTTTTCCAGAAATACAGGGAGTTAGCTCTGTCATGGCTTACTGCGTTGCGCTCCTATTCGGCTGAAGAAAATAAACCCAGAAAAATCCTTAAAGCAAATCTAGCTCGAAGCTGGTGGGGCCGACAGACCTCTAAAAGCCTGCTGAGGGTTGCATAAATGCTTAATATAGCATGAACTGAGCAAGCTCCACGTCTGTGGGTGAAATACTCCCTCTGGACTACGGAAAGGCTCCCGTTAACAAGAGCGAGTGCTTCAGAGGTGTTTGTAACCTTCAGGAGAGATAACGAGAGTCACCTCCCTGGGGACAGGCCAAGAACAGGCGGCAGTTTGCCAGTGTGCTCTGCAGTTGGCCACTCTCGGTATGGTTAGTCCCAGACTGGCATTTTACATTTTCCATTCAGTTTGGAAAGCCAGAATGGTGCAGCTTGTCTCACAGTACAGCTTATAAACAACTCAATATTTGCTATGTGTCACGCACAGTTTGTTCTCTTGAGTTTTGTAAAGAAAACTCTAGTTTGGAGCCAAGAATCTTTTGCTCGTTATGTTTATAGCACGCGATTTTCTGAAGTTTAGATGTTCAGCTATTGGAAGTTTTCTCTCTGCTCCTAGTCTAGTCTCCCCATCTTCCTGCTGAGCATTTTTTCCTCGTATAAAAAAGCAGAACTCATTGATCCTTGCTCCAATGTACAATTAATTTCTAAGCTCAATTTAGTCAGCGTGAAGCAAGTGTATCACGTGAGAGAACTACTCCTGAATTCCAGGAGAGATTCCAAGCAGTGAATGCAGAACAGATTATCTTTTTGTTGTCATCAATGACCTTCTCAGGTCAAGGTTGAGGCACCGTGGTGGGAGACCAGGAGGGAAGCCTCTGCCTTCACTGCTGGCTCTGTATTGACAAGTTCTGGTCTAAAGCTCCCCGTGCCCTAGAGTTCAAGGGTGTGCCCTAAGTGAGAGCATCCTACGTTACCTTGAGAAAGTCACCTTGTGCACCTCACTTTTACCAGCATTTACTGGTAAATTTTACATTTAATATGAGAAAAATTCCGATGCGCGATACCTCAGAACAAGGCAGCGAGGGTTTATTAGTAAAAAGGAGGTTTTTAACCCTGGCACTAGCGATCTAGTGTTCTTCCCTGGCAAACCGTTCGTAGTTCCCCAAACCTTACTTGTAATTATAAAGCAGGAAGCCTTCAATGACCAATATATGGATATCTTTGGAGGCTGGCTCTTTAGAGCCAGGCGTGACATTCACCCCGTGGGAACGGGCAAACTTCACTGGGTTCTCAATCCAGGCACGCACAGTGCTCACCATTGCCTCCATATCCAAGGAGTCCAACACTAGTTAGAAGAAAGGGGGTGGGTGGGGAAAAAGGTATATAATCAAATACCACGAACCACATCGGCTTGAAAGTATAATATAGAATGAGCTTGTAAAATTGAAATTACAGAAATTTACTGTTAAATCTTTAATAATTAAAAAGAAATACTTAGGAAAAAATATACATTACTGCATCCTATAGCGAACACTGCTCTTACCATCCCATTGTTTAAAGCCGTCTTCCCCGACTTCTATTTGATCTTGTGGCTGAAATATAGTGAGCAATAAAACATTGCTGCAAACTCAGCGTGATCAGTTACCTAAGATCCGATCACAACCTGGACACTACTGCAATACACAACAAGGCAAGTGTTCACTTAACAAAACAATTACACACCTTATTTGGACTACGTTAAAATTTAAATTCCCGTCTTTCACCAACCCCAAGAGCTTTGAAAAGTTTTCTTGGCTCAGTCAAGCCACTTTGGACAAAGTTCTAGGTTAATAGTTTGATAGGGTGTTATTAGCCAAAATACTACAGGTCCTTGTTTATAGTCAACATATAAGAGCTTAAAATGCAAATACAGCGTTAAGTAATTGCTAAAATTTACATATTCAATAATAGCTATTTTAACTTCTAACAGCTCTAATAAAAATGCAGGTCAGCACAGCATGACTTAGTTATAGCTTTATTTGCACTAGCATTTATGAGCTAAGCACCCTAGAGAGAAGTTATAGATCTTTATGGAAAATTCCTCCTCTGCTTTAAGGGCTCATATCTGACCAAATTTGTGCATGAGGCTTCTGGCAAAGAAACGCTTCCAAATGAGCATCTCATTCTGTTTCCTTTGGCACGTGCTCCTGCAAAGGCAGGACAAACCAACCCCGCGGCTGCCAACGCTGGAGCACCTCGTGTGTTGGGGGATGCCGTACAACTACTTTGAGTCTGTTGCCACATCTCTTGGACTTCCACACGTGGTGGGGTCCAGATATGTTGTAATTCCTGTGAAACGGCTGCAGCCTCCAGGGTTTAGTGCTGCGGCTCCTGCTGCTCTCCCAGGCTGGGTGCAGGGGGCACCCAAGTCAGCACAGGTCTTCTCTAATCATCTTTAGCAATCTTTTGAGTTGGGTTTCTGATATGGAGCTGTCAAAGCTCCCCAATATCGCTGTCTTTTAAAGCGCTGCAGGGGTGCTTAAATCCTAAAGTATTATTTATAAGCAACATTCTTATTTAAATAAAATAAGGAGGAGAACCCAACATGGAGAAAATGATTTGTGCAGAGTTCAGTAAACAAGCTCTAACTTAGATCAGTAGTTTAACCTAAAGTTAGACCTGTTGTTAAAACTAAAAGGAAGCTTTTGCTGCAACCACTGTGCCAAGCTCCACTTCTGTGGAAGCTGGAAGATACTGACGGTATCTCACCTATCCAAAATGATTTTTAAAATTACATATATATATATTTTAAAATAAATAAATAAGAAAATTTATTACTTCTAAGCTGTCAAAACTTACTTGGAAAGCATGCACAAGCATATAAAACTTACAGGAGGGAACCTGCTACGACTATCACGACACAGACAAGCAGCAGCCGCTATGTTAAACAAGGGGAGGAGCTCAGCGTACCTTGAAGAAATCATCCTGATGGACCACGCAGCAGTTGGGGAGCGCTTTGATGATCCTGTTGGTCAAGGTGGTTTTGCCACCGTTGGTGACCCTGCACGGAGAGGCAGGAAGAGCCGCGTCAGGGGCGCCCTGAGGGGACGCGAACACCGGCGGCGCCCCGCGCCCGCCCACGTTTGAATTTCCCGCCTCGCCGGCGCCGCGGCGCGCGCTGGCCGCCGATTGGCTGCGAGCGCCCCCCCGCCCCGCCCCTTCCCCGCCGGCAACCGGCTGTGGCCGAGGCGCGCGCGCGCCCCGCTCCTAACGGCCGCGGAGCTTCCCGCGCGCGCAATGGCGCCGCGCCGCCATCTCCGCTCCCCTCAGAGCCGCGTCCCAGGCGGGGGCTCCTCCGCCTCTGCTCTCCGCGGACCTCCCCGAGCTGAGGGAAGCCCCGGCGGGCGCCATCTCCGCTCTCCTCAGAGCCGTCGCCCGGGCGGGGGCTCCTCCGCCTCTCCGCGGACCGGCCCGAGCTGAGGGAAGCCCCGGCGGGCCCCTCCTCAAGATGGAGGAGGCCGCGCGGCTCGGGCCGCTGAGCTGTTCTCCCTCCGGGCGCCCTGGGAGCCCCCACAGGGGCTTCGGTGACGCGCTGGCTCCCGGCCCCGCAGCGCTGCCCCCGCGCAGGGAGCTGGCAGCTTCCGAGGTGGATTCAAAACGGCCCTTGCCGGCGTTCATTGCCCTAAAACAGCCTTGCTCGTTAGGAGGCTTACACTCATCAGCTTAAGAAGCCACCCCGTGAAAGTCAGGCTTGTGAAAAGTGCTTTTTAAAAATGCCTTAAATGAGTTGTTAGGGGATAATTCAGGCTTCCTTGTACCTGCAAAGCCCGTTTTAACATAAAATGCCTGAATAACCTTCCTCTCCAAAAGAGAGACCTGTCAAGTCTGAATGTGCTTATTTCTAATTTTTTATTCAAAGGCTATAAAAGCCTCACACTGTCTTTAACCCACATTATAAATCCAGGTCTTGCCCGGTGTTAGTTTCCAAGCCCTCTGCAGCCGGCAGGGATGTGCTGAGCTCGGTCACCCTGTCCTGAGCACACACACAGGCCTGCTGCTAAATCCTGCCTTAGTGGGAAAAGAAAAGCCTTTTGTACACACACCCCCACACCCCCCATCTTATTTGAAGCAGAACTTTTCCTCTTTGTCTTTCAGAGAAGCTTTTAAAAGTGTAACTTCATGTTGAAAACATCCTTTCCCATAGCTGAGGCACACCACTCCCTTCATCTGACCTATAAATCTACTTGAAATACTTTCTTCTCCTGCAGCATACCTTTAGTTAATGCTATAGGTTTGGTATATGCCACCCTGCAGAGCTCTCTATTATCTAAAAGCAGCACAAATTAAGAGTCAGCAAGCTACATCTTTTCTAGAATCCTGTGATATTATTTTACGGTCAGATACATAATCTCCAAGTCTTACATACAACAATGAAACGGGATGAAAAAGCAGTATATACATATGCAATATTAACAGGCACTTACCCTCCGATGCCTATGATGTATTTCATCTTCAGAGTTGCCTCCTTAGCAGGAATGTGGCAAGAAAAAAAAAAAAACGAATTTCAAAATATTGAAATTACTTTCAAGCGGAACAAAATGACACCCGCTCAGCTGTGCCCTGCCTGAACTATTTCATTGAAGGAAAAGGCGGGTTTGCCTCTAATTTATAGGGCCCCGCTGCATCGCCCTTCCCTCCCTCCGTGCCGTTTCCCCGCCCTGCCTGCTGATGGAAAAGCCCTGTGACTATCATGAGCCCAAGATGTCATATTTTCGAGCCGGGATCAGCCAACCCCGACAGCGGCGGCCGGGGTCATGCGCGCTGCCGCTGCACCTGTCCCTGCACCCCTCGCGGACCCCCGCGCCCCTGCCCTCGCTGGCTTCGCTCTAAATAGCTTTTTGGCAAGCTCTGCCTTTGCCTAAATTAGTAATGGGGGAGGTGGAAATGTCACCCCTTTAAACAATTCCTTTGGGAGTTCTGGGGGAGGCACAGAGGTGTGTGAGGATATAATTAAGTGTAGTCTTTTTTTTTTTCCCTTGAAGGCAGACGAGCTCTCTCTTTGCCTTCCTCTTCCTTTTTCCCAATTCCTGTTCGATTATTTGAAATGCATCCAGGAATGTCATGAGAGGACTTTTTTTTGTTACTCTAAACTGATAGGGAAGGCAAGGGAACTAATTTTTAAATTATTTTCTTTACTCCTTTTAGTGAAGCTGCTCAGAGAAAGGAATATGCAGAGGCTGATGAGTGAATCCGTTTGGACCATTATCTTTTGAACCTTTAGGAGGAACTTTTTAAACAGCTTATTCTTCATACATAGATACAAAGTCATAAAACGATAACAGCTTTCCAGAGGGCCTCCTTCTCCACAGTTTACTCATGTAAGGTAGTGCTTTTTAAGGTAAATTAACTCTAGCTTGGACTGCTTCCTCCAGTAAATACCTTTCACCAAGAGTACACGTCGTGGAACCTGCGCTTTCATTTTAATTGTTTCAGATGCTCCTAAAATCAGGGCTGTCTTGAGAGGTGTTAGGTGAAGGCAGAGTTAGCAACGGTTCTGAATGTTTTTTCAGATGAACGTGAAGTATAAAATGTGCATTTTTAAATAATATCTTGTCTAATAGAGCTTAAATCACCCAAACCATTGTGTTCTGTGGTTCTTCCTTTTTATAAAATCAGTCTATGGAAGCGTTAAAAGGCATACTTAAAGATTCCTTGTCCTACAGCGGTTTGTAAAGTGATTGTAAGACACCTTAGTGACACGGATATTGATGTGTGTCGTGTCTTGTTCATTTTCTTTACAGCTTTGGAGTCTGCAGAGCCGATTCTTGCATCGTGATCTTGTACTGATAGATGAGCAGAATGCAGCGGGTGTTGGTGCTGAAGGTGAATACAGAAGCTGCTGTTACGGTGGAGCGATTGTCACTGTGCTCCAAGGAGTAGATGGATACTGTTTCTATTGGAGTTTTTTTGTAGTGCCTCCATCATTTTCTCGCTGGCTACAAAGTATCGTCCCTTGAGCTTTTCATCTGTTACAGTATAAAACCCACACATCCTGAATTTAACCATCAAGAATCCGAGGGAAGCGTTTTTGAAGGAGTATTCCTAAAATTGCTTCTGAGGGCAGGGTGGGTGCAGCTCCAGCACCACAGGCAGTCACTAATCCAGGCTATCGAGCTGCACCTCAGGGCTCACAGGGGTACATTCTGTGGAGCTCACCCATACACTGTGGTTTTAGAGCTGTCTAAGTAATACGATGTCTTTAGGAGCCTATAGAACATTTTAGTTCTGGCAGTTAATGGCATCTCTTTTGGTCCATGTGGTATCCTATAGCTTAATCACCTCACACCTTATTAATATCCCCAGTATTTTGTGCGTACCTTTTCCTCAATTTGGGTAATTGTTTGCCATCATTAATTATTATTCAGAACAGCTGCTCCCAAGCTGATTTTTTCTGCCCCTATTTCAGGCCTGAAGAAAGGTTTTGTGGCCTAAAACCTTGTTTGCCTCACCCCAGCTGTGTCTGTTGCTCTAATAAAAGCTGTTACTTTTCTCTACAACACTATTTTATGCTAGTCAGCCATAAAGTCAAGGCTCAGTGCTTTGATAAAATGAGCTGATTGTGAATAAACATGGCCTGCAAATTAGATTATTAACCATCAGAGGTGTGAGATTCTGGAAGTCTTGCAGGGAAGATATTGAAGGCAAGAAAATAAATTGATTTTAAGGTAGAGCCTGGTAAATTAATGAACATATAATATATAATTTATTTATAATTTTATAAAAAGATATGTAAAAATTTATAGCGAATGCTCTTCTCCAGTCTTATGCTGTCTTAATTCTGTGTGTTTAATGAATAGATCTCAGCTAGTGTTGCCACTGTGATTATTATTTATGGTCAACATTAGCACACTAGTTGATTGTTCCTGGAGACATCACTTGCAAATTATACTTTCGTCATCATTTCCAAGGTAGCTACATAAAATGATCCCTCCAGAGGAATTTGGAGCTCGAATTGTTGAGTAAGAATGAGATGTGACTCTCAGAAGTTAGATCTCCAGCACCTGCCCATGGCTTTAAGCACAGCATTTGCAGTGGAGAGCCACTGAGTCAGCCTCTCAGCTGGTGTAAATTGTCATTGTGCACTCAAGTGGAGCAATGCTCGTTTACACCAACTGAAAACATGACCTATGATTAACTCTGCTCAAATTTTTCATGTCCTTTATGGTGTTTCTCTTCTGTCCCTGAGCTAGGAAGGTGTCTCGGTTAAGAAAGCAAAGTGTGTTACTTCAGTGTTTATTTTACCACATTTGACCTTATGTGCTAGGCAAAAACTGCTCGGAAGTTTATAAGAGTTAGGAGAGGACACTGGTGTTGGCTACCTCTGATCCTGTCCTCTTTACGTTGGAGTCATGCTAATCCAAATGGTTTTGGAATGTGCCATCCTAGAGGTGAGTGAAAATTGTGTTCTGCCCTGTTGGATTTACTAATATGAATGTGCTTCAGAAATACAGGTTGGGTTTTTGCGTTGAAAAAAAATGAGTAGTTGGCCTAAGATGTATCAAAAGAAATATTTCTAGTGTAGATAGCAAACAAAAAATAATTGTGGCGGTAGCAGCAGCAGTTTTTAGTGTTTGGCTGAGTTGTTTGGGATCAGTGAGTTCCAGAACACAGAAGTTCCACTATCTCTAAAAGAATGTCAAAACTGTTTTTTTTCTGAAGACTGGAGGACTGAAGGACAGAAGGTAAGGGTTTTTTTGTTTGGTTGGGGGTTTTTTTGGTGTTTTTTTTTAAGCTCATAGTTGCAAATCTTGTTCCTGTAGCCCTCAGTGCAAAAGCTTGTTTTTTACACCTTTACTTCATGGTCCCTCAGTTCCCCTGCGGATGTGTCTGGCTTGTCCTGAGTTGGTTTTTAAGCTACTTGTCATGGTTTTTCTATCGCCCCTATTCATACTCTTGTACCAAACATGCAGTGAAATCGTATTCACCCACATAGCTCAAATTGTCAGATGCCTGAATGGCCTCAGACCTGCTGTTCCTTTCGGTGGTGGCATGTGCCTGCCTGTACTTGGAGATCTCCGGCATTTCAGCTGTCTGCTTCCCTGAGAACAAAAAAACCCTCCTACAAAAAAATTGTCTGAAATGAATGGTGACAGTTACACTTACCAGTTACAACAAACTTCACCCAACCCGTAAAAATATGTCTATGCAAATACCAAGTGTTCGTAAATGCTTTTTTTAGCAAGTTACGTTAGCTGCATTTCTCAGTGAGTTATGTGTTGCTTATCTGAAACTTCCCTTTTTTTGCGCTTGTTTATACTCCAGATACGTTATCTATTTGACACTTTACTAATACAAATACCATTCAACAGTGTGCTTCAATCAAAGACAGAAAATGTGCCCTCTCTTTTCCTTATTTTTAGAATACTTATGTTTACTAGAAGTTTAATATTAATCCTCTTTGTTAAACCTAAGATCAATTTGGCAGAAGCCAGTTTAATATTCATGGAGCCATCATGGTATCATTTCCCTGGGATTGTTTAGATTCTGTGTGTCCACTGACCTTTCTGTTGCAGAATATGACTCATTTATTCTAATGCTTTAATTCAGAGTTGAAATCCTTCACTAATCATAAGACATTGTTTATGGTATGAGCAAGGTTATGCCACGGTTCCTTCCGTTGGAGAGCTGGGGGAGGGTGCTGGATGTGACGACGTACCAGCTAGTGAAAGAACAGGCAAAGGAATGAGAGTAATTTTCACTTGTGGATTTTTAAATTGAGGGTTTATTTATTCTTTCCAGAATGCTGTGTTAGTTGGGTTGCTAAAGGAATCCTTCTCCAAGGCTTTGGAGGCTGCTCGTGTCCCGACAATGCCAAAACTGTTGTACCCCCTCTGGAGGAAGGTAGGCTTTTATTTTAATCAAGAACAAGGGAGAGAACATCAACAGAACAGTACTTCACTGTGAACTGCCAGTGACTACAACAGCTAATAGTAAGGCAAATTAGGCTAGTAGAATAACAAGCTTAAACAGTAGAATGCTTAACTAGCTGGCATTTGGTCACAGTGATAGGCAGAGTGGCTCGCAGCCAGGAGCTGCCACCGTTGGTGGTATTTTCTGACGCTGCTGCAGCTGAGCCCATGGGTGCTGTTGGTGGCAGAGGGTCTGTGGTCCCATGGAGGAGACAGGGACGGCGTGGCAGACAGGTCACGCTCCGAGAACTTAGACAAGGTGGGACTGGGGAGAAGCAGCTGTGCCACACATGAGAAATATGGTTGAAAACGTTTCAGTACATCATTACTTTGGGGATATGGGATTAACCTGGTATCCTTTTTCTGTCTGTTTGTCTTCAACAACGAAAAATCTTCCAAAATGTTAGTCACATCAGTAAATCTACCAAGAGAACTACATTTTTATATCAAATGCCGCCACAGCAACTTAATTTATTTGGTGAAGATCGTCTCCCTGCGCAGGATCTCTCTCCCCAGATCTTTGTGTTACTCATATGGTCTAAGACGGGCGGTCACTGGAGTGGCCAGTTCATTTTGATGCGGTGCTGCTTGCTTACAATAACAGTAGAAGTCAATGTCTTTGCATTCAAGCTCAGTCAGTCTTTATCTCAAGTGCTTTCGCAATTGTTTTTTCTCAAAGCTATGTTCTGTGCATATATTTGCAATATTATCCAATCCCTACCCCTAATTTCTCTTTTCTTTCCATCCCACGTACAAAATCATTCTTACAGCTCACGTTTGGATATTATTAACTTTTTTCTAGAGTTTGAGTTTTCTGTTGTGGCTGTTGTCTCATAGACAAAAAAAATACAACCAATCTCAAATGAATTTTAACTGGAATGTGTTGGCTTTCTCTTCTGCTTCAAATCTCTTCTCAAAACTCAGCTCTTCAGCTAGCATTCCCCTGTTAATCTCCAGTCTTATGTTACTCAGAGAAAGGGACTGCTTTTGATCATATTCGATTGTTAAACAAAAGATCAAGTACACAAAAAGTCTCAAACATCCCGAGAAGTTAACCCAAGGTGACAAGCTGAATGATCAAAGTACTAACCTCCCCTGTGCTAAAAAAGGAAAGAATGTTCTATGGCTTTCTCTCTTTTCACTTGCATTATTGCTCCATTTTTCTCCTCTACGTTGTGACTCATTTAACTGGCAGGCTAAAAGACGTGTGTAGTGTGAAGCTACATGTTTAGCTACATCTCTTATCAGTGGAGAGAGAGAGGCCTCACCACAGAGTGATTCAACCCATCTTAAGACAGGTGAAATCATCTCTTTCCCTCCACTGTAGAGGGAACTTAAAACTAATTTAGACTCTGTATCTAATTTGTGGATTGATAAAATTAGGCGAGATGAATCTCATCCCTCGTGTTGAGGTTAATTGTTTGGAGAAGATTCTAATTGTTTTAAGATGGGAATCTTGGTTTCTATCTGTGGCACATCATGATTAGCAATGATGGCAAACGCCTCCGAATAGCCTGCGCCGTAATTAGCACGTTCCTGAATATTGCTTCATTCAGGAACTTCAGTCAATTTAAAGGGAAGAACAGTAGCATAATGCACATGTGGGGGAAGAGATTTCCACTTGGGTGACAGTTTATTTCACAGCTCTTGTGACAGAAGAGGTTTCAGTACTGAGCCGGAGTGGGAAAATTCCGACTTTTCATTCAAACTGCCAAAGGTGGAAAGTGATTCTGTTTTGGAGGAAAGACAAACGCTTTTTTAAAAGTTTTAAATCATGCAATATGGTGATGTTATAATGTTTTTTCTTCTGCTTTAAAATTAGAGCTGATTGTGGAGTAGATGCGAGAGGCAGCACGTAATTTAGGTGGGGTTTAGGCACCTAATACAAAGAAAATGAGCTGTGAAAACTCACTGTGCGGTTGACAGAGAGTTTATAGCGTCTAAACTTTCGTTAGAAATATTTCCGGAAAATTTACCTGACGTTCTGCTATTGATCTTAATCACAGGTGCCACCATCTTGGTTAGAAGGAATATAAATATACCTGGATTGCAGGTCCAATCGAGACAAACGAAGTATGTGTCCCAGCTCTTCCATCCACTGAAAGGCCCGATCTGGTGTCTTCAGAGCAGACCTGGCCTGCAGGACTAGCCACGCACCCAGCGCTCAGTGCTGCAGCAGAGGTTTGCAGATAGATGCTTAAAATAACGTAGCACAGGTAAATTCAGTGGTGACGAGAGCAGTAAACAGTTAATCTTTAACTTTTCTCCCCCCTTCTGCCAAAAACTCTCTGACCAACAATATAATCTTCATATATTTACAAGATTCTGGGGTTTTTAGAGTGCCTCTCTGTCTTTTAAACAGCAGCTGGTTTGCTGCAGAAGTCTTTTAAAATGTCTCTTCTAGGGAATAATCTTAGCTTTTAAAGACTGCTAAATGAAAATAATAATATAAAATTCCAATCAGTCCAATAGATGACTATAACATGGCTAATGGAAAACTACAGTGGAGGCTGATTAAAGGCTGTGTTTTCTTTTGAGGAAGGACATCTTGTCTTCTGATTGGGAAACTTTGTTGCTTTGGTAGGGTAGCAGCTAATCCTATTTCTTGTGCCATGGTGTAGTCATAACACGATGAGCTTTTGAACTTTGTCTGCTGTATTGGTTGCATTCTTTGTGCTTAGAGCTGGGTTTTGATGTACCTCAACCAAGACTCCCTGTCTCCTTTTTTGTCGGCATTGACCAGATTCCTTCATGACCACGCCACCGACGCTAGTGGCCTTTTGGTGCGAGGCCACGAGAAATATTTGATAAGTGTTTAATTCATAACCTAAAAACATGTGCATACAGCAGAGGTGCTGCAAAAGCAGGTAACGACAGGATTTTATAGGACGCTGCCTGAGGTTAGCAGTGTACTACTGTTACACCCCTGGAACAACAGGTTCCTCCATTGTTACTGTCCACACAAATTTAGTATTTGAGATAGCAATTCCTTCAAATTCTGTGTATCAACAAGAAATCAGAGAGGCTGAGCAGAAAAAAAATGTTGTCGATACTAGTACAATTGGGGTAGAAGGTTTTTGGTGAAAATAAAATCATAGCAAAAAATCTGCTTTCATCCATACATACAGAAAAAATGTAGCCCTGTGAATTTATACTCATTTAAACTAATAGGCATTGCCTGAATGAATTATTTCACAGCATGAATACGGTAATGCTTGTTTATAGGATTAGACTTGTATGTATTCATACTTCCAATTCGTTAATTGAAATATGTTAATAACCTATCTAAAACCCACTCAAATTAGACATCTCAGGCATTTTCCTGTAAATACTTGTTTATAAGGGTTTGGTGTTTTGTTTTTTTTTTTTTCTGTTTAAGCAGCTTTGGGGTTTAGTTTTGTTTTTTTGTGTGTTTATTTTTATAATTTAATTCCCAACCATTTTATCAATTTGAGTATAAAAAGGTATGTAAAAATAATGTGAGATTAAAAACCCCAAGACAAGTATGGTTCTGTACAGGTTGATAGAAACCCAAGGGAAGCAATTTTTCCATGACTCTTTTCTAAAGCATAACACTGAGGGAAACTTGGAAAGATCATATGCCATATTGGTAGAATAGAAGTTATTTTAGTAAAAACATTCTGAGAGGTTCATTTTGCAGCATCACAATTTCCAGGGAGGACTTTGACTTGTGTTAGTCAAGGGAATAGCATCCAAACAAAAATTTTCATCATATTTTCCATATGGAGCCAAAGTCTAAATAAAAGATACTGACAAAAGGAGGGGTATGCATTTTTGCTTAAGGATTAGTCTCATTTTAATTGAATATCCACAGATTCTTATGGAATAATACAAAGCAAAAAGAATAATACATACTGAACAGCAATCTATGTCTTCTAGCATAAACCACCTAATTACAAACACTTTAGAAAAAGGACAGTTCACACATTTTTACTTGTAGGTTTGGGTTAAAAGGGCCCACTACAAAGGAAAAAAAAACGGAGATAGATTATGTTCTATTGTCATGGTGACTTTTTAAAATTCACTTTACCAGTAGCATGCTGTATTTTTGACTGCCAGTAAATATGGAAATACAAAAGAGAAAACATGTGCTTTTGTATTGATAGCAATTTTGCCTGTACATTTCACCTGCTGTCAGGCCAATCTCAGCTTATTGCCACCAGCATTTCATTAACTCTTTTGTTTTTTTCATCCCTAGATATGTAAAGTAGATGTGTTGCTTTTAAACCCTTTACCACTTAGGTTTTCTCATACATGTGTATGCACATCTGTAAGCAAATAATCTTTGGAAAAAAATAGATGGAAAAATTGCAATGAGGTATGCTCTAAATATCCACTCACGTTTACACAGTACTGTACAGAAGAAATTGTATTAATTATCCATCTTGAACATACAGCAGCATCTCAGTTTTATTTCCTGTGTCTTCCTTGTGAATCAAAATGAAAATTACTGGACAGTCCCAAATCTGGGGGTTTCCTATATGTGCCAAACCAAAGTAGTTTTAACTGTAGAAATCAGATGGTTGCTGCGTGATGCAGTGACAAGCGCCTGCGTTTCCGAAGGCTGGGTCAAGTTCTGTGACTACCTGAAAGAGATGGGAAGGTATTTCCTGGTCTGCCACCAACTGTACAGGAAGGGCTCTGATTTTCCAGTTTGTAGGCTGATGCTGGGTGAAGGTTGAAATTCAGCCATTAATTAGACTGTGAGTAAGAACACCATAGGTTTTGTGAATACACTATCATGGCTGTAAAATACATTTTTCTGCAGCTAAAATGTGGCTATCCATGGATTCACCATTAGAAAATATCATGAAAGGTCGAATCCAAGACCAGAAAAATGTTGTTGATAATACCTGCTGTTTGATAGAATACAGTGCATTCAAAAGTCAAAATATTTATCCTTCGGAGATGTTTTTATGAGGCAGAAACAAGGCCTGGGGTACACTTGGAACATTGACCAGTATAGCAGTATTGCTAAAAGGATGTAGTTTATTTAATTTTATTTTTTAAAACATATATATATACTGGCAAAAGTCCTAATGTAAATGCACTTTTACTAGCAACATTTTTTTTTGCTGATATAGCACATTTCTCTTACAAACTGCATCTCCAGTGGAAATGTAGAGTGCAGCTGGTAAACCCTTTGCAAATAGGCTTTGAGAGCAGCTCTCCTTAAGGAACTGGCAAATAAATTTATAAAATGGCTTCAATCCCCTCAGGTTTCTGTTTGGTCTGTTGTCACTGCATGACTTGGGGGTAAGGTGAGTCCTTGGGTTTAAGCCACTGGTTGACAACTCCCCACCAGTGCAATTATATCATCTGTCTGCAGCCTCCCAAACTTTGGTCAGCTCTCCTTGAGAATCACTGTCAAGCTCTCGCCTCCGCTGCGAGGTGGATCCAAATTTGTAATGATCTGAAGATGAGTGCAGCGTATTTGGTGGTGTGTTTGTTACAGCACGTACATCTGATTTTGTTTGAAGCCTGTGCAGGTCTATACATCAAACTTCTAGATATGTTGCTCCGTATTTGGTGAGGGGACACTGCCGACTTGATTGTTTCTGTCAAAGGATTTGTTGCTACTTTCATTCCAAGTAGCATCTAAAATCACTGTCTGAAAGAAGTTAATGATACTTTTTTTTTTTTGCTGTTGCTATAAAAATGCGCTTTTTACATTTAACTATAGTTTATGCATTATGGGTTGAAGGTTCTTTTCTATGTTGAAAAGACATATAGACATCCATCCATCCAGGAACATAAAATTTATACACTCATAAAATTTTGTTAAAAATTAAAATATAGTGCATACTACTTAGAGTGCTCTATCAGAAAGTGCACTTTTTGAAAAATTGTTTCAAAGAAGTTACAAATTGACTTTTGTCAAACAACTTCCTTCCTATCTTGAAATGAAACTGCTAATCTGTCCTTTTCACAGCTGAACTCTTAACCTTGCCCTGAAGGAATTACTTGAAAAAAGCTATGAAGTTTCATCTTCAGGTCTGCTCATTCTGTAGTGTTACAGAAAATGCAGACACGGTGACTTTTCTTTGGAAAAAAAACAAAAGAAACCCAAAACAACTAAAGCCCACATTCTTCTGGTGTGGTTACTGCCGAGGACCAAGAAGCAGTCTGTTTCTTCAGGTCCCAAGACTAAACGTAATCGAGGTTTCTTATCTTCCAAGTGTTCCATAACAGCAGTATTTTCCATGATGTGAACATTTTTCACTGAAGTGTTTAGTAACTAGAGATGCGTAAATGGTTTCTAGAGTTGTACTTTCAACATTATTAAACAGTCTATCAATTTTGTTCATTATATAATTGTAAACTTCCCTTTCAGTGTCCCAACTGCGTCGCATTCTTTTGTGGAAAGCACAGCAGATGATTTTTGAAAAAAGGAAAATCTAGGTTTAAGTGTTATCAGTGGGAGACAGTGAGTTCACATAATCTTATGCTACAAGGAGATTTGTGATTGTTTATAGTCTGAGCTAAAGTTAATTTGATCAGAAGAGTCTTTTCTTAATTTCCATGGGTTTGTTTAGTCCATCTGACAGACCATGTGTGAAAAAGGATGCCCGGCTTTGCAGATTGGGTTTACACATTAATGTTTGAACATTTCTGCCTGCTGCTTCTGTCTTGAAATGATGTCTGCTGGCTGTTTGGAAGGAAGGTGTTGCTTGGCATAAAACCTAAACTCTAAAAAACTTGAAGTGCTGTTTTTCCCTTGTAGCATAGAATTCACTTTGTCAATAACTGGCTCATAACGAAATTTCTAGAAAGCCGTGGAGGTTGATACTTGCTTGGTGCTTATATTATTAACATGCCAGTGAGACAAAATATGGAGTTTTTACCATCTTCAGCTTCTAGGGTTAGTGCTGTGGATGCAGTGCTCTGCTTTTCATGCAAAGGTCTGTTCAGTAAATACATCCATGATGGAAGTGCATGAGAAAAACATCTGTCAAATGAGAAGGAAAGTTATAAAGCATATTTTGTGCTCCTTTGTAGCGTTCAGGAAAATAAAGATCTCATCTGTAGCAGTATTATTGATTGAAAGGGAAAAAGAGAAGCTTTGTGTATATAGAGACATCCCTGTCTTGAGGAAAATCTTTCTTGGCCAGAACTGTTCTCCAGGGGATTTCAGCGCCAAGTGCAGTGGTGGTAATTTCAAATAGCCATGGGTGGGGTTGCCAGGCTTGAAATATTCCTTAAGTGGTGAACTATGCAGGTAATTCTTCATCTGCAGTTGTCTGCAAGGGGTTTTACCTGATGCATTTGAGACAGTTTGTGGAAGCTGGCTCTGGTGAAATCAGGAGTTTCTGAATCATTTTGGCCAGAGAGTTGTTTCTTAAATTTTCTTCCCTCCTTTGCTCACAGAATCCTCATGAGTCCAAAATACAAATTTCAAGAGTCTCTCTGTCACATCTGCATCTCTTGGCTAACTGAGGAGCTGAACCCAGATACCTCCACATCGGCGGCGTTCTCCACCTGGGTTTTTCCCAAGCAGGTATGTTTATAGATGAGACCCTCATTACTCAGGGATGGGAAGTAGGACATTCCAAACATTTAGCAGCTTGTCTCCGCAGTAGGAGGTATTAATAGCGAATGATTGTCCAATGTCATGAAATCAAGACAAAGACAAGGCGTGAAAAAACTTTCTTGTCCGTAAGGCTCCTTCTTAAAACCAGACCTTTTTGGTGTGTGCGCGTTGATATGAGAAGATGCTCGTAAGAAGGTTCTATGGAGGCTGCCATGCCATATGGGACCCTCTTTCAAAGTTATCAGAGAGCCTTACAAACTGAGGCAGAACAAATCAGGAAAAAACATGGCATTTACTCATAGGAACGGTTCAGTGTGAATTAATAAGAGGAACTGGCAATGAATTAACTGAGGTGGTCAAGGCTGGAGGAGGTGCCTAGACCAGTGGGCACTTGGTATTTGAAGGAAGAAACATCCACTGGCTGTAGAAAGGACAAAACTGCAGTCTTTTCATTGCCTGTATTAGTTATTCCCTGGGGCAATGGCTGTTGTGATGTCTGTAGGGAGGAAACTGGCTGTGCAGTTTAAAGCAAAATGTCTCAGTGCTGGCCAGCAGCAAGTTGGGGGAAGGGTTTATAATTTAAACAAAAAATAGATCTCTTTCTGGGCTGGTGACTAATGGACTACAGGATGCTCTTAACTTACTAAGAGGAAGCATGGTATCTATTTGTACTACTTAATAACTCTCCACAGACCGTTATTGAAACACACTGGAACCTGTCCTGAAAAGTGCTATTCTTGGCTTGTTTTGTTTTGTGGAATTTTTTTTTTTAAAGTAAAATATTTCCAAAATGTTTAAAGGACTCTGCATCTTGGAGACAGAGGAGGCAGGCTCCGTGATCTTACAGAACTCGGAATAAGATGGCGGCAAGGTCTTATACCAAAAGGTCATTTACGTGGGTGACTGCCAGGTTGCGTCATTCTTCTGCTCCATTCATTCCACTCGACTTCGATTCATGACATACTGGGAAGGGAACAGAAAGAGTTATTTTTAGAAAGCAAATAGTAGTATAAATGTTGTTATTCCCACTATGTCAAAAAAAATGAGTATGTTTGGGTGTAATCCTCTACAAAAGCATGTCAGGGCCAAAGATAATGTCATTCATAGCTTTAACGGGCTTTCTTCTCTAAGGTCTTCTCCTGAGCATATAGGACCATGAAGAAGTTACTGTAGGGCAAAGGAAGGCAGCTCTGCAGTGCGGCTGGGTGAAGGTGTCACCAGCATCCCAGTTTTGTACCCCATCCTGCTGCAAAACCTGTTTTTTGCTAGGTGAGTGGCACCGGACTAAGGAGGTCCTGGGTCTAACCCAGCCTTCCCTGGTAGTGGATTACAAATGTGATGAAATCTATCGCATAGCAGAGAGATGACAAATGAAAGAGTGAGGTATGAATCAAACCTGGTTTCTTGATCCTCTGCTGGGGGCACAGGCCTGCTTGGAAGAGAACCAGCAAAACAATAAGCGAATCTCCACCACAAACTAATCATCCTCTCTTTTGGCCCTGAGGTCCCATTTGTTTCTTGGAACAATTCAGACTTGTCCAATGGACCTTGAGAATTTTGATCAAATCTCCTTTTTCTCTGGGAAGAGAATAGCAGAAATATGCACTCTTCCCACTCAGGAGCTAGTTAGATAGAATTAAAAAAAAAAAAAAAAGAGAGGCTATATCACTCTGAAGCAGAGCCAAAACCAGGCCAAATTGTCCTGGCACAGGATTTTGACACTGTCTTCCAAACCTCCCTAGAATTTTCCTTCCCATCTAATGTTACAGCCTCATATCTTGCCTTTACGCCCAGCCAAGATGTGCCCGACAGCAATATTTGGCCCTCTGCAGTGCACCAGCATGCAAATGCTACAACTGAATGTCAGGAGAACGTTCCCTGGTGCCTCTGGCTCTGCTCCACAACCAAACGGGTTCACTAGCTTTACAGAGGTAAAAAGCAGCGTCAGGAATCCGTTGGCATAGGTGAAGGTCAATAACATCACAAAAGTGATGGGAGAGGAGAGGCTTTATCAGTTCCCAGACACTTGAGAGATGTCCTGTTGGGTCCAAACATCTCCTGGGAGCGCAGAGCCTGGCTCCCCAAGGGGTGCTACCAAGCAATAGGGCCATTTTCCTCACCAAAGACTCTAAGCTATTTTGTAAGTGAAGGATAAATTAAAAAAAGAGTAGTTACCTTTCCTTCTCAGCCATGTCTTGTTTCTCTTCTGCCCTGTAAACACAAATGGCATTTGAAATCTGTCATCTAGAGGTGAACAGTGGGAAAGAGTAGAGTATCCTAAATCACCGGGATGGAATGGGTCTGGAAAACGAAACAAAACAAACTGCTGGCTCCCTTTATGCCACTCTAGCGGAATGAAGTGGCTTTTAAAATCACAGAATCACAAAATAAGCATTAGTTCTCACTTTAAGGCCAGTTTGCATGGTCACATGAGGGAAATGTGCCATTTTTATACACAGAGTGATTTCTGAAGACCTTTGCTAGCACATACAGTGCACGTTCAGCATGCATGCCCTCATGGGGTTAAGAGGAACAGTTCTATGGATAAATAACCTTTTAATCAAGCTTCTCCTCCCTCCTGCAGCTTTCGCTTATTTTGAGAAAATCAGTAGAATGTAAGTGTAGGCTGTGTGGGATATTGGGTAGGAGGAACACAGAATTGACTGGTTATAACATAAATAATGATTAGAGAAAGCAACAACATCCCAAGAAAATGAACCCACCCTCCATGCCCCCTCCCCAGAAATTAATTTTACCTTTCTTTTCTGGCCTTGATCCTCTCTTCTTCATATCTACAACAAACAGGAAACATTCTTTAAATGTTATCCAGTCAGGACCATTCACTTTTAGTAAAATGCAATGTTTGCTCTGACGGTGACAGAAACTGCAAGCCAGCACAGTGTGCAGGCTCTTGCTTGGCACCAGGGTATGAGTAAGAGAAGGTTTGCCCCAGGCTCTGCGTTGCCAGTACATGGGTTTTGACTCAACACGATATCCTGCTACATAAGGTTTTTGTCCTGCGCCTCTTCAGAGCTATGTCTGCCCCAGGGTCCCCCTGATACTCACTGTAAGACACAGTCTGGAATCTGCACGTGCTCCATTGGGATAAGTTGCTCCAGTTCCTCCAGGCTGTGAACATACTGGATCTTATTGATAAACTTCACACTGGCAGAGAGACAGAAAGAGTGTGTGCTTGAGGTCTTGTTTTGATGTTCTCTCCGTAGGAAGTCAGAATTTTCCTGATGGAAATGGGGGAGTTCTGCATCTCTGTGTCCTCTGTAGTCTGAGTGTACCTATCTCCTCCCAGTGCCAATATGCTGATGACTGAAAATTGTGGTGCCACATTACTGTACCTCACTTTGCTTTGACCCCGCCTCTCAATATATGTAGGAGGGAAAAGGGACCACTCTTCCCAGTAAATCTCTGTGTGCTCCCCACTGGGACAAACTTTGATCTGGATCCAGACCACCACAGTGCCTCCTAAAACCACCTTTAGAGTTGTCCTTGGAAGTATCAGAGAGATGTAGGACAAATGACGAACAGTCCCACCTTGGTCGCTACTAGATAAAGGTGAGCTTAAGACCTGTTTTATGAGATTAAATTTCCACTCCAAAAGCAGCTGAGTTTGGGAACATGTATTTACCTGATGAAGGGTCTGGATATAGCCAGCACTGTCCGGATGAACCACGAAGGATGCACGATTATCAATGCTTTGAGGTTTTTACGCAGCCTGTGGAAAAGCCATGGGACAGAAAGTCAGATTCCAAGTACCTTTTGTTAAACTCACCTGCAACATGTCAGGGCACTAATAAGCATTATGATGCTCACCAGCCTCATCTTGGTGTCTCCAGGCAAAAGCCCTGCCCATGGCATTAGAAACCCTATCTAAGCTGAGACCTGGCAGCCTGATCTCTGTGAAGGTGCTTGTGAGGGAAGGAGGAAGAAGAGGTGATGAAGAGAGCCTGGAGTAAGTTAGAAAGCTGTGATAGAGGAAGGAATTATAGAATGTGGGGAGTGAGGTTGGAGGGGTGGCTGGGAAGGCTGCGAGGAAGCAGCGGAAGAGATGTGGGAAGAGGACCGGGAAGAATGAAGAGGCAACACCAACAGGATTCTCACCTTCTGTCTATCATCTGATAGCATTTCTTCAGCCAGCCAAGGCCTGGCATCCTCCTCCGGGGCGTTGCTCCGTTTAGGTACACGATCATATAGTCCTCAGCCACCAGCAGCTCCAGACTACTGATCACGTATCTGTTGGGTGGTGATCAAAAGCAACGGGGATGTGAGACTCCAAAAAGGTCCCTCGAGGTTTCTCCAGGTGCCTGTGTGCCATCCCAAAAGGCCTTCAGACCCCTTCTTTGTAATCTTAGAATAGGTTTCAGATTCTCCTGGCACCTCTGCAGAGTTTCTAGGAGTATTTCTCAGGGACAGCTGGTACACGTTAGCATAGTGCGTACACTGAGGGGCATCCCTGCACCATTCTTCTGCCTAGCAGTAGCATCTACCAGCTGTTCAGCATTGTGTACATATGCTCTAGCCTGGTTGTGAGTCCATCATGGGCATAATTAACACTGACTGTTTGAGTGCTTTGACTTATTGGATGCAAATGCTGTGGACAGTGTCTCACCCAGTGATGCTCACTCCAGCCTGCAGCTGCACACTGGGTACGTCTGGCCTCGATTCAGACTATTTCCAGCTGAGGTTCCTGATGCAATGAATACATGGAAACTGTTTCCCCAGAGCCCAAATTACCTTCCTTGCCCTCCTCTCCCTCATACACCTTGACCAGCCACTTACAGGAAGAGGTTCTCCATGATGTAGTGGTAATCAGCCAGGTTACTGTCTGGGAGATAGCAGGCAGCAAAGACAATGATGGCATTGAGACCTTCGCCGTAGTATCCTGGGAAAGAAAAACACAGGCAGCATCAGTGACACTTTCCAGGGGGAGATGCAAGAGTTGAAGGAAAAATAGCAGTGAAGATGTATTGCCAAATTTGCACCTGGGCTGGTTTTTGTGCCTCTGTTCAGCTCTAAGTGTTTGTCCCTCTCATGGACATCTTTCTACAATTCAATTTGCCTCTGATCCTGGTTTTGGTGAGAACATGCCATCATGGCATCCCCTCCAGCTCGACAAAGGTGGACTGCAAGAAGTCCACCAAGCCAGGATTAGGCCTCCCTCTCCCTTACCTCCATGTGTCACCACTCTCATGTAGGGTTTGATCATCTGGAGGTCGATGCGGTGCTCCTGCTCTCCAATGATGACAGTCCTCCAGAGCCGTCCATTAGTAGCGCTCCCATCTTCTGTGCCACCATCTCCAAAGAGGTCTGCGCTGTCCCCAGGCATGTTCTTGGCTGTGGCTACGGGAGTGTCATCTGGAAAAGGGACAAACATTTCTGCCTTTAATATAATGTACGAAGAGTCTCTGCAAGAGCTTTGGTGTCCAGTAAGAGACAATAACAACCGCAGACTGAGGATGACCTGTTTCATCTGCGACTTTGATCTGTGTAAGTTTCTGGTTCTTAATTATCGTGCTCCATTGCCAAATTGTAATAGGAATAAGCTTAACATCTCACGCTGCTTATAGTACCTGCAGTCACAGGTCAGGCTCCAGACTTTCTGCTGGATCCTCCTTCAGATCCATCCATACTGGCTGAAAAGGGCACCGCCTGTGCCAGTTGCCTTCTGATCTGCCAGCAGAGCTGCTTGCATGAGTCTTTCTGAGCCCGATTCAGTCAAAACCAGACAGGTTGGCCAAGAGCATGTTATTCGAGATGTTTGAACGTTCACGTGACAGCTCTACTGGCAGAGCTGAGCAGGCAGCACCTTCCAACCTGGGCTGGTGGCTTATGTCATCCTGAATTATGGCTAGATGGGCGTTTCCAAGTCCCTGAACTACTTCTGCCCATGCTATGCCCAGATGGAAGTGCTGAGATAGCAGCAGTGAGACTCCTGGGCTATAGCTGAGGTCCTGGTGGGGCAGATGTTGTGTGGAAGATGGGGCTTGGTTGTGTGTGCTGTGCTTCACTGCTGGGGAGGTTGGTCCTCAGCTGCTGATGGTGAGTGGTGTCAAAAGTGGTTAAAATGAGGCTAAAAAAGCCCCAAACCCTGCAGACATTCACCCCAAACCAGCCTTTTGCCTTTTACCTTCCCATTCCAGTTCGTTCCCATTTCCCAGGAATTCGAGGGAATCTGTTTCATCAGGAGTTTCAATATCATCCACATTAATATCCAGGTCATCTGGGGTGTCCAGGAAGTCATCGGAGAGAATGGAGCCTTCACTCTGGTCCAGGGAAATGTTGATTTCAGGTGCGACAAGTGTCTTCCGCTTACGATGCGCCCCGTTAAAGTTTAAAGTATTTGGGGGAGCTGGAGTTAAAAGGAAAATAACCGACAGGTTGTCCTCGTCCTGTATCCTTAGCGCAAGACATGGTGCTTTCATTATGCATATCTCAGGCTACTGTCTTGGAAGCTAAGGGTGGTGGATCATAGCTGGGAGGTACTGGTCGCCTGCAGGTATGGCTGGGTTAAAGTGCCCCCACTTCTGAGAAACCTATTTCCTCCCCCAGCTTCTTGTGAAAGATTAGCAAATTGAAATCTCTGCTGGTTTCCTCTCCCACCTGGGAATTTTTGTGGATACTCCAAGGGAACTGGCTTTCACCCTAACTGCAAGCTGCCGTTCCCATAGGCTTGTTTTCCTCTGCACTCCTGATAAGGCAGGCTGGTACTTACACGATGTATTCTCGTCTTCCGTAGGGCTGCTCAGCGACTCCATCCCCGTCTCTTCTGGGAGAGGTCTGCAGGCAAGCCAAGATGTGAAGGTAAAAAGAGATGAGATAACAGGTGATGTTTAGGGGAAAGTCACTCCATGGCAGACAGTGGAGAGAACTGGGAACATCAGGGAAAAACATGCAACCCCATGTGTGCCCTGCGGTTTCCCTTTTGCCTGGGAGCTCAGCCTGGGGGATACCCTCAGGTGATTTACCCAAGAGCAACCCAGCAGCTGTGCTTTCTACCTGGAGTACTGTGCTATCCCTAGTAACCTCCAAACTATCCCTGCATTTACCCCTCTGATACATTCTTCATGCTGCCATTCGGGCAAGAGGCTGGAAAATCCAGCCAGGGAACAAACCCTGTCCCCAGCAGAGCCTGGTAACATCCTCCCTCTCCCCATATTATCCCCATTTTTATCTCTGTCAGGGGTCTGAGAGGCAGTGCCGAGCTCTAGGGCTCCTCATCAAGGGTTCCAGGGAACATCTTCTGCGGTTGGTACTTTGCTGCCTGTGTTCCCGTTCCCTGCATGGTGCGGGCGATGCAGCGGGCTGAGCAGACAGGCTGAGTTTGGCCGTTCCTAAGCCCAGCGGGGGATGCTTTGATCCCGGCAGCAGCTGAGTTAGCAGTGGGTGATTAGCACAGCAGCGCTTTTGCACTCTCTGCCAATGGTTTTGTAAAGTCCGTCCTGCTTTCTGCCACAGGACCTGGCTGCAGGGGAGCAAAACTTCATCCAAAGCGCCTGCCACAGCCACCTCTCCTGGGAGGTCTCCTTGGTCTGTAGTGACTTTGCTCCAAGGCAGGCCATGCTCAAGGCAAGGATCAAACTGTAGGTGTGATACCAGAACTGTCACCCCATCCTCACCTCAGCCCTCACTTGGCAAAAGCTGACGGTGATACCTAAACCCTGCTGAGGTTTGGAAGCAGGTTCATTCTGAGCTAAGATCCAGGCACGAGCACTCAAACCCATATTTTGGAGCCAAAGGCTGATCCACACTCCCTTCCTGGGGCTCCATGGCAGATGTCAGGATTTGCTTCTCATGCTTGTCATGCTTGTCTCCTGCACCATCTTGGTGTAAATCACCTGCCTCCAGCCAGGGACTAGAAACATCAATTGATTTAAAAGTTGGCTTTCCCGTACAGCTGCTAATGCTGAATCTCATCACGTGGCTGTCGCCCTTTAGAAGCTGCTGGAGTTGCTCCTGACCCATATTGGGGTAAGTGAAGCCAGAATCTGGCCCGCAGTGCTGCGGTGAGGAACCCTTGCTGGTGGCTGAGCAGCACACTGCCCACCCTGAGCTGGACACTTTCTGGACACTTTTCCCTTTAATTTGAGCTGGGACTTGTTCCTGTCCCCTGGCATCAGCTGGCTTTGAAACTTCACGTGCAGCGTGACTGGGCCCCACCACCCCATGATAAGTTCATGATGTCGAAGGTCTGTTTAAAAGGGACCTTCTGAACCGGCCTCATTCCACCTACCCCTTGCTGGAAGCTCCCCCTCAACAGGGGGAAGAGCTTATGCCTCCAGGTGGAAAATCATAGAATCACAGACTGGTTTGGGTTGGAAGGGGCCTCAAAGGCCATCCAGTTCCAACCCCACTGCCACGGGTAGGGACACCTTCCACTAGACCAGGTTGCTCCAAGTCCCATCCAACCTGGCCTTGAACACTGCCAGGGAGGGGGCAGCCACAGCTTCTCTGGGCAACCTGGGCCAGTGTCTCACCACCCTCACAGTCAACAATTTCTTCCTAACATCTCATCTCAATCTCCCCTCTTTCAGTTTGAAACCGTTCCCCCTCGTCCCATCACTGCATGCCCTTGTAAAAAGTCCCTCTCCAGCTTTCCTGTAGCCCCTTCAGGTACTGGAAGGTGCTAGAAGGTCTCCCTGGAGCCTTCTCCAGGCTGAACAACCCCAACTGTCTCAGCCTGTCTTCATAGGGGAGATGCTCCAGCCCTCTGAGCATCTTTGTGGCCTCCTCTGGACTCGCTCCAACAGCTCCATGTATCCTGGGTGCTGGGACAGCCCTGGGGTGAAACGGGGGGAAACCCACCAGTGCTGGAAGAATGGGGATGGGACTGTGCATGGGGCTGGTGGCCAGCAGCGATGGCAGGGAGGGAGATGGTGGGGACCGATACCTCCGGGTCTGCAGGAGGATGGAGCCTAGCTCTGCCCTACAAAGGCTCCTCTTCATGCTGCTGTGACACCAGAGCCACCAGCCAAATTAAACCCTATAAATATTTAGATTAAGGGATAATCCTCTCCCAGCTGGTTGTTGTATATTTATGAGGGTTGGAGACCTGATCAAAGGCACTTGCTCCTTGCTCGCTTGTGTGGCACCCGGACCCCATGGGCTGCCACAATATTCCTGAGCAGTCAGAAAGCTCCTCTGCCCCCCCTGCAGCTTCTTCTCCTCCCTTTTGCTTTTGTCTTGCACAGGGCCTGGCTGGTTGTTTATCCGACTGTGAGCTGGCGCCTGGCACAACTCGGTGATACAGCATCAAAGGAGGAGGGGGGAGAGGCCCAGCTGTACCCGCGTACGTGCTGCAGCCAGGCACGCTGCTCTCGCATGTTCGGATTCATTTAAGAAAAGAAATTCAAAAGTCAGAGGTGAAGAAAAGGGCTTCCTTACCTTCCCTAAGGATGCTTGAATCGCTGCCTCCCAGTGTAAATCTTCCTTCCCAAACGCAGCTAGCCCCAGACACCAGATTTTCTGAACGAAGCAGGTTTTCTAAGGGTGGGGTGCCACCATTTTGCTCTCTGCTGATAGCCTCCTGCCCACTTTCCCTCTATAAGCACCTTCTCCTGGGCCCCAACCAGCCCGAGCCTTCCCCGCCCGTGAGCCGATGGTTGCGTGATGGAGTGAGCATGCTCCCGCATCCGCCACAGCATCATTCAGGACAGCGCTTGCACAAACAGCTGAGACAGGCTGGAGACAGGAGGCTGAACCTTCGGGAGCAGCAGGAGGGGGGGACCCTTTCCTCTCTGCTCGCTCGGTGCCTTGGCGTTGCACCTTTGGAGCCTGCAAGGCAGGAGCTTGTTCTGCAGCTGAGCTGCTCGGGGAGGGATGGGAATGGTGCCTTGTGTCCTTAATGAGCAGCTGAATTCAGTTCCCCCAGCCCAGATCTTTGTCTAGGATATGGTGGGTTTTTTTTTTGTGGCAAGATTGGTTAATCACAGCTAAGCAAAAATAGCTATGCAGCAAATCATCTGCTAGAGAGCTGCTGTCCCACATGCAGCAGCTTCTGCCCTATTATTTTAATGCTTCTAGGGGGAAGTGTCTTGAAAATTATTATTTATTTATTTTTAATGCCAGTTAAACTCAGCTGGCATTTATTCCTTTGCCTAGTGGCTCTTCGGGCTCCATTTCACTTGCATCATTCCTGATTTAATCCCTTTGCAGCAGCCTGTCAGCAGGCTGGGGAGCTTGTTTGTAGGGCTCTGGCCTCATCCCTGCCACTGGCTCGCCACCCAGCTGTGGTCACATCCCTTTGCCTCTCCCTGCGCTTCGTTTGCCAGGCAGGAGCGATGATCCCCGGGTCAGGTGGTGCTGTGGGGCTCTGCAGAAGAAATGCCCCTTGAAGGCTTGGCTGTGGCTGGGGTAAGTTTGCTGCTTGCCTGGCAAGTGTGAAACGGAGCCTGGCAGCTCCTGCTCCAACGTGATGGTGTGGGTTAGTGCATAGGTGTCCAGGTGCTAGTCCAGCTTTGTCCCCAGATTATCTAGGGAGCCTTGGGTCAATGTTTTCCTTTCCATACCCGTCTTTCCTTTCCACTCATCTAAAAGCTTGTCAGCACAGTGCTCTGGGGCAGCCTTAGGTTGGCAGAGGTCCATCAGCCCAAAGCTCTGCCCAGCTCTGCTCTCAGAGGAAAGCAAAACCCATCCTAGAAACCCAAGGGCTTGGCTGAGCCCACCTCTGGGGGCCAGCGGAAGGACAAGCCGTGTCCTGTGAGCCGGGTGCTGGGCTGGCAGACAGAGGTGCTTAGATTAGCAGTGCAGCTGGACCCCGGGGTAAACAGAGCGAAGCTCATCCGCTGGCGCCGAGGGAAACAGGAGACCCTTTCTAGCACGGCAGGGGCTGTGCGTGCCCACCCGCGCGGCACACTGCGCCACTGTCTGCGAATACTGGGGCTCTGTGGGCTGCTGGGGGCGATTCAGCTGCGGCTGGGACAGGGCGAGACAGCCCAGACGCCAGCTGCAGCAAGGCTTGGTGTTGGCCATGCTGTGCGTGCCCCAGCGAGCTGCTGCTGGGCCATGGGCTTTAGTGCTGGGGTGGGGATGCAGGTGGGTGCACCCTTAGGGTGGCTGCAGGTAGTTCAGTGCACACGGAGCTCACAGGGATTTTTTTTTTGGCACCCTCTGTCACCCACACATCATTTCTTACAAGGTTTGCCACCATTCACATTCCACATGTCAGTGCCAGCGGTCATTGCATCCCAAAGGCTCCACTTCCTCTGGCAAATTCCTGGCAAAGCAGCATTGCTCTGTTTGGGGAGACACTGCTTGATTCAGAGACTGGGAAGGAGTCCCTCCATCCATCCCTCCATCCATCCCTCCATCCATCCCTTTATGCATCCATCCATCCCTGCTAATCTCCCCGTCCTCTGCACCCAGCTCCTTCCCCTCTCCTTGGCATTGCTCACACAGGGTTGCCAGAAGCTTCCTCAAAATTTTTAAGCCTTCAGAGCAGCCTTGCTACAAAAGCTCTGTTCTCTGGCCAGAATTGCCCTGTTGGAGTTAAGATCCTGCTGCTGGGTGGGAGGGACCTGCATGCTCCATGCCCTGCTGGTTTCTTATAGGAAGAAATAAAATTCTCCCTGGCTTTTTTTTTTTTGCAGGGAACAAACCTGGGGAAGTCTTCATCTTGCCACTCTTCCTTCACATCCACGTTTTCCATCCGCAAAGTGGCTTCTGTGGTTCCCATGGTGCTCAGAGAGGGGCTGGCTGTGCAGTGGTTCCCTCGAGGAAGGGCTCAGGCTGGAAGGTGGAAGGCAGAGAGGTTGGTATTGAGCATCACGACTGGGGAGCATTTACTCCAACGCATTCAGAGCAGGTATGCTGCTTCACAGAGAAGCAGCGTGATAGCTACTTGTTTTGCAAAAGCAACAAGGCAAGAATGTGGGGTTTTGTGGCTACTTGACTCGCTTTGGACAAGAAAAGAGGAGGTGAGGTTGGCTCTGGATCAAAGCAACAGGTACATCTCTGCTCTGGTGGGACCTTAGCTCTTCTCCCTGAGGATCAGCACTCTCTGGGCTGATGCCCACCCATTTTTCCCTTTCTATTTCTCTTCCAATACTAATCTCAATGTAAGCAAGCACCTCTGCTGAGGGAAATGAAATGTGGCTGAAAGGGAAGAGAAGAGCGACTCCTCCCAGGCTGGTTTCAGGTTGGTTTGGCAGCAGCACCAGTTTCCATTTCGGTGGCCTGGGCACAAGTTAATGGCTTTGGTTTTGCAGAGGAATTCCTGACGACTGCTGCCTGGTCTGTGCTCCATCCCCACGCTTGTCCCCGCACCCAGAGAGAAAGGGAGGAGGGTGAGGAGACCTTCACAGGGATGTGGAATGTCCTTCTATACCCCTGAAGAATTCACATCTCTGCCTTGCTCCCAGGTAAACCAAAGCAGATGACAAATAAACAGAGCACCTCAAATGGAGGCAAGGTGGGTGAGCTGTTCCCAGTCTGGGCTTCTTCCTGCACTGGTGTGAACAGGAGAAGTTCAAATTTGCCTTCACTAGAAGGTTCCTATGCTGCCAACCAGCAAAAATCAGCCCTTTGTACCTATTTCCAGGGGCTGCACCCGCAATTCCTAGGAAAGTGCGGCTGAGGGCTCAGGACCGGTTCTTGCAGGACCAGCTCTGGTCGCAGAGAGGATATGCTGCTGGATGCTGCTGCAGCTGAGCTTAGTAGGACCTGAGCCCAGAGGGGATAAGGTCAGGCTTTATTTTAACTAGAGCATGTTCAAGTGAAATCAGCTCGTGTGTTGGGCACGTGCATTAACCCATCCACTGCAGGACAGTTTTGAATGTGCTTCCTGAGCTCAGCCTTTACACTCTGAATGTACCCAGGCACTGCCTGGATCATAATGTGTTTTTTTTAGGATAAGGGACCTAAGGTGATTTCTCAAGAGGATGGGGCTACTCCGTCTGTCCCCTGGTGTCAGGGAAATCAGCACCTGGCAGAGTTTGACCCATTGCTATAAGCTCTTCTAGAGAGCCAGTGCTTTTTCTGTTCCTTTGGAGGCTTGTATTTACAGAGGGTGTCACCGGTGATGATCTGAGGGGAGATAAATCTGTCTGTGCGTATCTGCTTTAAAGGAATGAAGCCACGTAGAGGCCTCAGTAAATCCAGCATCCGTCTTGATTACAGGCGCTGGCGGAGATAGGAATCGGAGCACAGAGCTGGCTGCGAGCGTCCCAGGGCTCTCGCCCTGCCCGGTGTCTCTCAGCCTGTCCTCCCAGCACGCACATTATGTGTTCTGTCCTCACCCCCACGCCTGGCTGCATGCGATGCCCGTGACACCATCACACACGTCTCCATTTTTGATTTCCCTACATGCAGGCAAAGGAGATACCTTGGGGCTCAGCGAGACCCCACCTTCCCTCCCTCCTCCCCACCGCTGTCATCTGCTTTCTGCTGACCCCAAAGGCATCATGGAGGGAGGAAGAGAAAGGAAAGATATTGAAGCAATTCCCAGGCTGGACTCTGATGTTTCTTAATACCAGACATTGCCCAGCAGTATGGAAGCCCAGATGATGCTGTACTCACCGATGCTTGCGGCTAACGAGGAACAAAGCAGATCCTGCCTGGATCCCAGCTAGGCATTCCTCCCGACGGAGCCGGGCTGCTCAGGAGCTCCAGCGCCTGGATCCGGGTGCAGATGTGTGTGGATCTCTCAGCGGAGGAGTGTGGGGATGCATCTAGGTCGGCCTTTCTTACAGGAGCCCTTGCTTTGTGATTTGGGTTTTGTTTGGCTGGCGGGGGGTGGGAATTGAGGGCAGCTATTTGTATTCTTCCATGGCTGCTGCTTCCTCTGCTGCCTCCTCTCTCCCCTCTAAGGTATTTTATTATTATTTTCTGCTTGCAGCTGGCTAAGCCTCAGCTCTCTTAAGTCAGCTAATTGCACTGCTTTTGTGTGTGAGGAGGATGGCGGTGGTGGTGGTGACAGGGAGAGGGGGGTGTTATGGAGGATGGGTGGAGAGAGGAGCTGAAAGCACCCCCCTTTCGCTGTCACCTCTCCGCCAATTGGCTGCGAGGTACCAAATATCTCCCTGCACCCTTCCTCTGGATGAGTGATGCTGCCAGGGGCTGAGCACACTGTCTTCTTGCCGCTTTCAGTGGGAGCGAGGGGTGCCCATCACCCAGCAGGATCTGGTCCTGGAGGAGGCGTGGGAGCTGGGCAGGGGTGGGTGGGAAGGGGAGGGCTTTTACATGCAGTGCATCATTCACTGAGGAAATAAAAGGTGGCCTCAGCATGTGGTAGGATGCAGGATTTAATGGTCTGTCTTGCCTTGCACATGCCAAGCTGGTTTGTACGTAGACCACAGGCACTGGTCTCGCTTCTGGGGCTGTACAGACAGACCCCAGTGATGGTCCTCGCTGTGCTGGGGAATCATCAGCTCCTGTTCCCTGCAACTGCATGAGAGCCGAGGTGTGCAGGCTCAGGAGAAGGGCTGATGTGCTGCACTGCAGGTAAAGTCACAGTGTCACAAAGCCCTGCTCTGGCACGCTCCCCAGCTGCCCATCTAGGACACACCATGCCTGTCCTGTCACTTCACCCTTTCCAACCTTCTCCCGTAACTGTGTGTCCCTGCTGGGTACTCACACGTCTCACATGTTGGGAACCTTTGGTACCTCAGCAGGGAGATGGCAGGTTCCAACCCTTACAAACACAAGTGGTGTAACTCCACGGGGATGTTGTTGTCCCCTTAGGGTGAGTGGCTCCTGTGGGACGAGGTGCTGAGGACAGTATTTCCTCAATCCCATGGATGCCACTGTAAAGACTGTGACATGCATCAGTGCTAGCCAAATGGCAGCAGCTCCTAGCCACATGCGTGGTCAGCCTGGTGGATCCTGGGTCAGACCTCAGAGGGATGGTGGGGTGTCCCTCACTCACGTCTCACATTTTGGGCATCCCTGTGGTCCAGGATACACAAGATACTTATGGATGCTTTAGGGATGCATTCTATTTCTTTATATATATTATATATTTCTATATCAGAAGCAGACCCAAGATCCATGGGGACAGAGAGAGATGCCAGGAAGTCTTGAACACCTGATGGCTCCAACGTTAATTGACAAAGTCTGCAAGGTCATCTCTGGCTAAGGTGAATATTTGCCTTTTACCTGCATCTTTATATGAAAAATGTTCTCCTCGTGTTTTCCAAGGCAGTTTAAACACATGATAGCATATGTCTGCACACGATAGCATGTGAATGCCATCTACTGGCTGCAGTCCCAGGACTTGGAGCAAGTGCACTTTTTCCAAACCCCATCACTCTGGTCACAGAGTTATTTCATGGAGCACACGGTGATGGGCTGAGACAGCCCGTCCCTGCTTGCCAGGCCAACTGGTTTTGTTGGGACTCCGTTTTCTTTAGGTATGCTGGGGTGTATAAAGTGAACACCACACCAAGCTGATTTTCCAGCACTGCAATTCCTCTGGGAATTGTGCTGAGCCCGACTCCTGCAGAGCCCTCCTGATTTGGAGGAGGCAATAGCAAGGCAAGGGAATGGGTTGTGCAGGATCAGGTCCTTCCTGGTGCTGGGTGTTTTCCCAAGCAGCTTTTTTTTACCCTGTTCCAGTCTCTCTCGTATCTCCACATGCTCCTCTCAGCTGAAATAGCTGAGAATGTTACTTGATAGTGTGTTTTATCAGTCTGTGAGCCAAATCCTCCCATGAGGGGGAGAAAAGTGTCTTTGGGAAGAGCATCTTCCTTTTATTTCCCTGAATTTGATGCTCATTTCGAGGCAGTGAGACCTTGTGATTATGGGCACTTTCTGCAGTCCTGTAGGTCACCAGCAACCCAGAGGCTCTAGATTACTTTTCCTACCTGTATGAACCTATGATAGAAATTATTGGCTTACTCAAAAATGCTGCTGTTATTATTATTACAGCAAATCCAGCTGTTTCTTGTACACTGATGGGAGTCAGAGAGAAACCTGGTTTGGAGTCTGCCACGGGAGGGCGATGAATCCTTCCCAGCCTGTGGGAAATCTCTCTTCTGGCTGCGATGGGAGATGCACAAAAAGGTCTGTAGAGGTCCCTTTGCACCAGGAGATGGCTGGGGCTGAGAGGTGAGATTGTCCCGGGGCCTTTCTCCAAGGGGAAAGCAGAAATGGGAAGTTTAGCCCCAGCCTAAATCTGATGGCTCTTTAAAGATGGGCTGAGATGCTTTTTCCAACAGCCTGTCTTGAAAAGGTCCTGCCGCTGGCCCAAGGACCTTTGCAAAGGAAAGGGACGAGGGATGCTCACTGGGCAAACTTGGAGATGTGGGACTTTAGTAGGAGCAAAACTCAAACCTTCCCCAAATGCTGCACCGGTCAGGCTGCTGGAGCTGAGAGCTCACCGCGGTGTGCGGATGCATTGCGGGGCTGCGGCTTGTTCGTGTGCGTGCCCGTTTGCAAGGTCTGTGTGGTTTGCAGGAGTCTTGTTGAAATTTAGGGCATTTTAAATGTCTGTCTTAACAGCCAGGACATCAAAATGTTTGCATCTGGCAGAGCATCCCAGAGAGGGAGGTCCAGGGGGTGAATGGGGTCTGAGATTTCCATACTCTTTCTCCATTCACACTCCTGTTTCCTGACCCCATCAGAGGTCTTTAGGTGGAGATGTCCACACACCCCAACCCTCTCCAAAAGTCCAAATAAGAAATAGCTATCACCTGTTTACTCTTCTTCCTACCCCTTTTTTTGATAAGCTTGGGCATTTCCCCAGTTGTCCTGACATCCCTGGCATTTTTATTAAGCCTGTTGCATGGCTGTGACACAGCTGATGGTGCCCAGCAAGTGCTGTGTGCTGCTGGTGGCCAGTTTCAACGCAAGCTGACAGTGGGCTCAAGCTTTTGGGGCTATCAAGGTCTTACGAGGTGACCAGGAAAGAAATGGGTGCCCTAATGGGTGCAATGCTCCAGCATGAGCTAAACCTCTTAGTAAACTCCAGAGAATCCACATAGGCACAGGACGTTCTGAATACCCAACTCTGGGAGAAGCTTTTCAGAGTTTACACCTTACTGGACACTGGAGGATCCCAGCAGGAGGTGTAAGGTCTGCAGAAATCCAGCTTGTTCAGACTGGCTGCTCACAGGACGGCTCCGGTTAAGTGCCTGCGGGTTTCTCTTTTACAAACCTGCCTTCTGTTTCCCCCCCTTACAGGTCAGGCAGAGGTTACAGGTTTTCCCCTCATTTATGAGGGTAAGAAATGTGCATTTTATTTGAAACACTCAATTACAAAAATCCCAGGAACTGGAGCTTGAAAATACCACGAAGCTGTGTGCGGCTCAGACTCGGCAGGGCTGGTGATGCCGCAGCTCACGGTGTTTTAACGGGGCTGGTGTATCCCTGGGAGGAGACCTCAGGGCCTGGGTGCTTCCTCTTCGAGTCAGTGGTAAAATCGCACGTAGTGAGGGTGGGTGAGGCTGGGAGGCACCTCTGGAGATGGTCTAATCCAACCTCCTGCTCAAAGCAGAAGCAGCCAGAGGAGGTTGCTCAGGGCTGTGTCCAGTCGGGTTTTGATTATCTCCAAGGATGGAGGCTCCATAACTGCTCTGCAGAACCTGCTCCAGCGTTTGACCACCCTTACAGTAAAAAAAGAAAAAAAAAAAAGAAAATTTCTCTTCTGTTTAAAGGGAATTTCCTGTATTTCACCTCGTGGCCCTTGCCTCTTGTCCATTTACTGGGTACCACTGAGAAGAGTCTGGCTCCAATCACGTTAAGCTAGCCTGGCTGAAATTAAGACGAAACATTTGTTTGTAGGGAAAATAAAAGTTATTTTGGTTCCTTTGAAATTATTTACAACTAGAACCAAAGTTTGAAGCAAAAAAAGAAAGGAGTATTTTGGGGATGAAAAACTGCAGGCTTTGTTTAAGATATGCTTGAAATTAAATGCTTTAACTTTTTATTACACTGTGACATTCTCCATTTGAAATTTGCCTGCCTTTAATTAAAAAAAACGGGGGACCGCAAGAGCCTTCAAACATGCATTTGAAAACAGAGAAACGTTTTATTTTGGGGACAACAAAATGTTTTCATTATCTCCACTTAAGGAAAAAAAAATGTTTTTCTGTGTCAAATCGGAAGGTTTCATTTTGGGTTGACCTAAAGAGAAAAAATTTTCCTTTTCCTGATTTTTTTTAATTTGATCTTTAAAGGACAGACCAGCTGTTTGCATAGGTCTAGGCTTCACCTCTAGGAATCCAAGAAGAGGAGCTGGGGAAGGAGGGATGATGTTGGGATCTGGTAGGTCTTTGAAATGTGGGATTGGATCAGACTCGTTCCCATTGAATGACAGGAGCTGTTGTAGATCTGAATTCTCCTTTGCTTGGACGTGTGCAGGGCAGCTCAATGTTGACATGGGCATGGCCATACTCTGCACTTGACGCTATTGAGCTCAGCTTGGTCTTGGCAGAGCTGGAGACCATGGAATAAACATATGGAAACCCCTACACCCTCTCCTTGCAGCGTCTTCCAGTTCTTGGGAGGTTTATCTTCTCCAGTGGAGGTTTATCTTCTCCAGTTGCTTTTACAGGACAACTGTTGCAGTTCCCAGTCTGGTGGGACCAGCGAAAGCCTGTTTGGGCACCGGTGTGACATAGGTCAGTGTGCTGTGATGCACGCCATGATGTTTCCACTGCCCTGAGGATCTCTGCCCATCCCTGTAGCATCAGGCCCTTTGCCTCAGGGCTTTTCAGATGTGGAGGGGACCAGGTACTCCTAAGGATTTGGTTCAAAGGGGTGGGACCTGTGGTGGACCAGAGCGTGTTGGGTGCAGGCTTTGCAGCAGCGGGAGCCTCTGCGTCTCCTCTTTGCTGCCTCTCGCGCTCTGTTTTTTGCAGGAAATTGGTGCTGCTACGAAGTCTTGTGAAGCCCAGTTGTGCATGAAATCCAGAGGTACGAGTGAGCGTGAATCCCAGGAGCTGCTGAGGGCATAAGGAGAGCGGTGTGGAGAAGGAAGGATCCGTTTAGGTGGGCACCAACTGCACTGATAAAGTTATGCATCTCCCAAGGGATAAGGGAGGTAAGTGCCCAGATGTTTCTGGAAACCGAAGGCATCACGATTCCCAGCTGAGACCCCGCTGGCAGCACCTTTCCTTCTCTCCTATGAAGCTGATGTCTTGACCGACATTGATGGGGCCAAGCTGGGGATCTGTGGGGAATTGGCACCCCTGGGTCCCGCCAGCCTCTGACCACTCCAGCGGGGACGTGCAGGGGTGGATGGTGCCTCCCTGGCCACAGGTTCCCCATCCGAAGGCAGCGCCGTGTGGCAGAGCACAGCCCAGGCTGCGTGGGATGGGGGTAATGCACGTCTGCTCCGAGGAGGCTGCCAGGTTACGGGGCCCCAAGGACTCGGCTGGAAGGAGGCCCCTGCGTGGGCAGAGGCGACTGTCAGGAATGCGTGGCCCAAACCCAGCATCGCAGGCGTTTGCTGATGGGCCCCATCACTTTGCGTGGCTATTGAGCCTCTCCAGGGAGGCAAATCTGGCAGAGCCAGGGCTCCTTGGAGAGGTGGAGAGAGTTGCACCAGATATTTGTGGTGTAGCATGAAAAGAGGCGTGAGGGTAGGGGCTGGCATTTTCTTACTCAAATCCTGGTATATTTAAGGCACCTCAATGAGAAAATGGTGCTTTTCTTTCTCAGGAGATGCTTTTGGTTGCTCACTGGTCACGTGGGCAGTCCTGCAGAGAGCTGGGTTGGGAGGGTGGCGTGTGGTCCTGGCCGGGAGGGTGGCGTGTGGTCCTGGCCGGGAGGGTGGCGTGTGGTCCTGGCCGGGAGGGTGGCGTGTGGTCCTTGCACAGGAGCCGAGGGCCTCACTGCTGGACCAGCCATCATCCCCTCCGGAGAGGCATCTGTGGTTCCTGCCACGGGCAGGTTCCCTGTGTGCAGAAGCACAGCCCAGAGCACACCGGGCTGCTCCCTGCGGTGGGGCAGAATTAGGGCTGTGGCTCTTTGCACTCCTGCACACGCAGCAAGGGAAATGGCATGCGTGCCTGGACCTCGGCTCCTGAGCGATCCCCAATGTCCTTGGGGATGGAGACGCTCATTAGTCCTGTATAAACACTTGTCATGTCGGACTGGGCTTTGTGAGACAAGTTCATTTGTGATGGGGATGGAGACCTTGACTGACAGGTCAAGTTAAACTCCCTGACAGGCTGAGGGCGTGTGGTCACCTCCCAATAAGCTCTTCAGGGTAGCAGCCCCTGGCACAGCCATCCCTTCCCAGGCTCTGTATCAGGGTAAAGCCTTGTTGCCTGCAGCACCGTATGGCTCTGCTCTTGCTGTGGTGGCCCCGATGGTGTGGAGCAGAGCCATGGCCACCTCCTGTAGGAACCATTCTCCAACCTCCTGCACTGGAGAAATAATGTTTTGGGGTAGAAAAGAGCTGCTAGAGAAAGAAGGCAGCGGGTGGGGATTATTTCATCCCCCACTTGAGGTTTGAAGCCTTAGATCAGGCCCGTGGACAAAAGCATCTGGGAGAGATTATGGCCCTGACCTGGGGGCTGGTGTTTATGCCAAACCAAATGACTCATGATAAGAGGGCATCAGCGTGGCCTGACCTGCTTGAAGGGCTTGTTTACATCTCATAAACAGGAACATTTCACCCACACCCTCCTCCCTGGTGATCAGCAGCAAATCCTCCCTCCCCTGTTTGCCTCTTTGACTTCCCTGGGCACAAAAACACGCAGAAGGGCGTAAGCGGTGCTGTCCAGCAACCTGCTGTTCTGTTTTTCTTTTTGCTGAACCGGGGCTGGCCCTGGCTTGGGGAGTGGATTGTTTAGTGTCGAGGTAGCCATGGTGAAAAGCATCCTGGTCCTTGGCCGCCTTCACACCTGCTTGGCCGGGTGGGACTTTGTTAGTTCAAGTGCAGCAGGATGCAGATTTTGGAAGTTCCTTGTTGTTTTTTAGCTTCTCCAGGATGAGTCCGGCTCTTGTGGTCTTTGGGTGTTTCCCAGTGCCTGGCTGGAGAGGGAGGCAGCATCTGATGGCCTGGGCAGCTGCTCAAAGGTTGCGAGGTCTGAAGAACAGAGGATGTGCTGCTGTCCGACCTCACCGACAGGCAGGGGAGTCCTCCAGAGCTGGAGGGAGCAATGTCAACAGCCAGCGCTGGATCTTGCCCTGTGACCTTGTTGTCAAAGAAGCCTGCGGATGCTGGAAGTTTATATGGGTTTAAGAGGAGACTGGGCAATTGCCTGTAGGAGAAATTGCTGAGGGGTTACTAAGTACATCTGGCTCAAGAGTTCCTCTGAGTTGGAAACAGCTGGAGACTGGGAGAGGACTTGGAGTAGTATCATATATGTTTGTCTTGTTCTTACATGTCTCTGGGCATCCTTTTATGGTCACTGCTAAAGAGAAGCTTGAGGGAAACTGAGCCCTTGGCCTGACCTGGTGGGATGGTCTGTGTGAGGACCTTGTCCCTTGACTCTTGTTTACGGGGTCACGTTCTGCTGCTTTGGCATCAGCTGCCTCTCCAGGGAGCTGATGTTGGACTCTGCTGCTGGCTGAGCTGTGAACCAGTGAGCCTGGTTTTTAGACCTGCTCTATAGATGAACTGGAAGCCCAAGCTGTTTCCATCTCAGCACTGAATGAGAAGAGAGGAAAGGTCTGATCCTGCTCAGATGCAGCAGGGAAAAAGGGAGATGGATGGCTGAGACTGACCCTTCCTCCATCCCACCCACTTCCTCGTCTCAACTCAGCCCCTTGTTCTCAGTAATTTCTCTCTTTGCACTCAAACTCTGACCTTCCCTCTCCCTGCAGTGCCTTTGCTCTTCTGCTTCTCCCCTTCCTTTGGTCCCCTGGATCCTCCTCCCAGCCTCCTCCTGCTCTATTCTCATCCTCTGTGTGAAACAGCTCCCAGCCTGCCAGCAAGCCTACAAAAACCAGTCTCTACAGTTTGCTGGTTCCTGGAGTTGTCGAGGAGGGGAAATTTAAGCAAACAAGCAAATGGACCATGAAAAGCAACATCAGTCAAGGATGCAGCTTTCTGTAGCTGGCAATGGGCTAATATCTACAGTGACAGATCCAGGAAGGTTTTTCTCCTCTGGTTTAAAATATAAGGTTTTTTTGTTGTGTTTTGTTTTGTTTTGTTTTTGTTCTGCATTAAGTTCCACAATCAGAATTGCTCAGCAGCAGAGGAACGACATGGGTCAGTGGCAGAGAAAACAGATCTCTCTCATGCCTTTCGGGGAGGGTGGCAGATGATTCAAATGGATTGACTGGTGGGATTCCTGCAGAGGTTTATAATCTGCTTAGAAATATCCCCCACCCCAAAGAACCTGCAGATGATGGATTTGCAGGGGGAGCTCTGTGGCATGTTGTCTGCCGAGGAAGGCTTTGCACCTGCCCAGCTCTTGGATCCATCACCACTTCAAAGCAGGCGAGCTCTCCATCACCAGACGTCTCACAATGAATAGGGCTGGCAGAACGGGGCAGAGGTAGTTTTCCTTTTTGTCTTGATGTAGTTCATCAACGCCAACCACGTCCCCACCTGGGGTTTGTGTGGGTTAGCATTAAGATAAACTCCACAGTGCCTCATCTTGGGTGTGCCAATGTTTGTACTTCGCTTCATTGACTTTTGTCCCTTCCTGGAAAGGAACTGATGAGAGTGAAGGCATTTGGATCGGAGGTACCAGGGGATTCACCATGGCTGGAGTCACGGGGGCATGGCCTTGTCCTGACCCTCCCAGGACAGTGGCTTTGGAGAAGTCATTGGTGCTGTGTATTTTTTGGAGGCTTGAGATTGGGACAATGTGGCTTGATTGCCTACCCTGGGAGAGGGATAAGCCAGTGTGTTGGAGAGGAACTGGAATGGGAGAGGCTGCGGGTGTTTCCCAGGTCTGTGCTTGATCACTTCTGAAGGGCTTGGATTTTTGATCTTGATGGGGAGCTGTTGATGATGTGAACTACTTGAAACCACCTGGTGCAAAGTGAATACTTTCCCCTAAAGAGATGCTTAAACTCCTGTTGATTTTAGACAGAGCCCATACAGAAGGTGGTTTGCTCTTGTGTTTTATTATCTAGTAATAAACATTTATTATTGCCGCTATTCACAAGAGAGCGCCTCGGCACAGCAAGTCTTCAAGTGGTGACAGGAGCATGATAAAGTTTGCTACCAGTTCATGCCCTGCTCAGTGGAGGACGTTTCTTGCTTTGGGATTCCCAGGCTGTTGACAGCTGACATCTAGGTACAGGCTGCCCCACTGAAATGCCCCATGACCTTGACATTGATGTGTGAAGGGTTAATAAGGGCTTTGCTCTGCCTCCCTGTTCACATCTGCTGATTAATTCCAGCCAGGTGTCTACGGTTCAGGTCTTAAAAACAACAATTGCTGAAGTGTCTGGGAACACTTAGTTAGGCTTCACTCTGCAATCCCAAGTATGGATAAATATTTGCACCTCTGTGGCTGTAAGACACCTTTGAGATATGAAGGCAATTACTGTAGGAGTTCTTTACAAGAGAAAAAGACCGATTTCCTGGGGAGCAGTGGTGGTTCAGAGGCAGGCAGGACTTGTGGGCTCTTTTTGCAGCTCTTTCTGGGTGGTCTTGGGGGGGAAGGTCGGGGGGCAGCTGGTTTTGGGTGCTGGAGGGGTTATCTTCCTGCAGCACCTTTCAGGGAATTCAAACACGCTCTCACTGATTTTTGGCTTTACAGTTTCTAGGCCGTGGTTGCCCCCAGTGATCCATTTTACGTGGGAGAATGAGGAGGAGAAATGCAGAATCCAGAAGCATGTGCAAAGCCCCTTTCTTGAGATACCCTGAGGAAAGGCCCTGTATGGCTCAACAATCTCAGAAAATACGTTTAATTTTGGTGAGTTCCTGTTTACATCTAGGTGTAGTTTAATAGCTGTAGTGTTCTGCCTCTTTCCATTAAAGAAACCAATGGGTTTCAGCTATGTCTTTGGGACGATACAGCCCCATGACTCTTAACTTCTGGCTTTCAACAGCGTGCCATCCTGTGATGTGTTCAAGGATAACACAAAAAAGCATCTGCCTTCTCCTGACAAGGGCAAGTCGGCTTATCTGTGCCTCCCTGCACGCCTGGGGACTCCAAGTAAGTTACCTGCTCTTCTAAACGTGTTCCTGATGGCCCTGCTGTTGCACCTCTGACCATTTTCTATGTCTTTTTTTCTGGCTTTGGGTCTGAAAATTGTATGGAGACTTGTGCACCTAAGCCATGACTCACTTACACACGTAACTCTCCTGAGCTGGAGTAAAACTCATCCCAGACGTTGTCATTGATTCGATTCAGAGACATATATGGGCTACAGGATCCTTATTATTTGGCCAAATAAGCAGCCTCTCAAGAGAGCTCTTCCCTCCAGCGTGTGATGAAGTTGCTTTATACCTCGCTGTCCGTACCGCTGGGGAGTCTGTGCTGTATTAAAGCTGTTGTAATAACTTCAGAGGCATTTCCATGTTCAAGTGATCGTAATAATGCTCATAAAGTACACTCCAGCGTGAAGTATTTATGAATTATTTGACTTAAGGTGGGAGGGGGGGGGAGAAGAAAAAGAGAAGACCTGGGCTGAATTAATAGCTCTGGAAGAACCATAAATTTAAAGGAATCATATTGCAGCGAGTTATTTTGTGTGTGCAATAAAAGGAACATTTATGGCTTTGGTGCGTAAATTTGGTTTGAATGTTTTTGAAGCAAAGGCCTTTGAAATAACTTAGAACTTTTCTTCTTTCATTTTAATATTGCCTTAAAGAGAAACACCGGCCACTCTGGTGCTACGCACAAAGGCGAGCGAGGAACAAGGTGGGAGCGCAGTTACTTTGGCATCTTGTCCTTGACCGTGGCCTGAAGCAGGTGAGGAGGGTGAGCAGGAGGATGCTCCCGGAGCCTGAAGGGAGATGCTCAGCCCCAGGCTGGCTTTCTCTGAGCCCACACGGGGGTTTGGTGGCCACATGTCTCCCATTCACTGCTGTGGCAATAAATATACGTGATCCCAAATCCTGTGTCAGTAATCATCTCGGCTGGAGGCGGTTCTGGATGCTGTTCACACGCTGCAATAAGGCAGATGGCTGCGAGGTTTGTCTTCCCTCGTTTCCCAACCTGAGGGTGAGGCTTTTACAGGAGATGAAGGGGAGGGAGCCAGGGGTTACCCAAGGAGCAGACAACCCAGCCCCATGGCAGGGTTAATGCCAGGCCTGTGTTCACCCTGGATCGGAAAGAAGGCAGATTCTGCCCTTTAGCAAACGGTGAAGAAAACATTCACCACATCCCTGTGAGGTGTTTGCAAGTGGTGGGGAAGCATTTACACCTCTGGTCACCTCCTGCCTGAGGAAGAGGGGTGGGAGAGTGGAGCTGGTTTAGGATGCGGCTCTCCGGGATGACACAGGCAGTCCGTGGTGCAGGGTGGCAGAGATGACCTGCTCCAGTGCACCCTGCCCACTGCTGCACCTTCCCTGAGTCCCTGGAGCCAGGGGCAGCTGGAGCTGCCAGGAAAGACCTCTGATTCAAGCAGCAGGAATGCAGACACCATCGCTCCCTGGGTTTTGGGGTTTTTTTTTGCTCCTTTGCTACATATCGTGATCAGGCAGAGCGACCTGAAGCGAAGCCCCAGCTCGTAAATCCTCACTGCTGCCAAGACCCTGGAGGGTTTTCTTCCCTCTGTCAAACTGAGTAATCAAATCCCCTCAAACACGTTTTTAATTGGGTAACTGAAGGCTGTAACGTTCCCTCTGGGACATCTGCGGTGTGCTTGCACAGGCAGCGGGGAGACGCTGGCTCCCATTCCCCGGCGTGAGTGACGCCAAACAACAAGCGGGGGCTTTTCCAGCCTGGAAGCAGTTAGGGCTCCGGGTGGCTGCTGGAGCCGTGGCACCCACATGGGAGCAATCTGGGGAAGATGCCTGGGAAGCGCTGCGGTTCTGGCTGTGGTGAACCTGGTGGGGTTGGTGACTGCATGGCAGCTGTGGGGTGGTGGGGATGCTGCCCCCCGTTCCCTGCTAAAGCATCACAAGTGGGGAGCGAGTAGTGAATGAATAGTTGTGAGATTGTGCTAGAAATGATGGGATTTCCAATGAGGCTGCTAGAATAAATTACCTGAGCGTGGAGGCACGTTTGTCTCTTGCTTTGAACTTTGAGTTGCCCAGGCTACAAATTCAAAGGGAAAGGCACACAACGTGGATATGCCCTTGTCCCATCCTGTCTCCCCCTGCCCACCAGCCCATTCCCCGCTCTCTGCTCCCCACAGCAGCTTCTTGGCCGAGCCAGAGTCCCACCAGGACCTTCCCTAAAGGGATGGTGGATGAGAAGCATCATGTGCAGAGACGGGGGGGAGATGCTCTTGTCTTGGTCTCCAGCAGCTGGGTATTGCTGGGAGTCCTGCAGCACTTGGTTTCCATCTCGGCCAAGGTGTTTATCATTAATTGTACTAACTCGAGCCATTCCTGACATCCACAGAAATGTCTAATCCTGTTTTGGAGCTACCTACATTCTTGGCCTCTCTACATCCTCCTTTCCCTTGGAATTTTCCCTTCGGACAACTGGGCTGTGCTAGAAATGCACGTTACCATCAAAAACCTAGAGAGGTTCTGCTGGGTAGAGGATGTTGGAGTGGGAGGCTGTGGTGGTGGTGCTGGTGCAGGGCGGATGCTGGGGCTTTTTGGGTCTCAGTCCTGTTCCTCAGCCACTGGCTGAGCCCTGTGATGGTGCGTACCTGTCTTTCTGTCAATATTGGTCCTCCAGGTAGGGGTAAAATGATGCTGGATTTGCAGGTAGAGGTTTTATCTCTGACTTAAGTCATTGGGGAAATCAGGAGAGATGGAGAAACCTGTGGTGGATGTGGTTTGGATGGAAAGGGTGTTCCCCCCCTTCCTGGGCTGGTTTGTTGTGGTGTTGGCAAAATGGCATCAAGACCTGAGGATGTCCCTGTCCCTGGGACTCCCTGCGGAGAGCCAGAGGGTGCTGCAAAGAGGTGCCAACAGCAGCTCTTCTCTGCAAGCCTGGCATCTCCAGCAGTCAGTGTCTGTAAAGGAAAAGAAAGCAACCCCAACCTTAATGAAATTGATAGTCTGGGAGAAGAGATCCTTGTTCATTCTCATTTTACGAATAGAAAATATTTAAGTGCTGAAAAACCCCCACGCTACGGCTGTTCTATGTGCAGGAGCTGCGGGTTCCCATGCAAGCCTGCGAGATTTTCTCGCTGTAACACTGACTCCTGATGGATTTCCCTTCTGGGAGGCAGAAAAATCTTCAGTAAAACACTGGCAGAGCTAATTGCAAAGGGTGCCCACCTCGGCTCCTGGGAGGCGGGTACGTGGGTGTTGGTTTGGGATTGTTTACCCCACGGCAAGGCATTTTCCACGGGCAATGTGCGTTTCTGTGCATCCAGGATGCAGAGTAAACCGACGGGGTGGTTGATAACTAGAGGGTCATTTTCTGATTGCTGCGTGCTGGAATCAGCTGCGTAATGGGCCCTTGGCTGATTTGGCAGAGGTGTTGAGCCCAACGCACTCTGCTCAGCCCCTTGTCTAGGCGAGCCCCTGCCTGGGTGGAAAGTTCACTTCTCAGACCCGTAAATTTAAACAGCTCAGGAGGCAGCTGGGGTCTAATCCAAAACAGTAGGACGGTGTGAAATATCCTCCTGGAGGGCTTTCCTGCTCTGCTGGATGCAGATCTGAGGCATTTTGTGCAGGGCAGGCTGCTGGCAGCGGACAGGGCACCAGGATCCCTCGTCTCAGGGGACCTGGGGGGGGGTTGTCTGTAGGGTCCTGCTCAGGTGGCCAGTGATTCCCTTCTGCCACTGCCATGCAGGACACTGGGCACCAGTGGGGCTTATGGCTCCCCGCATCCCTGGGAGCACCATGAGCCTGGGGAAGGACGTGCTGCCTGGATGAGATTTTGGGAGGGGATGTTACGAGATGACTGGGAAAATGTCATTTGCTCCTTGTGGGTGTCATTAGGTCCCTTTGGTACACTTGCCTCTGGGTCTCTGAGCAAGCGAGGTGCCGGGGTTGGCACTGATCTCACGCTGTGGTGGGACCAGCCTGAGAAAGGGGGGACGTTAATGCAAAACCCATCAGCTGCGCCGATGGCACAGGGAAACCTGTCTCTATCTGCCGCAGGCTGGATTAACGGGTCTTTCCTTTTTATCCCTGTAGGAAAGAGTTATTCCCCTGCATTTGTTTCCCCTGTCTTGGTTCAGACTCTCTCCCTGCAACAGCCCTGCGTGGGAACGCTGGAGTTCCCTGGGAATACCATGATGGGAAGGAGCTGTGAAATGGCAGATGTCACCGTGCATCGATGGCACACGAGGACCTGGGGGCTGCCAGGAGCCACTCGAGCAGAGAAATGCAGGTTAAACATCAGCCCCCACGGTACTCCGTGTGCCCCAGCACGTGGGGCTGGTTCCTGCTCCCCTTTAGACTCATTGCTGTCAGGGGCTCTCGAAGGGCTCCCTGTGGGAGTCCCAGCCAAGATTTCCAGCCCTGACTGTGGATTTTGAGTGCTCTGAGGGGTGGAGCAGGGTTTGCGTTTCAGGGGAGCAGGACCAGCGTGGGGATGGGGCTCCTGGGAGCATCTCTGGGGTAGGTGGGTATGGAGAGGAACTGTCTCTCTCTCCCAGCAGCATAGCTGTGCATTCTCTTTACTAATGCATTTATTAATTGATTTGGCCTCCCAGAGACCTTTTCACTTAAGGTTTTAAAGGACCTTGTGGAGAGGTTTGGTAAAGACAGACGGGTTTTGGCAGAATTAACCTGTTGTCCAAGCCCTTGGCTGAACCATGACCTTGAGAACAGCCTATGAGGGCCTTCTGGCATACAAGACTCAAGCCAGAGGGTCTCCATGAGGGTCAGGGCAGGTGATGGCAATGGGATTCAAGCTAGGTTAGCAACCAGATCATTTAAAATCTTTGTTGGGATCTGGTGCCATGAAACAGATTAAACCTTGCCCTGAATATGTGAAGTTGGGATAAAGCAAAGCTGGACCTCCCCCAGCGGTGATCCTGCATGGCTTCATTAATGAGAGGAACCGAAATTAACACTGGGCAAGTTGATTTTTCATTGGTGCTGCTGGATAAAGTTTAGCTTGGAGGACTTTTTAACCTTAAAACAGAACTTCTTCAGGTCTGGGCTAAATTATGCCTCCACAGGCTGTCATTACAGCATAAAAGGAGCAGGTAATTGTAACATTTTTGAACAATTGCCCAGATGAAGTTTGCTAAAGAAGAAACCTCTGTGAGTGTTCACGGACACGTAGAGGAAACCAGGACTGGAATGCTTTGATTTATGAGTGGGGCCGGGGATGCCTGGGAATGAGCAGGTCCTTGGACAGCCTACACACGAGAGAGCAGGAGGCTTAAAAGACCTGCTGAAATACTTTGTGGTCTGAGGATTTCGCTGCCGTACTGATTCATCTCCGATTATCAAACAGCACAAATTCCTTCCTGATGACATGAGAGTGAGTGTGTTACTGGAGAAGCCAGCTGATGAATTCAGGGCGAGAGGGATATGGCAGAGGGTCCTTCGTTTTTTTTTGCAGGAGGACTTGAGTGCCTTTGGTTGCTCTTGTGACTCATGGAGGTTTCTGCAGCCTGCAGAGCTCATGCTGCTGTTTTATGCTGTTTTATGCTTGCTGGAGACGTGGCCATGGAACCAGAAGGCATTTTTAAGAGGTAAAGCAGCATCCTTGTCCGTGGGCTGGTGACGCATTTTGCAAAATAGCTGTATCTCCCGAACGGGAAGAGGAAAAACCCCAAACCAGCCCCAAACGACAGCCCTGGGAGCAGCACGTTGTGAAGAGAGAGCTGTTTGTAACTATTCCCTCTTTGACATTTTCAAGGGGGGAAAAGAAGTGGAAAAGGAGAGACATTGTGTGCTGTCTTCTGCTCCAAGTTACCCAAATTTTTATACCTCAGTAAAACTTGACTCCTCGAGGGCCCGAGTCTGCATAGCCCATACCCAGCAGTGGTGGGTGCCAGGAGGAGAAGCATCTTGGCCCCATTTTGGGACCGTAAATGGCAGTGGAGGCTGTGCAGGATCAGGCCTGGGATGGTGTTGGGACCTCACTCTGCTGCCGCTGACGTCAGGCGGGAGCACCCGGGGAGCTGGCTGGAGCAGAGATAGAAACACCCTTTGCTGGTGTGAATTAGGTTAGAGCGTGGTCCCGGGGGGAAGGGGGGAATTCATTAAAACGCCTCCACATGTGCAGTGAGGTTATAACTGATGTTGAGTGAGTGCAGCTGACAATCTGAAAAATATATTTTTCCCCCTCCAAAGAGTTTTTATTCTTTCAGTTCTGCCTCGCTGCAGCCTTCAAATACCACAGATGTACGTACAGGCGATGGTCTGGCGTTGGCATGAGCTTTTCCCAGGAGTGGTACGGAGCAGACCGAGGCACTATGAATTATAGTAAGCTATTTAAAGAAAGATGCTGCTTTTCCATCGCTCAGGTCTTTGCGCCCATTCACGCTCAGTGGGAAGGAAGTGGCATTTTCCAGCTTTTGCAGCAATAGTTTCTTTTCTTTGTAGTTTCAGGCTGTTCCGCTGTTGGTTTATTCAGGAATAGCCCAAGCAAAAAGCAACCCAGCTCTCAGCAGGCAACATAAATTGAGTTCCTGGAGCTGTGGGAACCCCTTTTGGAGATGGTCCTCAGATGCAGATGCACAGGCAAGCCCTCGTGGTTCAACACCAGTTTGCCAAATTTAACACCATGCACGTCCTTGGCCTGTTCGGGTGATGGGGTGTAGCGTAACCCTGCTCTGAGCTCAGGAAAGCCACAGCCATTACCATTCTCTTCTCCCAGGCAACTAGCGATAGGACAAGAGGACACAGCCTCAAGCTTCGCCAGGGGAGGGTCAGGTTGGACATTAGGAAGCATTTCTTCTCAGCAAGGGTCATTAGCCATTGGAAGGGGCTGCCCAGGGAGGTGGTGGAGTCACCATCTCTGGAGGGGTTTAAGAAAAGACTGGACATGGCACTTAGTGCCCTGGTCTAGTTGCCATGGTGGTGTCAGGGCAATGGTTGGACTCGATGATCCCAGAGGGCTCTTCCAACCTGATTGATTCTGTGATTCTGTGATTCCTCAGCTGACACAAAGGAGCCCATCTTGCCATGATGATGTTCTTGGGTGTCTGAGCACCCACCCAGCGTGGAATTGCTCTTTGCTTTAATCCCTGCAAAGCCGGGTGCCACAACCGCATTGAAACCGCTTTAAATCCAGGTGATGCTGTCACCCTCTCCTCACACAGGGATTTCTTTCACCGTACAGCCCTTTCCAAAGGGAGAGCCCAGCTCCGAGTGGGATGTCCCTCCCATAGCATCCCGGAGAGCTGTGTCCTCAGCTGGCTCGGCTCTCCCACCCCTTCTGCCCTCCCTGCCAGGTAGAAGGGATCCTCCTCCCCAGGACGAAAAACATGCTTTAGTGGTGGCTCTTGGCTTTCATTTTTTTAAGGGTTGTAAAATACTTCCACTAAAATCCACTTGGGAGGGGGGGGACACCAAAACAACCCGAACAAACCCATCTCAATGCCCCCCCTCCCACGGCTGCCTCAGCCTCCCTGGTGCTGGGGAAGGATTTCTCGGAGGGATGGGCTCCCCTCGCTCTGATTTAGGACCCGTCTCCTCGGGAAACTCTCGCTGAACCAAGGAAGAGCTCGGATCCTGCGCTCTCCTTGTTATTCTGCAAAATAGCTGCTTATTTCTGCTCAATCCCTTTCCAAACAGATAGGCTTAAATCAGAAGAGTTTGGTTTTATGCCAGCCTGTGCAAGAAGCTGTCCTGAATCACATCTCCGGGCAGACGGACTCTAGTGGGGCTTGTAAAATACTGAGCACCTTCTTGGCAGAGTCGTAGTGAATAAGAGTGAGTAAAAACATTGGCCTGGCTTCCTGGGGAAGGGGGGGGCGGCTCCTGGCCCGGCTCCTTCCCAGCAGTGCTGCGGCAGAGTTGTGGAAAAGGGTTTGCAGATGATTTGGGGGAGAAAAAAAAAAATCTTCAATATTTAGATTGATGAAGTAAGGGAAAAATGCCTCTGTGAAGAGGATGGCCCTAAAGGGCGTTTCTGTGTACTGGGACATTACATGCATGTGTGTCTGCTGCTGGTGGAGGTGTCCAGTGCCCAGATCCAGCCTGGGATCTCCTCTCCCAGGACCAGCATCCCCCAGCTGCCAGGAGGGCTAATTTCTCCAGAAATCGCAGTGGGGCTGGGACAGATAAACATCGGTCTGGCCAATGCTGCCTGCGAAAGTGCGGACTTGCTGTTCTGGGACTGCCAGAGACTGACCTGGGGCAAGTCCTCAGCTGCAGGGACCACAGTGGAGCATCACGGGGGACACTGGAGACCTCCCTGGCTCAGAGTTAAACCTGTGCTGCTGCCTTGGCTCTGTGAATGCAGGGGCAAACCCTAGGCCTGACCCAGCTTGTGGATGCGTGATGGTTCAAAACAACTACCAGGGTACCCCCTCATCCCTGGAGAGAGCACCCATTTGTGGCAATTCAGACCCAAGTGTGCAGGTACAGTTGAAACTCTAACTAAGGAGCCTGGTAGCAAGGTGACACTTAAGATAAATCTCTTTTTTTTTTTTTTAACAGGGCAAGAACCTCATGAATTTCACCCTGGGAAAAAAATGCATAGCAAAATCAAGCCTGTAGGTCACCCCATTGAAGCTGGGTGGACATGACCATGTCTTTTGACTGGGCTGGGAGCAGCCCTGGTCCAGCCTTTGGTCCAGCCTTTGCCACTGGAGGGTCCTGGAGGGGAAAATCTGGAGGAAATGGGAGTGGAAGGCATTTCTGGTGGTGAGAGCTGAGCGTTGGATGGAGGAAGGGGACCATAGGTAGGTCTTTCTTACTTCCAGCTCCAGCAGCATCTGGGCATCACTGTGCTGCCATGGGAGGGTGGAGGGCTGGGATTTGCCCAAGGCTCTGCCATGAGAATCATCCAGCCCAGGTATCGACATTGCCTCTCACCAATCCTAAACCACAGTCCTGACTCACGGCCCCCAGCCCCATGCCATGGTCCCATGGGCATGTGAGAAGTTCTGGGGCATCTGCTGAAAACCTCACGGTCTTCCTCAAACCAGTGCTGGGTTTTCAAGCTAGTGTGGAAAGGAAATGACAGCAGGAGCTGGGGCAAAATGTGGTGTTGCCCAGCCCTCGGCCCTGGCTGGAAGCTCCTGCCATTTGCCCTCAGTCCAGCTATGATTTTCTTTTTATTCTGTACAAAACCAGCTTCTAAATGAGGCCATAAAGCAGTGGAGGCAGCTTTGGAGAACCCCAAAAGCATCCGAAACATCAGTAGGATGGGTGTGTGGAGCGAGAGAGCCCTTGGTGGCATAGGAAGGGAGGTGCAGCGAGTGGCCAGCAGGGCTGCAGAGCATCCCCCATGGAGCACCTCACCACATGGCACCTTCCCTGGGGCGGGCAACCACCTGTGATGCTGGCAAACAGCTCGGTGGGCCAGCTCGGGAAGCGCAGGAGGATGCTTGTGTCAGCTGCGGAGCAGGGAGGCTCCTGCCAAAGTCTCCCCAGGGCTCACGCGGGGCTGCCTTCGCCTGGCGAATGTTTGACGCCACGCAGAGGGGATGCTGGTGCATCCAGGATGTTTCCATAGTTCAGATCCAACACAGGCACCAAAAATAAGATAAGACAAAAATAATTCCAAATAAAGCTCGCCTTTTAAAAGCAATAAATAACCTTGAGCAGATGCTGGCTCGCTCTTAATCCAATTATCAGCAGGCCTACGCAGCGCTGGGAGGAAAAACATACCGACCCCATCTTGCTGGGAAATGGGGCTTCAGCTTCTCCCAGGTTTTGGACTCCCACCCTGCCCCAAATCCAGCGGAGCTCTCCAGAAACGTGATGTCCACGGGCGGCAGAGCAGCACAGGTGAGCTCCCTGCCCAAGGGCACACTCTGCAGCCTGAGGGCACTGGTTGTGGCCTGCCTTCTGTATCGTTCAAAGCACTTGGAGGGTGAAGTTTTGCCCTAAAATGCTGGATCTTGAATGCCTCTTCCCCAAGGCTGCCACAGTGGTGCCTTTTTGAGTTCTATGGTGCGGGTTCATGGGGAGAAGCCTCCTGCAGCCCAGCGTGCTCATTTTACAGCCGCCTTCCCTACCCAGAAGATTGCAGGGCTTTGCTTCTCAGTTGGGATGTGACTCATGGGATGCTACAGCCTTTGGGTTACCCCAAAGGCAAAGCCAGCTGGACCCTCTGTGCCCAAGGAGGAGAAACCTCTGGGAAGACGGTTGAGCAGAGTGAGCTTTGCTCTCCTTGCAACTGCTCCTGACTGCTTGGCCACCCACCCATGCAGACCCGCTGTGAGAGGCTGGGATGGGCTCACGCGGCAGCTTCCCCAGCAATTAGTGGCCACTCTTGGGTCTCAGGTCTCAGCAGCCCCGGCTGGTGATGAGAAAGCTGATGGAAGGCGAGCCACGTCCGCTCGCTGTGACAGCAGTAAAAGTATTTCTGGAGGAGCGCCCTTGCCAGAGTAAATTGTTGGCAACCACGCGCTAATTCTCTTTTCATAAACAAAGGGAAGGAGATAAAAGCAGCAGCCTGGGCTGTCTCCGCCTTCTCCCTCCAGCGCAGCGCCTCGTGCCCTTGCACACCCAGTCCCGCATCTGGAGCTCATCGGGGGCAGCTGCTTGGGAGGACGCGGATGGGAACCAGCTGAGCTTCCTTCCACACTGCCGCCAGGTCCGAGCGTGGTCCTCAGGAGGGAGAGTGCAACCGGGGCCCCTGCTTGGGCTGGGAAGATTGGTTCAGATCAACGGTGGCAGTCGAAGCATCAAAAACCAGAGTGGTTTGGTCAACCATCAAAAACCAGAGTGGTTTGGTCAACCTGTAAGTGGAAAAGTGAGATGGCCACCATGTAATTTTAATGGCCAAAATAGCTTTAGATTTCCTCTTGGCCATTCATCCTTCTCAACCAACAGTGGCCAAACGCTGGGAAAATGTGCTGCTTGTTAGATCTTCCACGTGTCCTGAATTTTGTCCTATCCCTGCCACAAACTTGAAATGGGCACAGTGAGCAGGGTGTTTCCCTCAGGCTCTGCAAAGAGGTGGTCATCTTGAGAGGAGGCAACTGGAACTTCAGCTTTGGGAAGTTGTTATTAGAAAGGTCGGTTTGAACCCTTTTTTGCAGCCAAGGGTCATTGCAGATGGATTTCTCAACACAGAAAGATTTTAGTGGGGCAGGGAGAAAAAAAAACCTGTGTGGCCATCATGGAAATGTTTGCATTTTCCATTTGCAAGAGGAACGTTTTCCATATTGGGGTTGGAAGTGACTTCTGTTTAGAAACTTGAGGACAGCATAGTATAACATGAAAATAAACAACAAAACAGCCCAATTTGCTGCGTCTCAAAATGAAGCATTTTGAAATAAATGAAACAGAGTTCCCTGGTTGGCCCCAAATGAGATCTCAGGAAGTGGGATAGACACCTTGGCTGATCTTTGGCTCTACAAAAGCCTTCCCAGGGCATCTCCCAGTGCATCCTGCTGCTGGTTTTGGGCAGGATTTTGGAGACTGAGCCCATGGTGCCCACCTGGAGTTACCATAGACTTGTCAACCCTGTTGAGAAATGGTGTTTTAATCAAGGCCGCCTATAGCACATGGCAGCTGGGAGCTGTCCTGGCGTGGGAGCGCGCCTACCCGGCCCCTACTCCCCAGATCACTCCCGTTCCAGCAGGGCTTGCTTTGTGCTTTCCTGACAAACCCTTGCTGGGGTGCTGGTTTTCATTAGCTGGGGGAGAGTGGTTTGCTGCTTCGTTGGCTCTTCCACATCCGCCCCATCCTTAGGGAAGGCTCGAAGAAATAACTTGAGTCAAGCATGCTCAGGGAACTCCAAAATGGTCCTCTCTGCAAGAGTCAAATTATAGAGCAGTGTCCTCTGTGTTAGTCTTTGCAATCTGAGACCTGTGGTCCTTCAACTGCACCTTTATTTGTTTATCTAGATTTCCTCTGAAATTAGAGATGTGTTACTAGCATGGTCTTCATTATAATTTTATTAGTTATGTTTCCAGCTACTTTATTACATTTTCCCCTTCTAGACCCTCCCTTTGCCTTTTCTTGGAAAAAAAATAGATGCTGTGCATACAGGGGGTCACTGCCCAAATCTGCTTTCTTCTGGCAACCAAAGTGTACAGCTGGAGACCTGGAATCAGCTGCAAGCGGGCTGTCTCCAGGGTGCAGCTCAGCCTTTCCAAAGGATGCTTTGCGAGGGTGTGGCTAGTGTCTGGTAAGACCCAGTCTTCCTCTTTGCTCTTTTGGGTCGTTATCTCATGCGTGGGGAGCTCTGACTTGTCTTTGCAGCCCCCGAGACAGCGGGGTCCTGCCTGCACAGTGGCTATAGCTGAGCCACTGGGCGTGAAGGGGCTCAGGGAGCCGATGGGAGCTGCACATGGAGGAGGTGACAAGTTGCTGCTGGAGGTAACCTCTGTCTCACCCACTCCTCAGACCAACTGTGCATCCACCCATCAGCCTGTATTAGGTACCTGGACCAACATTCAAACCTCAACTTTATCAAACCCAAAGGGAATGACTGTGCTTTTGTCTTCTGTTCTCATTCTAAATGATTTTTAGCCCTTGGGCATTTTAAATTTTTAAAAATTTTTTTTTTTGTGGAGACCCACGGCAGACAACTGACAAATCACCCTTAATCCACCTGAACTGCTAAATCTCTCGGTAATCCCTCCCCAGCACTGCTCAGATGCTGCTCCCCCACAACAGACCTTCTTGGTACCATTAATCAGTGTCTTCGGCTCCCGGGTGCCTCATGGTACGTGTCTATGCAGGGAAACCCTCTCGTTTATAAAACTTGGGGACCTCCCACAGTTTCCCATTCCCTGTGACCCCGGCGAGGGGGTCAGTGCACAGAGTAAACTGGTTGAGAGGGAAGGTCCTAATATTTATATGGAAAGCCATTAGCAGGCAATATCTTATCTACCTTCTGTTTTGAAGTGGAGGCTTGGGTACGGGTAGCATGGAGCTGCCTCTGAAATGCCCCGACATGCTCTGTTTTGCCATCTGCACTTCGTGGCTAGGTTATAGCACGTTCTTAATGTTGTGGGACGAGAGCAGTGGGTGTGGAAGGATTTCAGAGAGGAAAAAAGGAGCTTAGATCCTCACCTCCTGCATTTTAAAGCCAGACAAAAGCTCCCAAGTCTACCTTGATGCCTCCTGGGGTGGTGTGTTTTAGGCAGCTGGTCCCTCTGTGGATGATGTCCTTCCAGGCCCAGCTGGAGGATGGAATGGTCTTTCCTGGTCTTAAAAAGCATAAACCTATGAAACAGCCGTTGTCTTGTGAACTCCCCTGAGCCTTCCCCAGATGTTGAGTGTAGCTTTGAACGCAGAGGTGGTCAAACCTTGCTTTCTCCAATGGAAACTGTCTTGGAGAGCCTCTGTGTTGGATGTAAAAAAAGGCAGGGGAGAAGTGAAGATAAAAGTGAAGATATACCCTTGGTGAAATTCCTGCAGGACTTTTCCCATGAGGAGAGGTGGTGACTCTGTGGGAAGGCAGGCACATAGGACACGGGACCAGCAGGTATGTGGATGCTGCGCAGGCAAAATATCAAACTGTAGCACTGTCACAGACTGCATTTCTTTAGGAAACGTGGCAAAAAGCAAACCAGAACCAAACTAAACAATAAGACAGCGGGATTCCAAATTTGCTGATGTTTTATTCATAACATCTTCAGCAAAAAAGAGCCCTCTGCTCCTGGGATGCTGTGCAGCTGTGGATATAACTTTGTAGTACCCTTTTTTCGAGTCCATATCCTCATAGGATGCTGGGATTCCAGGTTGGGCTGGGAATGGGAACAGAAGCGTAGACATAATGAACCTCGTTGGAAGCGGTGAAGCTGTTGGCAGTGGGCAGTTGGCTGATGTCCAGTCGGCGGATTCGTGGTAGCATTCAGCATGTAGATTCTGGGCATTTTGTAGATGCTGGTCATAGACTGGGGAGAAGAGCGGGGCTGAAGCAGCTGTTGGGAATCCGTGAGCCTTAACAAATCTCACAGCGATTGTCCCTTAGTTCAAGAGCCACCAGGGATATCCAGGCTGGAAAAGTCTTCAAGGGCGGGTGAAAAATTGACCTCACCATCTAGTTCTGCAAAGCTGAGAAAAGCAAATTCCCAGAGCCAAGAGTATAGCTGCTCTCTCTTTCCTCTCCTCTCTCCAAGCCCGGCATGGGATGGGTTCATGTGAGACAGAAGACATGTTTCTAAACCAGAAAGCTGCCTGTTGGCAGCATTCAGATTGTGTGTGTGCTAGGGATGAGCACTTTTAAAAATCAGGCCCTCCCTCACCCACCATGGATGTATCTTTGGTCCCATGTAGCTTTTGTTCTACTTCAGTATCCGGGTCTGTCTGTTTGGACTGGTTGTACCACGATGGATTTCAGAGGTGTTGATATTTGCAGTTGCTGAAATCCTACCCTGACTCCATCACGTGCTGATTACTAAATGCTGAGAAATGTAGGATCTTGGCTCTTGACCTGGGAAAGACGCTCGATGATTTCAAGGAAGGGGCAGGATGGGGACGGCTCGAGGGGAGCAGCTCACCACATTTTGGGCTGCTACTGAATCAGGGAAGGGAACATAAATTGTCATAGGAGAGGGAGTTGTTTGCTGAATTTACAGATGCACTTGAGCATGCTGGAGACACAGAGCATCTCTGATTCCCAAGCTGATGGGGAAAAACATAACCTGTTTCCTTCCCAGAAGAACGCTGGAGCCTTTCCGTGCTGTGTGTGAATGTGGCCTGGGCAAGCAGGGCCAGTAGCGCTGGCATCCCTCTGGCGTGGTTCAGCTCTGGGTGCAGCACAAGCAATTGTTTTGTTTTGTTTTTTTCTAGGAGGAAATAGCGTGTTCTTGGGAATACAAACAGTTCACAACCTTCCTGCACCACTCCCTGCCGCTCTCCTGGAGGCTGGAGCCTGTGGGGAGCAGCAGTGGGGCTGCCTGGCCTGCGGTCCCCTAAGGAGTTGGACCCATGCTAAGAGGTGGTGTTGCTCTCCAGGAGAAGCTGTGGTCCCGGCGAACGCACAGGACCTGTGATATAATATAGACAGAGCAAAATCATGGGGCAATCTGGGGAGAGAAAGTGGTAATGAGGTTTGGCCCACCCAGGGAGGCAGATGGCTAAGGGGATGCAGGGTCTGGGGGCTTGCTGATGGTCGGGGCTGGCTGCCAACCTCACACTCCCATCCCAGCCTCCCTGCTGACATTAAAGGGCTCTGGATCAGGCATGGCTAAATTTGTTCTCAGTGGCTGCATCTTCCTGCTCTGCTGTTACTGGGCTGGGCCATGAGGTGGGTCTAGCGCAGAAGATCAGAAACCCATCGCTGGATGCCAGCCGGGGCATGTGGTTAAACAATGAGGCACAAACAACATGCTCAGCATCTTAGGACCTGTTGTACATTTGGGGGTTGGGCCCCTCCCGTCTCCCTGTTCCTCCCCCTTATACTGGAAACCCACACAAGAAATTTGACAGGGTGAGAGTTTCTAGGGACACTTATTTTATGTCTGTGCAGGCACAAAGACTGAGGGTGATGAAGGGGAACATCAACAGTCATCGTGTTTGGACAAGACCACTGAAGCTCAGCTGCATGTTTAGGACTACCACTGGATCCATGCTGGTATTTGCCTATTGCTGATCATCTCCCAAAACATCTTTGTTCCTGGAAAGCCTCAACAAAATGTTCTGCAAGAGATGAGCAGGGAGCAGTTGGACACTGCAGCTGTGAGTGTCCCAGGCAGAACTTCCTGGTGAGTCTTCACAAAGGAATTCTGCATCCTCCCACTCCTTTGCTCTGCTCTTCCTCTTTGCAGTCTGCCCAAAGTGACTGGAGCAGGGAAATGTAGTGTTGTTCCCTTGTAGACTCTGCAGAAGCTTTTCAAAGGAACTGGAGGTACATTGAGACCTTTTCCCAGTTGATTTTAATGCAAACATTAAATGCCTTGGTACTAGCAGAGATACATTGCTGATGGGGCTGTGAGACATGTGCCCTGTTGTCTTGGAGTCTTTGTCTTTTCTTGAAACAAGGCATGTGATTAGATAAATGCTTCCAAGAACTCATCCCTCAGCTGTAGCCCTGGGCTATGGCTTTTCCTCACGTGCTACATGTGCAATGGGAAACTAAATTGAGCCCTTCAAACAGCATCTAGACGTGGTCCAAGGATAGCCCAGGGTAGAGACCATTCCCAGCAAAAAGCCTGGATGTGGCTGCAGTTGACTGAGAAGCAGTGGGGATGGGAGTCAAGCTGGGTCACTTGGCCACAGGGACAAAAACTAGTGCCTGGCTTATTCATTTAGTAATGTAGATGAATCCAGTGTGTTTGCAAATCCATTGTTGTGGACTAATTGGACTTGGTGACCTCTTTGAAGGTAAATGGTCTCAGCTGTTCACCTGCTAGCATCCCTGAATGAGTGACACTTGCTCTGTTGGCACAGGGAGTTCAGCCCTTGCATTTAGTGCCATGGTCTAGTTGACAGGGTGGTGTCAGGGCAACGGTTGGACTCGATGATCCCAGAGGTCTCTTCCAACCTGGTTGATTCTGTGATTCTGTGATTTTTCTGTGCTTACCTGGGCAAGAGCTCAGCATCCGAAGGGCAGCAAGGGCACTAACCAGGAAGCTTCTCCAAAACATAGCATTATTTGTCTTCAGATGTAGGGATTACTGAGACTATTCATCATATAACAATAAGTTGTCATGTCAACCACGTTTGGTCCTGCCAAGTCTGTTACCTGAACAGTCTTTTTGTTCTGTCCGTGCTACAATCCCACATCACCTTCTGGACTAAGCGGTCTGTCACCTCACGTGACGTGCACCACTCGGACAATTCTCAATCCACAGCTTTGTGACTGTTTTCCGTGGCTTCCGCACACTTGCTCATTTGTTTCGTTTACATTAATTACCCCCGCTGAGTTTAAGTTCCTTATGGTCCTGGTTTTCAGGGGTACAAAAGTCTTGAATTTTCCACCTGCCTGAAGCCTCTTATCTGGTGCTCCAGGATCCTTCAACTCAGGGCTTCCCGTGGTGCTGGGAAACTCATATCTTCTTCCTCCTCTACAGCCTTGAGTATAATTGCATCTGGGGACATCTGGGCATGCAGGATCTTCATTTGTGCTGCTGGCTACACAGCTCACGGACCCTCAGCAAGAAAGCCAGCTAACAACACCTGAACTTCACGACTGCATCTACCCTTGTAGGACAAGTCTGTTCTCCTGAGGCTAACCAGCATGGCTGGGCCGTGTTCATGTTAGAGAAATCCTTTTGCCACCGAGGAGTTGTCACATGCAAACTACCTGTAGGGCATGGGTGCTCACCCTAGTAACTCCCAAATTGCACCTGGGTCACATTTGGCATAGCGCTAGCTGGATCAAGCCAAAGCTGGGCCATGGACCATTCCAAATTTCAGCCTTTAGGTGAATTAAATCCAGAGCCTGTGCCCTCATATTGTTTAAGTTACTAGTGCAAGTGTAGCCTGTGCCATGGGGAAAGGGCAAGAAGTCACAGTTTCTCAAGTGTGGAATTTCTAGGCAGAGCAGTTGAATGGCTGGTACCTTCTCAGGCCCAGGTGAGGAGCCGTGAGACCTCAGGCTGCCTGAGTCACCCTGGGGTGCTCACACCATGAGTTATGGCCCCCATCCCTCATGCCATGGTATATTTTTTGCTCTCACCTGTGCTGGAGTGCTCCCAAGTTCTCAGGAGGCACCTGGACACACTTCAGGTGACTCCAGCTCTGTCCCAGGAAACACACACCTGCTGGTAAAAGGCCTGGAACCATCCCATATTGCCCATTTGCATTCCCCTTGCCCACCCAAACCACCCCAAACCTGTATTAAAACTCTTTCTGTGAATTTAATTCCACAATCGATATTTACGGCTGAATATATTTGAGCCTGATAATAACACATAATGGCCTTTTTATATCCCAGCCAAGTGCAGCCAAGCTCGATGCAAGACCAATTCACTCTGGCTGTGGCAAACAAACAGCCTCTTCGTGTCCACAGACCGTGGTGTACAATGCCTGTTCACCTGGACTGGAGACGCTCCAAAGCATGGTCTGCGGTGCTGGACATGGGAGGGATCCCCCAGACAGTCTTGCTCAAGTGTTTGTCTACTCTGAAGCTCATGGTGATTGCTGAAGTCACCAGTCCCAAGACGTGCTTTAGCTCGAGATCCTGGCAGGTGACAAGGAGATGTGGCCTGGCATGGGGATGGAGGCAGCTGTGCTGTGAAGCCCATTAGCTGGCAGGGGGCCTTGCCGACGTGATTCCTACACCTCCACTCCATGCCAGCTTTGCCTGTCCTTCCCAAACAGAGCTGTCCTCCTGACACAAGATAGAGAATAAAGCACATCACAAGCAAATCCTGTGGGTGGAGACTGGCAAAGGAAGCAGATTAGTGCATGTACAGAGGTGCTTTCAATCGTAAGGTATGCTTTAACCACAAACAAGTTCTGGGCCAGCTTATTTGACTGCTCCTTAATCTGTCGAAGAGGAAGCTGTCCTGGCTTTATTACAGCTTTTGTTATTGGGTGACATGTTTCTGGTGGCAGCGACTGGCATGCGCAGCTCAAGACGCAGAGGAACACCTCGAACACGCCGCTGATCCTTCCCCGCATTTGCGTTCTCCTTTCTTCTCCTCTTTTCTTGGCTGTGTCACCCATTTCAGTGCTCACCTTCACGGCTCACTTTCTTCCCAGGACCAAGCCTGAAGGTGAGTTGCAACAGTCCTTTTTTTTTTCTGATAGCTATTGGAGGAGGAACTTGACTTGGGCTGTGAGAGAGAGGAGGGAGGGGGTCTGCGGTAATCTGTTTTCAACTCTGATTGCAGGGAGGCATTGCTTCCTTCTCTATTTTCATATTGGCAGTAGGATACCTACCACGGATGTCCAAGATAAGAGGTGACAGGTACTGAACCCACCAGCTTCTGCTGGAAACCCTGTTGTTGTGGGGGATCTTACAGCTACCTGTAAGACCATGGTGGAGCGCAGGCTGGTGCTATATGGGTTTCCTTGTCCTTAGGTCAATGTTGGCATGCAGTGAAGCCTGTCCTGATCACTACAAAAGCAGCAAGACCTGGAGTTTGGGGTACAAACAGCAGCCCCATGCTCTTAGAGACCACAGCAAGGGGATCAGTAAAAGCAATGGGGTGTTGCAAACCTGAAAGGCCACCACTGTTATTTGGTACAGAGGAGCAGCCAGCAGGATGCTGGTGGTAAAAGCACTAGTGGTGGTGCTATGAAAGAGACTGTTGGAAGTCGGGTGGGTGGTGGTCATAGAGGTGTTAGCTGTGCTGAGAAAGCTGTGGCTACTGTCCACAGGACACTGAAGCAAAACACAGAGTTAAACAAGGCCATTAATTAGTCCAGATAAGTTGTTTTGCAACATTCAATAAGGTCATCAACAGAAAGACAAGGAAACACCTATAGCACCAGCTTGGACACCAGAATGGTTTACAGGCAGCTGTCTGATCCTCCACAACCATGGGGAAAGGGACCTCCCCCACCTGCCATCTCGGTGTGACGCTGGCCTCAAAATCCAGTTAGTGGTTCACAGGCCCCTTGGCCCATTCTTCTGGTTCATGTCGTCTTTTGGGGATCCCTTTGGGGTCTATTCCTTATTGTGCCCACATACCTGTTCTTCTGAAGCTGGCATTTTGTTCTGCTTTCCCACGTTTGCAAGCAGCGTGGCAGCCTGGGACTTGCAGCCCCATGCAAAGCCTAAAGTCTGCCCCAGTGCTCCTGTCATCCTGCTGGGCTGAGCTCAGAGGTGGGGGCTCACCTTTACGTGGGCAGGATATGTGCTGGGGGACCCTTGGTGGCTTCCTTGGAGGGATCTGTAGCCCTTGGGCATGTTCTGACTTCTCTATGCCCCCCACCCTTTTGGTACCCCTCTGCCCTTGTGAAGTTTCTGCCTGGTCCAGACATGATAAAGTAGGGGACCCCAGCGTGGCCATTTTATATCTATGTTTTTATGGCTATGTGCTTTTAATCTCTATAGCTTTATAAATATATATATATAAAAATATATGCACAGCTATACGTATCTAGAAGACTACATAAAACAGTGTATCTATACCTAAATTTAAAAAAAAATGATACATATTTGTACACTTCTTTATGTATGCTTCTATATATCATATAGAAGTACAAAATATACATTTATATACTATATACGTTGTATATAAATGTATATAAGGCAGGCAGCCAATCATAGGGCTGCTTCCTGGCCCAAAGATAGCGGGCAGCCTATCACAGGGCTGCCTGTGAACATGTGGAGAATGACACTGTCACAAGTGTGGTCTCCCATGGGGGAGAACATGACGGTCCTTTTCTGATGTGCCTCAGGCTACACTGGCAGTTGGTATTGCCATCCAATCACAGGGCTGCCTGAGGACACGTGGGGATGACGGTGTCAAGAAACGGCTGTCAGCCAGTCACTCGTCCTGTTTGTGGTGTTTGCAGATCCAGTCATGGAGGTCATGGAAGGGAAGAAGATCTCCTTCAAGAAACTCCTCACCTTTCTGCTCTTCAGCTTCACCTTCAGCTCCTGTCTCTTTGTTTCACTTCGTCAGTTCAGGACTTCGGAGCCAGAGCATTACGGTTCCAATCCCTGTGCACAACTAGGCCACGCTGGAAACTCCATCGCCCCACCGAAGGGTGAACACAGGCTGACCATCCTGCTGTGGAAGTGGCCCTTTGGGCACCCCTTTAACTTCACAGACTGCTCGAAGCTCTACAGCACCCCGGGCTGCCATTTCACCGTCAACCGCAGCTGGTCCCAAAAGGCTGATGCTGTGATTATGCATCACAGGGATGTGTGCAGGGACACGGAGAGGCTGGCCCAGCTCCCCAGACTCCCTTCCCAGCGCTGGATCTGGTTCAACCTGGAGTCCCCAAGTCACTCTCCAAACTTAGGCGCCATGGACAACCTCTTCAACCTGACCATGTCTTACCGGAGAGACTCTGACATCTTCACCCCTTATGGGGAGCTACAGTTCCTTGACCAGCCACAGCCCTTCAGCATCCCACCCAAGACCAAGCTAGTGGCTTGGGTAGTCAGCAACTGGAGAGCAGGATCCCACCGGGAGAAGTACTATGAGGAGCTGAAGAAACACATCGCTGTGGACGTCTATGGGCAACATCACTTGCCCCTGCCCAGGGACAAGCTCCTTCCCACTGTGTCCCAGTACAACTTCTACCTGGCTTTTGAGAACTCACGGCATGAAGACTACATCACCGAGAAGCTCTGGAGAAACGCCTTGTCCTCTGGTACCGTCCCTGTTGTGCTGGGGCCTCCTCGAGAAAACTATGAGCGCTTCTTGCCCCCTGAATCCTTCATCCATGTCGATGACTTCGCCAGCGCTGGGGACCTGGCGCGATACCTGTGGGAGCTGAGTGAGGACACCGAGAGATACCAGCGCTACTTCCAGTGGCGCAAGTGGTGGAAACCCGTGGTGGGGACCGGCTGGGCCCTGCACGTCTGCAGAGCTTGTCACTTCTTGCAGACGACGGAGGCCAGGTACCGGGTTGTGCCCAATCTGTCTGAGTGGTTCGTGTAACTGCTGTTTGCTCAGCTCTCTGCTGCGCTGCAATCTTTTTGTCCTTGTTGGCAGGTGGCAATTTCACAGGATGATTGAACTTGATGGAAATGGTGGGGCAAGAGGAGCTTTGAAGCGAACCAAGGACAAGGAAATAATTAGGTGTTTGTATGTCTTTGTCTTACAGGACAATAGAGGGTCAGATCGAGTAGTACATTGTTTTTTTTAGCTGATCTATGAGTTACCTGAACAACTTGTTATGCTGGCTGCAGCTTGGGCGTTGGAGAGGTTCACTGCCAGTCTCTGCAAACAACTCTGGGTCAGCTCCACAGGCGGCAGAGATGAAGCAGGTAGCCGAGAGGGGAAGGTGAAATAGCAATATCTCTCATAAACCTGTTGCAAGGCCTTTGTACTGTGCAAAGCTGCAGCTTGTAGGGGCAGCCACACCACTGCTGCCTGCTGCTGCAGGAGGAACCGGCCGTGCTCCTCTCCCCCAGCCCCTCAGCCCTTCGCTCTGCCTCGGGCTCTCCCTGACTGCCTTCAGGCTGCTGCATCAGGATGCTAAATGGGCAGAAAACTACTCAATTTATTTTACAAGGCTGTTTTTTGGACAGGTTAGCCAGACCGGTGGGTTTGAGGAGGGGTCTGACAGCAACAGACTGGTGCAGGTAAGGTGTGGGGTGGCAAGGATGCCCCTGAAAGCACTGTAAGTTTTAGTGTCTGCAGCACCCTGTGGCCAGGAGATGCTCAGGACCAGCATGTGATGAGCCACCTCCTCCTGTCTGCCTCGACCATCACAACTTCTGACATCAGCTCATGTCTCTAGGCCGCGTATTTAAAAAACCTGTGAATAAAAGCCCTTTATTGAGCTTCCTGTTGCCGCTCAGGTCGTATCACTGGAAAGTGTTTCCTTTTCAGGTAGAAGAGCCCCGTTGCATGGAGTTGGTGGACACAGCTGTGCCCTCCCAGGCTCCCTGCTGATATCTCTGGACATTCAGTTTGTTTTCCCGACTGCTACTGATCCCTGAGCCGAGGTTTTCAAAGGTCTGTCCTGACCCCAGGGTGTTTCCATGAGGAAAATCAGCTTGGAGTCCAGCAATACATACAGAGACGCAATTGTTTTCTCCATCAGCAGCGTTTAGCAAACATTTCCAAAGAATCCCCTCTGCCTTTCCTCCCACAGTCCTTCTGCAGCAGAAGGACCATCAGCAAGACCTTGCCTCTAGCATTGCAGTCCCTCATTTTGGTGAGCGAGCTTTGTCACTTTCATTTTTCCTCTGCTTTGCAGATTGGTTGAATACATTGATGAGCACAAGCCTACGAACAAATCCTTCACTCTCAAATCTGAACCTTTATCCCTCCCTTCTTTTTCCTGTCCTCCTAACAGCACCTGTCTAGGTGGGACCTTCCTGAGGCTGCTTAGTTTCTTGAAGAGCCCTTGTTGAACCTTAGCAAACCACTTTGGAAATTCAGGTAGACAAATGTGCCACGTCTTCCTTAGCCGTGTGCTTGCTGGCTGCTTTGAAGAAGAGCAATAAATTTGTGAGGCATCAATATTTATTGCCAAATAATTGTCCATGCTTCTGCCTCATCTGCCTGCAGACACATCTCTGCTCCTTTACCATGTAGCTTCTGGGATGCATGAACCAACCCTGATGCTTTTCCTGTCTTTAGAGCTAGTTCAGTTCAGAGCAGCTGGAGAAATTTAGTTAAACATTACTGATTGAGCTGCTATGGATTAGGGATAAATAATAATTCTGCAGGTGAGCTCTGCGAACAGTCTCTCCCCATCAATGGACAGCACTGGGAAGTTGCCCTGGACGTTCACTCGTTTCACTGCTCCTGCTGGATTTGGACGATGTAGCCATGTGCTGTGACACAAGGGGCTGGGACGTGGATGGAGAGGGATGTTGAATGGCAGGAGAGCACCTGAAAGAGCCTTGGGCTCCTTGGCATAGGGGGCCACGGGGACAGGGCTTGACACATCCATTTAGTAGACATCTTGCATGCAGAGAGGGCCAGTTCTCCCAAATTTAGGGTTTGTGGAAAACCCCTTTTCCAGCTACAGGGAAAGTCAAACATAATTTATCCATCCCTGCTAATGCCTCCTGCTGCTGCAGCCCCTCCAGCCATGGCTGGGGAGCATTTTGGGAGCACCCACTTGGCAAAAGAGGTTTCTCTTGCCCACCTCCCCAGCCCATTTCCCTTTGCTTCCAAGACCTGGAGTTGTTTAACATCTGTTAAAAAGAGATGAGTCCTGTAGGGTTTTGGACTCTTAACTGGGGAATGGCAGCACCAGGGGGATCAGCTCTCTCCTTTTGCACTTGAGCCTGGGGTTATTTTGGCAGGTCAAGGCCAACCAGGCTGGCCAGCCTTATTCCTCCCCTGGGTCCAAGGGCTATTTGGGGACTTGGGTGAACCTTGAGGAGAGCAGTAAGGGTCTTGCTAAGCCTGAGGCCGGTCAGCCTTCGAGGCTGCAGGAGCAAAGGCAGAATCAATACGCAGGAGGGAGATTTATGAACGTTGTCCTCACCCTCACTCCCCATATTTGCTGCAGCCTTTCAGAGGGCAACCAAAAGGTGAATTTTAGTCCTGCTGAAGCATTCATAGCCAGACCATGGGGTGTTAGGAGCTTGCATCCAGCCAGGATTAAGCCATGGTCCTTGAGGAGGGGATGGGGGGTTGGCAGGACAAAATATCACATTAAACCTTCCCCTCCTTGAAGCGGTGGCTCGGTGCTGCCGTGGCCTGGGGAAGGGATGCCTGTGGGCAACGTGGAGCCACACACAGGCTGAGTTCGTTAGGGGATGGGAAAGCTGACACTGCACTCGGGAAACGCTGTAAGTGGGGGGACTTCAGCGAGGGAAACATCTGGATGGCTGCACCACGGGGGCCCGGGGCTGGGAGACCACGCTGAGAAGTCACATTCTGGCTTTTCCCGAAACACCAGCCTGGGGTTTGCAGCCTCCTTCCCAAAGTGGGTTTCCCTTTTCACACCCGGTTGGGAGATACCAGCATGAGGGGCTGCTTCAGTCTCCCCCAGAGAAGATGCAGAAACACCCCGTTTACCCCCAAACCTCCCATCTTTTCACCCAAAGGTGGTCGAAGGCAGGCTGAAATGTTCCCAGCTGATGCTTTTGGGCAGAGATGATGCAAAAAGCAGAGGAGGGGAGAGCTTTTACAGGGGTATTTCCCCAAGAGGAGAGAAAGAGGCTGCTCCTCAGGGGAACTCAGGGAGATAAGAATGTTGAACATGGAGGTTTTGGAGCAGCGTCTGACTTCTGCTCTGCAGAGACACCAGGGCCGAAGGGGAGCCCAGAGGAGAGGCAGAGCTTGGGAGAAACAGAAATCCTCCCCAAGCCCAGCTCAGCAGAGCTTTGCACTTACAGAAGGGAAGAGAAAAGGCTCAGATACACCCAAATCCTGAAAACGCAGCACCTGGAGCCTTACAAGCTCCAGAGCTTCATCATCACCGGGTTTGTCCTGCTGGGTGTGTGAAGGTGCCTGAACCAACGCTGTAAACTCAATTCTTTCCAGCTTTCTTGAGCAAACTCCACGCTCTTGTCTTCACTTTTATTCCATGTTTTCCATTTTGAAGTGGGGCTGGGTTTATTTTCCCATGGTTTCTGTTACTGGGAGGTAATTTTGAGAAGCTCAAACCAAGCAGTGGGGTTGAGCACTCTCAGCATCCCATTCCCCGCCTGTTACTTTTTCCGTTTAAAATATGAACAAATGAATACAGAACGTCATTTGAGAGCTGCGAATTTTAAGCTGGGGGCTTTAAAGCAAGCACCAGTCAATGAAAAAAATTTCCCACTTACACTATGGCAACATGCACCTCATCTCCAAGAAACTGCACCCAAAAATCACCCCAGCTCCAGCCCGGCAGCACGTCCTGGCCCTGCAAATGTTGTTTTCTTTCTATTTTTTTTTTTGTGCTCTTAGAGGAGTCAGATTTTCCAAGCAGCCCTCTCCAATTTGGTCATTAAAGCTTCAGTTCATCTTTTTTTTCTTTTTTTTTTCCTTTGGCCAGGCTGGCAGCGCAGCAGGGTCGCAGCTTTTCTTAGTTTCTGGAGCTCCCGCGCACACATACACACGTACACACACATGCACGCACGCGTGCGCGCACACCAAGATTTATGAGTCTCAAAAGATGCTTCATAAAATATTTACAAAGCGGAGCTTCGAGCGTGAATGTTTGACTCGGCCACGAGCCGGCCACGGCTGTCAGGCCTCTGGGTGGCATGAGGGGGGAATATAAACAGACCTTTTTTTCCATTCCCAAAAAACCACTATAAACCTTTGCGGTTCAAAAGCATTTTAGCTGCTTTTTTTTTTGTCTTAGCCCAGTTGTTCCCCGCTGTCTGGTGCCAACTCGCTGGCTTTGCTCAGGATGGGGTATTTTGCAAACAAATGAGGGAAATTCTACCCATCTCACCACGGGCACTAGATAGTTTCAGCCTATTTTCAGTGAAAAAAAAGAAAAAATCAAATTTTTCTGGACAGATTGGGGTAGGGGGTTAGTGCTTTTAAAGGACATGGATGCAGGCAGTTCCCTGCAGGTTAAATGCCCTAATGTGTGTTAAATGGGGGTAATGTCTCTTAAGATGGGGTAATATATGTTAAATGGGGGTAATGTGTGTTCAGTGGGGTTAATGTGTGTCAAATGGGGGGGTAAGGTATCTTATAAGGTATGTTAATTGGGGGGTAGCCCATGTTAAATGGGGGCAATGCACATTTAAAGGGGTCAACGTCTGTTAAATGGGGTTAATGTGGGCTAAAAAGGGGCTCAAACAGCAAGTGGCCTCTGGCTCTCGTCCCCTGCGGAGCTACTGGAAACCAGTAGCAGGGAGAAGGAGCTGGGCTGGGACTGGTGCGTGTGCGGCGGCAGTGTCGGTGCCAACGCTTCCATTTTCCACAGCTTTGAAACACGTTTGCATCCTGAACTTGGCCGGGCTTTCAAATCACAACATTTCACCCAAAACAAAACATTAAGCACCGTAATCAACCTAAGAAGAAGAGCACCAAAACTCCAGCCAACGCCTGCTGCCGGCTTTGAGATGTTTTCCCTATAAAATAAAACATGTTTCTAACCTCAGCGCTGCTTCCAGATGAGCGACTGAAACTTTTTTTCTGGCTGACCTTATCAAAACTTTACGTTTTTTTTTTTTTTAATGTGGTTTTTCCCAGAATTGGCACGTCTTTGAGCCAACGCAACTGGAAGCGCCTTTACAAGAAGGGGGCAAAGAGGATTATTTCTGTGGCTAAACCAGCTCCAAGCCCCACGCAGGCAATGACCCAGCCTCGGTAACGTCTCAGATCGTTGGTTTGCATAAATAATAGTTTCACAGCAGATGAAAATGAAAGAAATGGGGCTGTTTGCAGGTGTGGAGGTTTCTGTAGCGAACTGGAAAATAAAGCCAAGCTCCTGCCATCCTTCAGCCTCCAGACAGCCCTCTCTGCTCTCCCAAAAAGCCAAATTTCCCATTTCTCTGGCCATCCCTGCCCCCATCCCCATGTTGGGGACATAACATCCCTCCACCGTCGCCTACCCATAGGCAGCAAAGACGATAACCAGCGAGAAATCAATATAATCCTCCTTTTATTTCCACTTTGTCGTGAGTATGTAACAGCATCACACCCGAGTTTATGGTTGCTTAAAAAAAATAATATCATACTGCATTTTTTTTCCCCCAACGTTCAGAATAAATGGTAAAAATGTAATAAATGTAAACTGCACTTGGCACCATTTGGATCAATAAATAAAATTTTAAAAAAAAAACAGAGAGAGAGAGAGAAAGAACGCGTTACGTAGATGGCACACTATGGTATCTAAATAAATAACATAAGTTACTTTGAATAAATAGAGAGTATCTAAAATATAGATGCATTGCATCAACTTCTGCAGATGGTCGGTCAGACCCGACAATACCAGAAGGGAAATGGGTTTATCCGGATGGTGCCGAGCGGAGCCGCGGGCTGGACCGTGCGCTTCCACCCTGCTCCCGCCATGAAAAAAATCTCCTTTTTTTTCCTATTTTTTCCTTTTTTTCCTTTTTTTAAATTTTTTTTTTCCCTTTTTTTCCCCCCGCTCCTCTTGGGCCTCAAGTTTGAGGCTACCCCTTGTTCAAGCAAGAACGAAAACATGTGGTAGCCCTATTTACGAAGGCTTCGAGGCTTCGAATACCACCAAAAAAGAATTTATCTTGATAAAGTGGGAAAAGGATTTCTTCCCAGCAAATTTCTGGACCTGTTTAACTAAGGAACATTCCCTTTGCCAGTGCTTTCATCGAGTGGAAACAATGATGTTAGACCCATTTCCCCCCCCCTCACTGGTACCAAATCAGGAGTGAGCCCATGTCAGCAAATGGGATCCCAACCGCCGCGAGTGGCGGGTGGATCCGAGCCAGAGCCGGAGCCGCGGCGCTTCGGCCGCCTCGACACAAACACAGGCGCGTACGTATATAGATGTGTAGAGTAAAACACAATGAAACGGCCCATAACTCATTGTCGGAGAGCCGGGAGAACATAACACTCATATTTTGCGCTGTCACAACCGCAAGAATAGTTTTAAACATCTCCTCGTGTTTCCAAACCTGATTTTTTTTTTCCTTCGTCTCCTGCGGAGCGGTGCCGCTGCGAACAGCAAAGCTGCAGCAACAGAAAGGCAAGCTGCAAAAAAACCTCAACCCCAAAACACACCCCCGTGACAGATGTTGCATTATTAACAATAAATAACGCACGGGATGGTGAGGAAGGAGCCAGATGAGATTTTGCTGTAGCTTTGAGTAGGGAATTTTTCCATCCTATTTCGCCCTTTCTGCATTGTAGACATTCTTCCGGACAGCTCCAGCTCTTATTACAGCAGAAAGGGTTGTAGAAATGGAAAGCATTAGGGAAATATCAACGTTTCTATTGGAACCACATTTCCGTGCCCAGGCGGTAACGAAGCGGCGCAGGACGGCGCGGCCGGAGCGATGCTCCCGCAGCGGAGCCCAAGGATCTTCGTGCAGAAAATGACCCCGAGACGCACGGAAGACACGCAAGCAAAAGCCATCCTTCGGCCACGGCCACGACGCCCCAGCTAACCCCAAGACAAGGTTTTTGGTTTTTTTTTGCGGTTGCAAAGCCCAGCTGTGACACAGCTGCACCCAAAAAACAACCCCAAATAAGCAGGCGCAGGGTGCCTGGCCGCCACGCCGGCAGCGGCTGGTGTCAGGCATGTCTCCTACACCTCTGTACAGGCTGGTGCTCAGCTGCCAGTGGGGTGAGAGAAAAAAAAAAAAGGGAGGGGGGGAAGAAAATAAAAAAGAAAAAAAAGAGGGGAAAAAAGAAAAAAAAAGAGGAAAAAAAGAGGGGGAAGAAGAAAAAAAGAGAAAAAAGAGGGGGAAAAAAGAAAAAAGAAAAAAGGGGAAAAAGCAAAAAAAAAGAGAGGAAAAAGATAAAAAAGAGGGGAAAAAAGAAAAAAGAAAAAGAGGGGGAAAAAGAAAAAGAAAGAGAAAAAAGAGAGGAAAAAGAAAAAAGAAAGGAAAAAAGAAAAAGAAAAAAGGGGAAAAAAGAAAAAAGAGGGAAAGGGGAAAAAAGAAGAAAAAGGAGAAAAAGAGGGAGAAGGGAGAAAAGAGGAAAAAAGAGAAAAGAGAGAGGAAAAAAGAGAAAAAAGGAAAAAGAAAAGAGGAAAAAAGAGAAAAAAAGAGGAAAAAAGAGAAAAAAGAAAAAAGAGGAAAAAAGAGGAAAAAGAGGAAAAATTATTAATTGGTGCTACTCATGTTGGTTTGTAACACACGTTGCATCAGGGGTTTGGTTTTTTTTTCCCTCCAGTATGCCTGTTTTTTCAGGGTTGCTGGATTTGCACTGCGCATGGGTGCACCTTTGCAGCTGGAAGGGCTGCGAGCGGGTCTGGGGTGCCCGAGCCGAAGGTTTTATTTCCCCCTCACCGGAGGCTTCTGCAACAAAACTAATTTTAGTTTTATAGTACTGAGGACTGGAAAGCACCCAAGCCCTTGAGAGTGCCGTTATTATTATTATTATTATTATTAGATTTGGATGCTTTTTTTTTTTTAAAAGTCAGGAGCGAGCTGCTTCTCTGCCGTGCGGATCACGCCGGCGGCTGCCCATCTGCTGTCCCCATCCTGCTCCCGCTTGCTTCCTGTGGGCCATATTTTTAATTTCCACCCCAACCCCACGATGCAAACCCTCCCTGCAGCACCTTGCAAGGCTCTTTTGGGTTCTCCGTGCACCGACTCGAGTTTGTCCGGTCTCAGCGGCCTTTGGGTTCGCCAGCCCTCGATGGGTCACCAGCGATGCCCCACGGGCAGGTTTCGCACCCCGCGCCCACGGCTGCCTTCTCCTTTTCCCTACAGCGAGGGGAAAACTCCGCGTTACAGAGTGCAGGCTGCTTTCCCCGGGGACGCCGGGTGCGCGGCCAGCCCTGCTGAACGATGGTGTTTATATTCCTTCACTCCATCCTGGCTCTGCTCAGCCAAGAGCAGCGTTTGGATGAAAAGGAATTAAAAAAAAAAACAAAAAAAAAACAAAAAACCCAAACCCCCCCAGCCTGGCCCTTTGCAGAGGTCAGGAGCGCTGCTGGGGGAAGAGCTGTCTCCTATCCCAAACTGACTGTCCCCCATCCCAAACCGAGCTGTCCCATCCCGGGGGATGCCAACCTGCTCCCCAAACCCCTGCAGCAGCATCCCTGCGGTCACCTCTAGCACTCCTCCTCCTCGCTGCTGCTCTGCGATGGATGTGCACGGGGTGGTTTTTTTTTCCCCATTTAGCTGGACCGAGGAGCTGGGACGCCGTCGTGATTGGGGTGTGGGGGTGGCGAGCGCAGCCTTTTCCTTGGCGTTGGTTAATGCCCAGGACATGACACCAATATTCTCCTTCTGTTTATGATTTGCTTTTTCTGGGAAGAAGGCCAAGGGGAGAAAACCCATCAATCCCAGGCAACAAATATAGCCTGCCCGGAGAATGCAAAAGTCTGCGGTCTCATTTATTTCTCCGCAGAGTAAACAAGAGTGACACTGCTGTAAATGCGAACCGGAGCCAAAGCCCAGGCCTGAGTCCCCCCGTCCCGCACGATCCAAGCCCCCGCCGAGGCGACGGGCGATACTCACGCGCCGCAGCCGGGAGAGCCGGTCCGGCTTGCGGGGGGATGCTGAACCGCGGCTGCTCCTGCCCACGCTGCAAACCCGAGCGCCACAGTTTCGCTGGTGGCCCCATGAGGCTCTGTCACCTCCCGGGCGGTGGCAGGTCTCCAGCCCAGTTAATCCAGTTACTTCAGATTATCCCGAGTTTTAAGAAGAAAAGCCTGGGGCTGCGGGGAACGAGGCGATGGCAAAGGGGGCACGAGTGGGCGCAGGGAGCGGAGCCAGAGCCTTTCCCCCGAGCGCAAACCACTGTCAGTGCATCTCTGCTCCCAAACACGGGGGTTTGGGGTGCCCCTGGCAGCGCAGGGACCCCCGCACGGCGGTCACGAAACCCTGGGAAACCCCCACACAGGGCAGCTACAGACCGCAGGGCTCAGCCCCCGTCCTGGGGCAGCACGGGGCACCCGCAGCCATCTAACGCACCCCGCGCCTGTATCGTACCCCATAACACACACAATGTGTGCAGCACTCCCCATAACACCCACTGGGTGTGCAGGACACCCCGTAACACCCACTGGGTGTGCAGCACACCCCATAACATACACTGGGTGTGCAGGACACCCCATAACACACACCGGCTGTGCAGGACACCCCATAACACCCACCGTGGTGCAGCATGCCCTGTCCAGTACCGCACACCACCGGCGCCACGCCATATGCAGCAACACCTGCACAACACCCCCCGTGCACACACCCAACCCGTAACGCCCGGCGCACCCCGCGCCCATCACCTCTGCTGCGTGGGGCACCCCCTGTGCAGGGGACACCTGCTTTGCAACACCCTCCACCAATAACACGACCTGTATGTGTGACACGTAACGCACCCCGTGCACCCCAAGTGTAGAATAGGCCCTGTGCACGTCGCACACCCACTGTCACCCTCCGAGGGGGCTGACAGGGACCCCTGGGCCACCCCCGGCGGGGACAGCAGCTGCAAGCAGCCGTCACCGCTCCAACAGCCGCGTCCTCCACGGGCACCGACAGCCACATCTCTAGTCCTGTGCATCGAGCGGGACGGCAACACTGAGGGAGGCACCAGCAGCTCAGTCTCTCCTCCTCCAGCCAGAGGTCTGGGGACCGTCCCTCTCCTCCTGCCGCAGCCCCTGGTCCCTCTGCCTGGTGGCCAGCGGGGTTTTGGGGCCAGGGCATCGCCTCTCCTGCCCGCTCCTCCCAGAGGGGCCCCGGCCCTTCACACGCAGCCGCACTCCTTGGCCGAGAGCTCGTTGACGGTGTAGTAGCGGTTGTAGGCGTCCAAGAAGGAGACGTCATCATCGTAGGCCAGCGGCCGGCAGCAGGGTCGAGCCCGGACCTTCTCCTTCTTGATCCTCCTCCTGCTCCTCATGCTCTTCAGCGAGAGGTCGTAGCTCCGGATGGCCGCCTCGCAGGTGCCGCTGCAGTAGCGGAAAAGCACCGTCTCGTCCGACTCGTAGCCCAAGCCCAGCTCGCTGATGCTCACCTCCAGCTCCTTCAGGGCGCAGGGTTTGTGGCGGGCGCGGGCACGCTTCCTGCGGCTGCCCGCCCGGGGGAAGAGCGGCAGCTCGTGGCCGCCCGAGTTCATGGCCTGGCTGTAGCGCTCCACCAGCGCCGAGATCAGCTGCCGGATCTCCCCCTCCGTGTAGCTCTCCAACAAGCTGCTGTCTGCAACAGAAGGGGCGGACGTTAGCGGGTGTCCCCCGGGGTGGTGAATGTTCCCCAGAGGGGGTGGCTGTCCCCCAGGATGGAGCTCCCCTGGGGCAGGTGGATGGTCCCCCTGGCCAGGTGGATGTACCCCAGGATGGAGATCCCTTGCGGTGTGTGGATGTCCCCCAGGATGAAGGTCCCCTCGGGCTGGTGGCTGTTCTCGAGGTTGGAGGTAACCCTGGCCAGGTGAATGTCACTTAGTGCCATGGTCTAGTTGCCATGGTGGTGTCAGGGCAATGGTTGGACTCAATGATCCCAGAGGGCTCTTCCAACCTCATTGATTCTGTGATTCTGAGGGGCTTGCCCCCCCAGCACCCCTAGGCCAGCAGCCAACACCCAAACTGTCCCCATCTACCACTGCCAACGCCCAAGTCCCCTTGTCCTAACCCTAAAGCCGAGCTTAGTCCAGCTCAGCGCTGCGGGAGGCACAGGAAAGACGGAGGAAAGCGTAATTTGACAGCTTGTCATCGATTTCTATATTTCAACCCAAAAAAGAAATCCTTCTGGTTTGGAATCCAAACAAACCCGCTGCCAGCACGAAGGGGCGAGCGGCGCTGCGGGGGAAGCCGCTGCCTCCCCGCAGAGCGGAGCCGTCCCTCTTCATTTTCAGCTCCTGTTTGACATTTGGCATTTGAAAAAAAATAGTGCAGAAATAATAAATAAATTTTAAAAATCTAAAAAAGCACATTTGGAGCTAAAAAAGCAGCTTCTTTGCATTAAAATGAGCCACTTGCACTCGGTTTCCCTACTTGGAGAGCTGAGGTTTGGTGCCCAGTGGCTGCATTTTTGCAGGGTCACCCTGAGCCCTCCCTGCTGCGCCCCAAAGCCCCTCTCTGAACACTCAGAAAAGGGATGCCCAGAAGCAAGAGAGGGCGGCGGGGAAAGCAAATGGGGATTGAACCCGCTGGGCTGTGTCGGGTTTTGCCTGCGAGCCCCGAAAGCGTGTGGGGTTCTGGGGTCAGATCCTGGGGTTCTGGGGTCAGATCCTGGGGTTGTGGGGTCAGATCCTGGGGTTGTGGGGTCGGGAGGGACGGTGGCCCCGGGCGCAGCAGCTTACACTGGGAGAGCAGCGAGCCGCGGCGTTGCAGGGCCCGTGGGGATCTCCGTGGAGCCGCCGGTGGTGAGGAGGAGGAGGAGGAGGAGAAGGAGGATGCCCGTGAGGAAGAAGACGGCGAGGAAGGCGAGGGGCTGTATTTCCGGCTTCCGTTGAACATGTCTCTACAAACTAAAATGGATAACACGGAACTGAGGAGCATCGATGCAATGGCTGCAAACTTCCATACCTTCATCTTAGAGCAAGTCCGAACATTGAAACTCTGCAAAACAGGCAAAACAAATATCCTTATTACGCGGCCTTCGCCCGTGGGCCCCCTCTTCCCTCCCTCCATCCCCGCGGCTCGGGCTGGCTCAGCATCTCCCATGGGACCACCAGTGTCCCCTTGGCTCCAGCTCGTTCCCTCTGCCCTCCCGAGACAGGGCCTAGTGTTGCAATAGGGAAACTGAGGCACGGAGATACGGTGTAGGCTTTTCCATGAGGAAAGGCCACGGTGGGCGAGGGGTGGCAATGGGGACAAGGTGGTGTCCTCAGCTGATCCATCCCCGACAGCATGCAGCCTGGCCGGGCAGGGGGATATCCACCTCCCCTCGCTCCGGCCGGGTTTCCCCGCACAGGGGGCTGATATCGCAGCGGGCGGCTGCGAGTAAAGGATGGACAAACTCATGCCATGACACCTCTTCACCCAGCACATCCCCTCCTGGGGACGGGGTGAGCAGCCGAGGGAGCGCCTGGCTCCATTGTCCTCCCCGCTCCCTCGCAGAGCCCCGCTGCCGTTTGCTGTCCCCTCCTTTGGCGAGGGGCACGGAGCACCACGAGTCCCAGACCGCGCCGGTGATCGGGGTCACGCTGCTCAACCGGAGCCCGAGTCCCTCCCTGCCAGCACACCGACGCGGCAGCTCCATCAAAACCAGCCAAAATCATGAAAAACTCAGGAAAAAATGAACGGGGCGGCTGAACCATCCCAGCGCGGCTGCAAGGCTTGCAGGGGGACCGGGCACCTTGGCCATGTGGATCATCTGGGTTTGCAACCCAGCAGTTCCTCAAAGCGTAAGAAAAAACCCCCCACAGGCGAGCCGGGCCCTTACCTTACGCCATTCAATTTTCTCCATCCAAAGCAGATTGGATCTGGTGGGATTTTACAATTGACCCCACAGCCGGGCAGGGCAGTGGGGAGTGGGGTCCGTGCTCCCGGCAATGGGCTGTCACCCATTAAATCCCCATCAAAGACGGGCTCTGGAAAGTGGCATGGACTTGCAGCCGCCTCCTGGCCCCTTTTTTTTAATTTCAGCTCCTTGTAAACTCCAAACATTTCTCCTTTCAAAATGAATTTTCCACAGGGGGAAAAAAAAGGAGAGAAGGTAAAAAAAAAAACAACCCCAGTTTAGCAATATTTGCCAAATAGAATTTACCGGGGGGGAAAAAAATGTTTATTTTAAAATGGAATTTGACAGGTTCACTTTTACTGTTATTGTAGAAAACACCAAGAAGGGCTGTGAACGCTGCCTCATCGCCGGCAACCCTTTATTTTACAGGATGCAGCTAATTGCACATTAACTAACGGTAATTATATGCCCTTTAGGTTACAAGATAATCGTAGAACCCAGCCAGAGTCTAAATATTTTCAACTGGGCTATAAACAATGCCAAGCTAGAAAAAAAAAGAATAGTTTCACCATATAAGGAGGTAAGATCATGAAACCCCGCCGGGGTACAAAGCGGCTGAGCTGGCTGAGACACCGCGTCGATAAGCGCCGGCAGCAAAACGTGCATCGGGGCAAGAGTTTTGCAGCCGGCTGGAGGGGAGAGGAAAGAGCGTTGGGAAGGGGGGACGGTGCCGTCCCCGTCTGCTGCCGCTTCTCATCCACGGAGCCGAGGTGGAGCCGGTCTCCTTGTCCTGCAGCTCCGAGGAGGACGATGGAGGATGGTGGAGGACGATGGAGGATGATGGAGGATGGTGGAGGATGATGGAGGATGATGGAGGATGGTGGAGGATGGTGGAGGGTGATGGAGGGTGATGGAGGATGGTGGAGGATGGTGGAGGGTGATGGAGGGTGATGGAGGGTGTTGGAGGATGGTGGAGGATGGTGGAGGGTGATGGAGGGTGATGGAGGGTGATGGAGGGTGGTGGAGGATGATGGAGGATGGTGGAGGATGGTGGAGGATGATGGAGGATGGTGGATGATGATGGAGGTGGCTGGGTGTGTTTGCATCATCAGAATGAGGTGCCTTAAATTCAGATTTCTCCTCTGAGATAAGAGCAGGAGTTGGGGGGAACAAGCACCAAAAACGCTCACTGGTACCAAACGGTTCCCAGTCAGGCAGCGGGAATGGGTGCTAAAGGAAGGAGCTACTGGTGAGAGTCCAGCGGAGGGGTACGGAGATGGTCAGAGGGCTGGAGCATCTCTGCTACGAGGAGAGGCTGAGGGAGCTGGGGCTGTTCAGCTGGAGAAGAGCAGACCGAGGGGGGATCTTATCAATGCTCACAAATACCTCAGGGGCGGGTGTCAAGGGGATGGGGCCAGACTCTTCCCAGTGGTGCCCAGCGACAGGACAAGGGGCAACGGGCACAAACTGAAACACGGGAAGTTCCATCTGAATATGAGGAAAAACTTCTTTACTGTGAGGGTGCCAGAGCCCTGGGACAGGCTGCCCAGGGAGGGTGGGGAGTCTCCTTCTCTGGAGATATTCAAACCTGCCTGGATGTGACCCTGTGCAACGTGCTCTGGCTGACCCTGCTTTGGCAGGGGTTGGACTGGATGATCCCCAGAGGGCCCTTCCAAGCCAACCACTCTGGGATTCTGTAAATGGCGAAGGACCGAGGAGATTCATTCTTGTTCATTCTTGGAGAACTTGCAAAACGTGGAGAATGAGGGACTCGTGAAGAAAGAGCAGCCTCAGGTGAAGCACACAGTGGGGATTTCAGAGGTGGGGAAGGGACCCTGCTTGTGGTGATGCACTGGACGGCAGCAGTTGGCTCTCCGGGAGGACAAGCAGCTTTCGGTGGCTGATGTTGGGGCATTTTGGGAGGTGAACACTGCTGTGGACAGCCAGCAATGGGATCACACACAACCCAGAGCTCAACGTCACCTCCCGAGCTGCTCCCGGGGGGCTCAGCCCCCTTCGGCCCGCACTGGGGAGGAAAGGGCTGCGACGGAGCACGGCTGCAACACTCGATCCATCCACCTGAGAAAGGGCCTCTGGCTTATTGCAAGCCCATAAAATTTTAGGAGGGTGGTTTCAGGCTCGCTGCACATCCCGTAAAAAAGCCTCTTATTTCAGCAGCCAGTAATTCTGGCCCCCACCCGCTCGCTGGTGACCTTTCAAATGACTAAAACTCCAGCTCCGACATGCAAAACAATCAACAAAAACGATTCTGGGCTTCGCCTTTGGTTTCTCTTGCCCTAAAAAGCCACAGCCCACATGTGCCAGCCTGCGGGGAAAGCTGAAGTTCGAGGTGGGGGGAAAGGAAAGACACACACAGCCGTGACTCACGCGGGGCCATGTTCACGCTGGGCTCTCCCATCTTTCTGGTTTCCATTTTAAACCCGCTCCCAGCAACGATGAAGAATCACCAGAGGTTTGACACGTGCTCCCCTGGATCCGCCGCTGCCGGCACCGACGCTCTGTTCAGACACATGGGGTACAGCCCCGCATCCCCCATCCCCAAAACCTCCCGGGGCGCAGACCTGCACCCACAGGTGCCCACGCCAAATGTATTAGTAAAATTTATCACTCAAAGCCTTACGCAAGGACTAAATTACACTAATGAATTGACTATGAATTTGAAGCCTAACATGAGGCCAAGTATTTTCTGGCTTTGCTTCTGTGTCTCAGCAAACTCCTTAATTTTCTCCCTACTTATCCATTACTGCCAAATTGTCTTGCTATTATTGTAGAAAATTGCAGCAAATATTGGCTTGCCCTTAGGCCTATACTGAACGAAGTAGAAATGGGGATGCCCGCCGTGAGCCTGGCAAGGTATGAAAGCCATCGTCCACTAATCTTCCTGAACTGAAAGAGCAAGTGGAAGATAACGCTCAGCCCCTCTTCTTGAATTTTATTAAACAGTTGGTGAATTATTCCTATAGTTGGCATTTCAATCATAGAATCATAGAATGGTTTGGGTTGGAGGGACCTTAAAGATCATCTAATGTATTAATAGATTTTTCTCAAAGACTTACACAAAGCTAAACTAGATTAATAGGTTGAACATTAGGAAGCATTTCTTCTCAGCAAGGGTCATTAGCCATTGGAAGGGGCTGCCCAGGGAGGTGGTGGAGTCACCATCTCTGGAGGTGTTTAAGAAAAGACTGGACATGGCACTTAGTGCCCTGGTCTAGTTGACATGGTGGTGTCAGGGCAATGGTTGGACTTGATGATCCCAGAGGGCTCTTCCAACCTCATTGATTCTGTGATTCTGTAATACAGCAACTACATATCTGCTGATGTGTAAGAGGAGGCCAAATATATTCCAGCTTCACAGAATCAATGCCCCAGGATGTGCTGCGCACCCTGGGCTGCCCGGAGGCAGTGGTTTGCACACGAGAGTGCAAAGCGTTTGCAAGGAGCTTCAGTGGGCGAAGCCAGCAGCTGGTGAGACCACACGACAGCTCCGGCCATGCAGAGGAGTGCCGGGCTCCTGCGGGGAAGGGGACCCAGGGCCAAACCTCCACTCCTTGAGCGTTCGCCAGCAATGCCAGGCTGCTGCGAACAAGTTGCCCAGGGCTATTGCTCAGCATCTGGTAGGGCAAGTGTTCATAGAGTCATAGAATGGTTTGGGTGGGAAGGGACCGTTAAAGGCCATCTAGTCCAACCCCCTTGCCATGAACAGGGATATCGTAGAATCACAGACTGGTTTGGGTTGGAAGGGACCTCACAGACCATCTAGTTCCAACCCCCCTGCCATGGGCAGGGACACCTTCCACTAGACCAGGTTGCTCCAAGCCCCATCCAACCTGGCCTGCTGAGCAGGGAACTCAATCCTGCAGCAGAAGACCCTTCCCCACCAGACAGCCCCAAAACCAGCCCCGTTTCGCAGGAGCCCAGCACTAAAACCTCTCTGGCACGAAGCCTTTGCTCCGGCAGCCTCCTCGGCCAGTCACCTGCCCCGCTCTCATCCCTGCTGCAACCGGGGCTCACTTCTTTCCAGTCAGAAGAAAAAAAACAGTTTGTGCCCTGAAGAACTGGAAATCTTAAGGAAAAACAACAAATAGCAGCACAGCCAACTCCCATCGCTTCATCTGGAGGGAACGGGTTGATTATCTTGGCTCCCCTCACCGCAGCAGATCCTCCCCAAAACCCCTCCACGAGCTCCTCGTGCATCTCGACTTTATTTTCAAAAGGGATCCAACAAATCCACCCCACGGCCCTATGTAAACTTTTCCAAGGCTTGATTACCTCCCCTCACCGTTCAGCAATAAAAAAAGTCAAATCAATCGAGCCACATTTCTATTTTTCTTCGCTTCAGCTCCTGACCTTCGGCATTTCTGCTGCCTTTTCCTGCTAAACCAAGAAGCAGCAATTCCCTCCTGCAGATGCATCACCTTCGTTCACAAAACCAGAGCGTTTTGGCCTTCTAAGACTCCCCTCGCTTTTCATCCTCTTGGTTTTTCTTATAGAGATTTTTTTTCTAAGCCATTTCCAGGTTTTCAAGCAGACTCTTAGGATTTGTTTCCGATATCTCCTTAAAGCCTCAGCTCCTGGAGTCATGAGATGAGGGGGGAAAAAGCAGAATTTGATTTTTTTTTACCTTAAAGCCTCAGCTCCTGGAGTCACGAGATGAGGGAAGGAAAAGCAGAATTTGATTTTTTTTACTCTAAATCCTCCTTGATGGAGGGGGAAGGAGGAGACGTGAAAACTTTCAGTCCCGACGCTCCAAAGCCCAGAAAGCAGAGAACCCAAAAGCCATTATATTATAAGTGTGTCATAAATTTTCAGTCGATTCATGCTTCCGGGCATTGATTCATTATTTTCAAGCGCTCGGCCTCAGCCACGCCGCAAGAATGGATGAGGCCACGGAGTGGCCGAGGTTTTTTTGGCAACAAGAAACACTTGGAAAGACGAAGGCCTTGACGGGACATCAGAGAGAGCTTCCACCTGCCACACGCTGTTTATTTTAGTGCCTTACATGGGAGCCAAACTGCTTTGAAATCCCGGCTCCTCATGACTCACCCTGCAAGAATTAAACAATTTCCACCCAGGCTCACGGTGAAGCAGCTCCAGGCACTGCTGAAAAGCGGCTCCTCCAGCTCAACGCCCGGTCCTGCTCGAAGGATGGTCGGCTGGTCTCGCAGGGATAAGTTTCCCCCAAACTTATCACAAGCTTCTGCTTTCTGGGGGGATTGAACCCCCTCCAAAGGGCATCGGTGTGTCTGACAGCCCTGAGCAGGGCGGATGCTGCGCTGAGAGTAGCAGAGTCTGCAGCGGGATGGTCAATGCCCCAGGGTCAAACCAGTCCCCAACTGGGAAAACTGGCCTCAAAATGGGGAGCGTTGAAAGGAAAAAAGCCCCAAACCCTGATCTGAGTTGAACTGTTGGATTTTCCTGCTCTTTTGACAGTAAGTGGGTACATCAAGTGCATAAAGGAGGCGAAGAAAGACAACAACGTCCCCATCTCCAGCTCTGCTCCAGAGGTTGCTCCGGGGACACGCAGTGCCACCACCTCAGTGCAGATGTCCCCTCGGCTGCGGACACGGGGCAGCGACACCCACGTCCTCGCCGGCAGCTCTCCCCCCGCCAGCCCTGCACTTTGAACACCAAAAGCGACGATGGCCACGGTGTGTCCCACGGCCCCGCAGCGCTGGCTCGTCCCCGCGCTGCCTTCCTCCCCTCCCCAGCTCTCCCCTAAGCAAAACCAGAGCCGAGCGCAGGACACATGGTTCTGCTTTGCCTAAGTGAAAACCAGCCCAACGCGACAAACTCCAAAGCTCTTCCCACAGCCGCAGCTTCCCCCAGTCCCCTCCCAAAGGGCCGACCCCAAACGAGCCAGACCCGCATCCCTGGGCTCCCTGCCGCAGCCCGGCTCCTCTGGGAAAGCCTTTTGGGGCGACCACCAAAGCCCCTCTTGGCTGCAGCCCCTTGGCATGGCCCCGGCGAGGAAACGGCGGTGGCGGAGCCGGTCCCAGACCCCCGGGATGGCAGAGGAGGAGGAGAAGGGGCCATTGCCAGGCGGGGGGAGCGTCAGCCCCTCGGCTGAACACGCCAACCATCGTTGAGCTGCGCCGTTCCCACGCTGACATGACATTTACGTTCGGGCTGAATTACGGCGGGTTTGGTTTACATCTCTCCAAACAGCTGGGTAACAGAAAAAAGACAAAAAAAAAAAACCACAACCCCATCATCATGATAAAAATAATCAGAAAAATAAGTCCTCACCAAGCCCATTTGCTAGGGGCACGTGTGCCCTGTGGTGCTGCAGGCGATGCCGGGGGGGTGGTGGCCATGCCGCGGGGTGGTGTCCATGCTGTGCTCCAGGTTGTGGCTGGGGAAGGAAGATTTCATGGCTTTGCCACAGCTGGGACGCTGCATCTCAACGTGAGCAGCGAGGTTGGGACGCAGCTTTCCAGCCCCGCTGAGCTGAGTGCGGGTAGTTGCCATCAGACCGAGCAGCCCCACTCTTGTCCCCATCCATATTCCCCTCATTTTGGACTTCAGGGAGCCAAACCAGCTCAAAGGCGGCCCGGCTGGGCACTGGAGATGGCACCAGGAGGTGCCGGCAAGCTCAGAGCTGGGTACATTAACTCACAGAATCTCAGAATCAATCAGGTTGGAAGAGCCCTCTGGGATCATCAAGTCCAACCATTGCCCTGACACCACCATGGCCACTAGACCATGGCACTAAGTGCCATGTCCAGGTTTTTCTTAAACCCCTCCAGAGATGGTGACTCCACCACCTCCCTGGGCAGCCCCTTCCAATGGCTAATGACCCTTGCTGAGAAGAAATGCTTCCTAATGTCCAACCTGAACCTCCCCTGGTGAAGCTTGAGGCTGTGTCCTCTTGTCCTATCGCTGGTTGCCTGGGAGAAGAGGCCGACTCCCACTTCGCTACAACCTCCCTTCAGGTAGTTGTAGACTGCACTAAGGTCACCTCTGAGCCTCCTCTTCTCCCCAGCCCCTCAGAGCAGAGCCAGCCCCACTCAGACCCATTTTGGGGTCAGACTCCTCCAAGGAGCCCTCGTCAGCTGGATGCCAGGATGGTGCTGGTGGGTCTCACCATCTCCCGTCCCTCCCGTGGGATTTCTGCTCTCACTGTCCTGCATGTGCCACGGCACGGGGCTGGGGGGAGGCAGTTGGCCCACCGGATGCATCCGCACCCTGGGAAGCAGCACCGGCACCTTTGATTCCTTCCCCGAAGGTCCTGCATGAGCTTTTGTATCATTAATTAACAGGGGATACGCAGCGGGTGCACGGTGAGGAGCGATCCCACTGCAGCTGCAGACCTGAGCATGGCAGCGTGGTGATTTCATAGAATCATAGAATCATGGAGTGGTTTGGGTTGGAAGGGACCTTAAAGACCATCTAATTCCAACCCCCTGCCACAGGCAGGGACACCTTCCACCAGACCAGGTTGCTCCAAGCCCCATCCAACCTGGCCTTGAACACTGCCAGGGAGGGGGCAGCCACAGCTTCTCTGGGCAACCTGGGCCAGTGTCTCACCACCCTCACAGCAAAGAATTTCTTCCTCATATCTCATCTCAATCTCCCCTCTTTCAGTTTAAAACCATTCCCCCTCATCCCATCACTCCATGCCCTTGTCAAAAGTCCCTCTCTAGCTTTCCTGTAGCCCCTTCAGGCACTGGAAGGTGCTAGAAGGTCTCCCCAGAGCCTTCTCTTCTCCAGGCTGAACAGCCCCAGCTCTCTCAGCCTGTCTCCAGAGCAGAGGGGCTCCAGCCCTCTGAGCATCTCCGTGGCCTCCTCTGGACTTGCTCCAACAGCTCCATGTCCTTCTTGTGTTGGGGGCCCCAGAGCTGGACGCAGCACTGCAGGGGGGGTCTCAGAAGAGTGGAGCAGAGGGGCAGAATGCCCTCCCTCGCCCTGCTGGCCACACTGCTGGGGATGCAGCCCAGGACACCGTTGGCTTTCTGGCCTGCGAGCGCACATTGCCGGCTCATGGTGAGCTTCTCATCAACCATCACCCCAAGTCCTTCTCCTCAGGGCTGCTCTCCATCCATTCTCTGCCCAGCCTGTATTTTCTGCCATGATGTCCTGCCAGGTCCCCCCGCACTGGGACCGGCTCAGCCCTGGCTGGGCTTAGCTCATCCCTGCGAGGGCAAAGAAAGATGCTGCTTTCCCTCCCACCTCGCCTGCCCTCATCTCCCACCCTGCCGCTCCTGTCCTTGCCGCTCTCTTTGTCACTCGCCGGGGCACAACAGAGGCAGAAACGCAGCTGCAATATAAATCAGCACTAAAAAAAAAAGCAGTTTAAATGCAGCACGACTCACGGCAGCATCCACCCTGCCCGGGCAGCACGGGGACACCTGCACAGAGGTCTGGGGGCACCTGGAGACCTGCACCCCCAACACCCCTCACCTCTCCAGTTCTGCAAAAAAAAAAAAAAATCATTGAAAACATCACATTTTGGGGATTTCTATTCCTCTTCCTAGCTAAATATCAGCCAAAGTGCTTAAAAATCCGAGCTGGCTGGACATGGGCGGTGTGGTCCCCAGCGCTGCATGTCCCTGCTGAGCCCGACGAGGTGCGACTGCTTCACCAAGGTCAGCAAGGCTACAGCAACCCAAAAACCTCTATAAGCCGATTCAGTCAGTTCTAAGCAGCAGCAAGAGCCACCCTTTATGAGAAGAGATGAGTAATTAGAGATAAAATGATGAGAAAGTGCTTCAGGGTGGTATCGCTCGGCACGTCAGCCGGAGCGGAGAGCGTGGCTCGTGGCATGACGCAAAATAACGCTGCAACAGGGAATAAAACCTGCAAAAACACCCCCTGATGCACCCACATCCCCGTGAGAACGGCCGTTTGGTGATGGGCAGAGAAAATAAAATATATAATTTGAAATCCCACCAAAATCAGGATGGTTTCTGTAGCCCTGCAGGAAATCAAGGGTAACTCCAGCCAAAGAAAAAACCCCACAAGCAAGACCCCCCTCCAGCACTGCGCACCCATGGGTGCCGGTGTGCCAGCAAACAGCAGCCTCATCCATCGCCCAACACCATTTCTCCAGCTCAAAATGTCCCACTCACGCCAAAACCTGAAGCCTGAACGTCAAATTTTGTTTTTTTTCCGGCGTGACAAACCACCCCCCCACGCACTAAATCACCGCGTGATGCCGAAAAGGGTGATTGTCGGAGGAAACTAATTACTGTGGCTTGTTTGAACAATCCCAGCGCCTCGGGAAATACAGTTAAAAATTTAAATTTTGGCAGCGAGACGGAGCCCAGGCCCCAGATGTACTTTCCTCTGGGCTGGTTTCGACACCGCTGGTATCTGCGAGCTGCCACGGGCGTGCTGGGGGCAAAAAAAAAAAAATCTCCTTTTTTTCCCAAGAAAGGAAAAAGCCCTCGGTTGGATCCAGGAGGGAAAAACCACGACAGAGGCTGGAGGGTGCTGGAAAAGCATCACCTCCTCCCACGCAGCGGCTTTGGCCACTTTTGCCTTCTCTCTTTTGTAGGTTTTCCTTCTTTGAGGATTTGATCGGCGTCGTGGCACGCTCCGGCACCCCCCAGATCCCCATGGGGGTCACTGTGCCACAGTGTGCCTCAGTTTCCCCTTTGCCCTGTATTAATTCCCCATGTTTCCCATGGAGGCAGAGCAACCACCTCTGGCTTTTCCACGTGTCTCCAATGGGCTGGCACGTTAATAATTCCCATTCTCATCCCCAGAGAAACAGATCCTGCCCTAACCCAGCACCCCTGCAAACCAGAACCGAACCATGCCAGGGGCAGGACAGAGGAGTTACAGCCCCCAGGGTGCCCTGGGAGGGGTGAGCACCCATCTGCATCCAACAGCACCCAGACCAAGAAGCGCAGGTGATGCTGATGCCTCCTCCGGCCCGGCGGTGTGAAATCCCCCCTGTACCTTCACTGCCCTTTCCCCTAAATATATATATATTTAATTTCTTTTTGCACAGAAGGAGCCAGCTTGTCGAGGCGCCCGTCAGGGATTACAGCGCTTTGCTAAGGGCACAGAGACCCGAGAGAGGTTTGTAAATCCAATTTGCACTAAACCCTTCTAGCGGGGTTTTGGACAGTGCACACGCTAATATCCCATTAGCATTTACTGTCCGACTCCAGCAGCAACTGCCGACATGTTGAACCACTTAGTGCTGCTCCAGAGGGAATAAAGGAGAAATTCCTCCTGAGACAGCACCAGCAGTGGGGTGGGAATGGAGATTTTTGGGTGGAAGAGGTTCAAAATTAGGAAGCATTTCTTCTCAGAAAGGGTCATTAGACACTGGAAGGGGCTGCCCAGGGAGGTGGTGGAGTCATCATCTCTAGAGGGGTTTAAGAGAAGACTGGACATGGCACTTAGTGCCCTGGTCTAGTTGACATGGTGGTGTCAGGGCAATGGTTGGACTCGATGATCCCAGAGGGCTCTTCCAACCTGACTGATGGAAATTGAAATTGATTGAAATTGAAAACTGGGAGATGCTTGGGATAAAGAGGCCTGGAGATGAGGGGAATAGCTGGAGGGTCTCCAAAAGGCAGCAGGTCAGAGTCACCTGGGCCTTTGCATGCTGAGATGCCGATACGGCGGTGCAGCATCACACTGATGCACAGGGACAAGTTCCCATGTTCCTATCGCTGTGGGGAAAACCCACCTGGGATGCCCTCAGGGACCAGAGCCTGGCACGGAAGAGTCACGCAGCTTCCAAAAAAGCCAAGTTTTGCCCTCTGAGCCCTCTGATCGCACCCGAGCGATGCCAGGACATCGGCGTGGGAGAGCTGCGGAGGCACTGCCCTTCCTGCCTGGCTCCCGCAGCTCCAGATCGGATCCAATCGAGCTTGTGGATGAGAGATTGGGATCGTTTTTCCGCTCTGCGCTGCCATAAATCACCCTTTGCAATCGGAGCGCGGCCGCCCCAACCCTGCCCGTGCTGCTGCGGAGGAGCTGACGCCGGCAGCGAGGTGAGGGCAGGATGCGGGGCGACGCTGGCAGTGACAACCTGCCCCTTTTCTGCCTGTTTTCCCCCTTTCCCAGCCCAGATGCCGCAGCGGGACCCGCCGGCGCTGCTCGGAGCAAGAGGAAATGACAGAAAGTGCTGCTGGAAGGTAACGGCGCGGCTGGAGGAAGATCTGCGGCGAGAAGATGGATCGCTGCGCATCTCCTCTTCCACAGCCAAGCCCTCTGCCCCGCCGACAGCCCTGTCCTGATGCCACTGCAGCTCCTGTGCTGGCGTTTGGGGATGGAAAAGATCAGTCGTCCTCAGATCTGCTCTTGGAGACAGTTCGGGGACCAGACCCCCCCTCTCCTCCCCATCAGTCCTGTCCCGGGGAGATCCTACTGCAAGCGATGCTTTGCCGGGGCACAGCCGGACATCACCGTCCCTTCACGCCTCTGCCCATGCTCAGAGGGGCTTGTGCCACCCGAATCCTGGCTGAGTCCTTCCAGCCTCTCCTTCCCCCCCCAAACTTGGGGGAACTAAACAGGCACGTCCCCCCCTGGTTCACGGCAGCGGGGCGATGTCACCAGCACCCAGCCTGGCTCGGCATCGCTGCCAGTGGCTGCCTCTCGCGTCCTCCTGCCACGTGCGGTGGCTCCGCCGCTGGCACCGTCCCTCCCAGATGGCTCCGTGGAGCTGCGAAGCCTCAAAAATGTGCTCTTAATAAGCGAGCACCACTTAATGAAGACAGCAGCTGCCCTATTAAATCAGAGGCGAGCCTTTCCTCGGGGACACCCTGGAGGGATGGGACCGGTGTCCCTGGGTGGGATGCAGCACCAGCACCTGCTTGAGGGGATGAAGATGTTCTGGTTCATCCCCAGGGTTTTGGCTGGCTTTGGTCTCCTCGTGTTGCACAAGGGCACTGCATCCCTGCCTGCCAGAGAAGGCAGCAGAGAGGGAAAACCCCACGGAAAACCCAAAAGGCTGCTCCAGCACCTTGCTGGGACCATCCCCTGCCCATTCCTCCTGGCACAGCTCTGCTGGCTGCAGCCCAGAGCTGCTCTGGGACCACAGCCACTAGGATGGACCCCACAGGGATTCGGGATTGGGGCTTGCAGCCCCGTGGTCAGTAGCACAGGGATGAGCTGACCCTGCACGAGGCTGCCCGGGGCAGCAGGACAGGGGGCTCTGCCGTTTTTTATGGTGCCAAGACATCCTCGGCCATCAGCCGCCTTCACCAAGTCCAACAGCCCCAGTGTTTTATAGGGGAGGGTCAGGGAGCAACAACAACCAGCAATAAATACACGCCGTGCTCCCAGCCAGCCCCATCAGAGCACAGCCAAAACCAACATTATTAAAGGCAAAAAAAGCCACCACAAGCCACGCAGAAGCCCGTGGACTGGGCAGCAACAGTGCTTCAGCAAACAGCTCTGCCGTCGTGAGCAAGGGCCAGAGATGGCAAAGACAGGGCGAGGTTCTCACCCCCGGGACTCGACCAAAATGTGTTTGTCGATGCCCGGCTGCCCCTGGAGCTGCCATGGCCTGGAGACAGCAAGGGGGGTGGGCTGCCAGCCCTCCCCAGCCCCCCACGATGGCCGTTTGCTCTATCCATCCCCAAAATCCTGGATGCTTTGAATAGACTTCAAAAATTGCCATTCATTTGGTTCCCTCATTTTTCTCCCTTGGAAAGACTAGGGGTGGGCGTACGACAGCCTCACCCCTCCGCTGCTGCCTGGAAAAAAACAAGCCAAGATGAAATCGAGGGGGAAACCCAGAGCCCCGTTACATCAAACCCAGACCCTGCTCACGAACGATCTCCTTGCTCAGCGCCGGGTATCGCCCAGGAGAGCTGACGGCTGGGATTTATCACCCTGCCCCAAGCACCACGCAGCCAGGTCCCTGCCCTGAAAAAAAAAAGCTCGTGAAATAGAGAAAAATGCAATTCCTGTGTGGGATTATTGCAGCCTGGGAGTGATGCTAAAGGAGGAGCATCCCCTCCTGGGCCATCTCCTGCTGCACGGCGCAGCGAGCGGCGGGTAGGGCTGCCCTGCCTCCCTCCCGGCAGCCACCAGCCGTCCGCTTCTACGCTCGGTTTGGACCAAGTTCAAAGGAAACCTTTTCTGCTGGAAAAATAAAAGATGTGGTTCCCTCAAAATCAAAACACTTCAGGAAAACCAGCGTTGATGCAACTGACAGTTCTTATTAGGGGACTTGACGCGACGCGGCCTTTGAACGGCTGCAGAAGGAAATGCTTTTTTGTCATCGTTTGAGAACGACGCGGTGGCAAAGAGATTGTTTCAATTTAGCTTTTCGGATGGTGACTTACAAAGTGAGCCCGTTTCGGGTTTCGTGATGAAGAAGCGATGGGAACGAAACTGCTTTGTGGCATTTCCCTTTCCCAGGGCAAGCGCAGAGGGGGGTTGCATCGTTCCTACGCTCTCGGGATGCTCCTTCACACGAGAACGTCTCTGCACCACGCCTGGCACAACCAGGAGGGAGCAAGGTTGGGTTTTTCTTCCTCTCCTCCAAGTTTAATGGGGAAGGACTACACCAAACTGGCTGAATCTCAGCAAAAACTGGGGTGGGTGGGATTTCTCCAGTCCAACCAGCTAACGGTGGAGCTGGAGCAGTTGGCTCACCCCGACCAAGGGTCCACCCCACGGCTGCATCGCCGCGGCAGCACTCCTGGGGTGCCAGGGGATCCCTGGCATGGTGGGAGCGGAGGGGCTGGCTGGTACCCAGGTCCTGACCCCCCTCCCTGTGCACGCTGAACCTGGGAGGCCACATGCTGCTGCCCCGGCCGGGCTTAGCGAGGGTCCGGGAAGCGGGATTGTGCACATGTGCTTTAGCTTAGAGCAGCAATGAAATTGCCTGCGGCACAAGGGAAAGGGAAAAAAAAAATCCCACACCAGTAAAACCCACACCAGTCAAACCCACACCAGTCCTGAGCTGAGCTACTGCACCTCCTGCGACGGGCACCCACATGGGGCCCCGGGACCCCTCCTCCTCTCAGCATCTCCCCGTCCGCTGAGGCTTGGCCCCGCTGGGTACCACAAGATGCTCTGGAGGAAGGGGCTGACATCAACAGGCAGCTGACAGCTCTTTGCAACACCCCCCCCAAGCCCACCCCTGCATGGGCACGGTGTGGCTCAGCACATCACAGGATGAGGCCCTCCTGCATAGGAAGCTGCCTGCCCTGTGTGCCGAATGCCACCGCATCAGGCGCGTGTGTGGCACGCTGCGCTGGGGACAGCCGAGGTGACACCTGCTCTGGCCACGCTACCGGCCGGGCTGTGTTTAGGGCCACATGAGAGGTACTTTGACCTCAAAAAGTGGATACTGCAGATCTTAGATCCCCCTAAGGGTGGGAATCAACGTTCAAAGGGTGCCCTGGAGCCGCCGAGCCTGGCACGGCCATAGCAGAGCAGCCCAGCGCAGCCCTAGGAAGGGCATCTGGGAGAGCAGGGAGGCGGCCGAGCGGAGAGCTGTGATTCACGGCTGCACCGTGGGAGGGCACCCAGTGCACCCACAGCCAGGCCTGCTCCAGCACCCAGCACCACCCAGCCCTCTGTCAGCACCGGCACCCAGGGGTGCCCACCTCCCAGGGAGAACGGACACCGGGGCAGTGCCAGGACCTACGTGTCCCCCCCCAGCTGTGTCACAGCAGACTGGACCAGCTCCTCTTATTTACTGGGTGCCACGAGGTGTGGAAGGTGCTGGGCTCTCCCCCTGCTCTTGCAAACCCTGTGGTCGTGCAGCCCAGGAGGAGCCTGGCCCTTCGCATCCTGCTGCGGAGTAGCTGCAACCACACACAGACTGATTGCACAGCGGGAGGGACAGCTCAGCATCCCCCCGGGGTGCCTGCAGCCGGCATCAGGATGCGCTGCACCTCCTCTGCTCCTTCCTCCAGGCGAGACATGAGCTGGACCAGGACAGAGCAAGGACTTTGAGATCCAGCGCTATTTAAAAGCTTGAGATGGAGAAATGTGGGAAAGTCTTGTTTCCCAACCTCCCCAAGCGCAGCCCTGGACCTGCTGGGGATGGGGATGCAGGATGAGCCCGCAGCCTGCCGCCGGGCTGGTGTGTGGTGACGCCGAGGATGCTCACACCAGGCACTGCCGCAGCCCGGAGCAAATCTCAGGTGCAGCATTGCTAGCTCTGCCTTGCGACCCGGAGTCAGTGCCTCAGAGGGCAGGTTTGGATCTGAACCAGAGGCCCAGTTAAAACCAGCAGCTGAAAACCCACAACCAAGTGCTCAAGCCTCCTAAAATCTTTCACTGAGATCCCCCCTTCCCTGCTTGGTTTCTCTGCCCTGTGCCACGCAGCATCTCAGCTGCTTCTGCCATTAAATCTCAGAGTGTCCACGAACGTGGGAGCCTGAATTTGGGATCCACAGATGATCCTGGCTCCAGACCTGGGACTTCAGCACACATCCACGACTCGCACGCTGCTTCCGACAGCCGTCAGTCCCTTCTCCCGCTGCGATAAACCATTCCCTCGACCCAGCGCCTAATTGTGGGTTGGCTCCCGAAGCAACAATAGGATTTAAATCAGTGCTGGCTACAAGCTACCATATATGTGCAATAAAGACATCCGAGGTCTAGGTTGTTTTTATAAAGCCTTCGTACAGACCGCAGCAAGAGTGGGAAATTCCCTCCCTCGATGCCGGGGTGAAATTCGCCTCCCAGCCCCTGCGAAGCTCTGGATATATGATTACCAGAGCTCGGCGGCGGCCGAAAGCTGGCGGCTGGAGCCGGGAGAAGGTGACGGGGTTGCAGATGCAGACAGAGCCCGGCCGTAGATCCTTCCGTTTCTTAAACTAATATTTAGACAGGACGCATTTTCCTCCCCCCTTCTCCCTCTCCTCCCGTGAACAAACTGCACCCTGAGCCGTCCCTCGCCGTGTTTGTGTTGCTGCGTGGCGGGACGGTCTCCAAGTATGAAGCAAACTCCTTCGGCAGCCGCAAAGGCCGCCCCGACCCCGAGCGGGAGGTGGGCGGCCGGGGGGCCAGATCCTGGCTCTCCCCCCCACCCCTCCTCGCATCCTCCGAGAAAGCCCAAAGGACCCGGTTCTGCCCCGTTTGGGGGGTGGCAGCATCCGACCCCACCGGGCTCGGACGGGACCCGCGGCCCCAGGGAAATAGAAAGCGGCGAAGCTCGGGGCCGGGCACCGCGGGGCCGGGTCCCCCCCCGGGGGAAAGAGGCTCCGCCGGGACCCCCGCAGCCGCCCGCCGGCCCCGCACCGCCGGGCGAGGGGCAGGATCCGTCCCGGACGCGGGCAGGTGCCCGGGGCCGCCGCTGCCGAGCCGGGGGCCGGGGCCGCCCGCGGGGTTTACCTGGACGCCGGGCCGGTGCGCAGCGCTCAGCGACGGCTCCGAGCCGGGGCCGGGACACGCGTGGGGCCGGGGGCCGCCATGGGCGGGAGGCGGAGCGGCTCGGCACGGCACGGCGGGGGTCTGGCACAGCGGGGCTCGGCACGGCGCGGCTGGAGCACGGCTCAGCTCGGCTCGGCGGGGGGGGCTCGGCCACCGCCTCCTCCCCGCGGCGGGGGGCGGGTTTGGAGCTGGCCGGTTCCCCCGCCCCGCCCGGGCCCGCCTCCGCCCGGGTCCCGCTCCGGTGCCGCTGCCGGTGCCGGTCCCGTCCCGGTCCCTCCCGGTGCCGGTCCCGCCCGCGCCCCGCAGCCAGGCGCGTCCCCGGCTCTCCCGGAGGAGGCACCGGCCGCCCCTCGCAGCGCAGCCGACGGGGCCGGCCCGGCCCCGCCCCGCCCCGCCCGGGCGCAGCCGGACCCCTCGGTCCTGGCCCGGACCCCCGGGGCTACCAGCCCGGAGCCCCGGTCCTGCCTCCCGCCTCACCCCGCTGCCCCCGTTCCCTGCCCCCGGACTCCCCGGTGCTGCCTCTGGACCCGGTGCCCGAGCCCTGGCCCGCGGGGGGCTGTGCGGGCCGGGGGCTGCGACCCATCGGGGGGGGGACCGACCACGCAGGGCTCGCCACGGGCACCGACCAGCCCGGTCCTGGTGCCCAAATCTCCCCTCGCAGCGGTACCCAAACTCCCGGCCGCAGGACACATCCCTCCCCATAGTGGTACCCAAACCCTCCGGCCGCAGGGCTCATCCCTTCCATGTTAATTGAGGGCACCATTTAAGTCACCCCTCCAAGCTATCTCAGCAGGGGCACGCTGTGGCTGTCAACTGCTTTGTGGCACAATAAACTCTAGCCCAGCACCAGGGCTTTTCCCGTACCTGCTTTGCAGACCAAGGACACGCCGGGAGCACGGCAGGATCACCACTCGGGCACGGGACAGGCTGGAGCTTGGTGCCAGCAGGGACAGGCTGATGAACACGTGGAAGGAGTTGTCCATAGATGAAGGGTGTTCTTGCACCTCCTCTGTGAGAACCAAATTGCTAGACTGGATTTGGCCACGTTGCACACATGGTCCCCTCGCCCCAAGCTGGGTAACAGCCTGGCTCGGGTGGGATAAAGAGATGAGCCTGGCTGCACGCCTCCACAGCTCCCAGTCCCTCGGGACGAATCACTCGCTTTGCTGCAGGTGCCTGAAGTCCCGATCAAAAAAAACCCCAGTGCATTCAGATAAACCACAACTTTGTCATTCACATTGGTCAAAGCTAAAAATCCCAGGAGCCCATCACATTCCCCAAATGATTCTTATTAAATTACACTTTATCAGTTAAAACCTAATGCTCCTCATATGCAGGGTGTTTTATCTTTCAGTTGCATCACTTTATCTAATCCCAAAGGTTTCTTTTCTCTGGCAACTTCTTGGTTTACAGAAGAGAAAAGAAACACTTTGGAGCAGCCCAGAGACGATGGTTTTGCCCAGCCTTGGCACACAAACATGTAACGGATCCCTACAATTCATCCTGGGCTTGGACAAGGTTGGGGACAGTGAAGGACTGGGGTGACAAACTTCCCAGCTCTGAGCTCCTGGCCCTGTCCCTGCCTGCAGTGATGCTCTGATATGGCAAAGTTGGGAGAAATTATTTCTAATAATAAATTAATCCAGGTCAGCCATAGAGAGAGCAAGGTCCAGGAATTTAAATACCACATGAAACAACTTTTAATTGAAGGCAAATCTGGGACTCTGAAGTGGGGCTGTCCCTCAGCCCAGCCATGATCAGAGGGGTTGCTCTGGGTGGGGTTGCCCTGTGGTGGCCCTGTCTGCCGGGGGACCCAAGCCCTTGGTGGGAAGGGCTGTGGCAGCACCCACAGCTGATGCTGTGCACCTCGGGGCCTTGGCAGGATACTCGAGAGGAGCCAGGGACATCCCCTCCCTCAGCTCTTTCACTTGTCAGCTGTCTCCTAATGGGACAAACACTTCCCTGCCTCATTCATCCCCATACCCTCACCGTGGGGCCGGTGGGACTGATTGAAGTATCCCCATCGCTCCCCTGGCTCCTTGCAGGTGGGTGGTGGCAGTCACCTCAGCGGTGAGCACAGGAAGGCACTTCAGTTTACACAACGAAATGGAAAGTGTCATCACTACTTCTTGTGGGCTTGGTTAGCAACAAGACAGTTCTTGCTGCTCTTTGCCCCGACATCATTAGTCTTCAGAGTTAACAGCCAGCTTGTGGGTACAGACAGCCCTTACCTCTCTGTGCTCTTGTTGTAGCCTCTTTGCAAGCGCTGGCAGATGCTGTAGTCCCAGATTTCGAGCCGGGTGAAGCTGTCTGATGCGGGGAACTGGCAATAGGTGCAGACAGACACGGCCTCAAAGTTCGGCTTAATGATTTCTTTCCATAGTCCTGAAACATTTCACTTAAACCCTCCCTTTCTCCAGCTCCCCAAAAGCGGCACCGAGTTTGTTTTTGTGGCAGGTTTTGGAAGAAACGTGATCCGTGTTTTCCGTTCGCTGTTGTGTAAGTCGGCGGGGTGCAGGTCGGGGCAGGCGGCGTGTGCCGGCCGGGGTGCCGGGGGGGAGGCAGGCACGTGCGTCCCAGCTGGGGCACCCCAGGCACCTCGCTGTGGGCTGGAGAGGTTTCAGCTTTCCTGGAAACCATTCCAAATGTCACAGAACAAACAAACTAACAAACAAAGAACACGAAACAGAACAGTTCCGATTGAAAAAACTGCGAAAGAGAAATCCTGTTTATACAGATATTTGTGGAAAAGGGACAAAACTGTCCCCCTTGGGACAGTTTTGGGGCCAGACCCAGCCCGTATTGGACCCGCCAGCTCTGCCCACTGCTTGAGAAGGAGACTGGCATGGTGAGTAGTGCTGGGGCTCTGGGCGACAAGCAGCAAGGGAGGGCTGCGAGCACGTTAGCCGTGTTTGGATTTAATCGACCGAACGGAAAAAAATAATAATCTCAAAATGGGGTGAAACGGCACCACAGAAATCCTCTGCCATGCCCAGTGTCTGGGGCTGCAGGGGTGGCTCGATATATACCGGAGGAAGAGAGCCTGTCTCCGCAATGTTAGTCTGATTGTACTTGTTGGGCTCAGGAACCACCTAAAATCAGTTGCTGGTCTCTCCTAAAATTTAAGAAAAAACTAAAAATTGAGAAGTGCTGTGAAGGAGAGGTGAGAACCCTTGCAAGGCCCCAGGAGGCACATTGAGCTGCTGATCCTGCAGCATCTCCCGTGACTATTCCATGTCTCCCATGGCTGTGGCTCCTCTCCACGCTCTTCCATCACAGAATCACAGAATCAATCAGGTTGGAAGAGCCCTCTGGGATCATCAAGTCCAACCATCGCCCTGACACCACCATGTCAACTAGACCATGGCACTAAGTGCCATGTCCAGTCTTTTCTTAAACCCCTCCAGAGATGGTGACTCCACCACCTCCCTGGGCAGCCCCTTCCAGTGGCTAATGACCCTTTCTGAGAAGAAATGCTTCCTAACGTCCAACCTGAACCTCCCAACCTGAACATCCAAGCAGAGCTTCGCCCAGTTGGAAATTGTGATGTCGTGTTGCAATGTGAGCGCTGGAGATGCTGAAGAAACCACAAAAAAGAGGCGAAGCCGGCACTGGGAGGGGTGTAAGTGCCCCTTCAAAAGCCAGCTGTGCTGGGACAGAGCTGCTAGGGCACAGCTGAAGGCATCTGAGAAGGTTGCTCTTGGCATGGGGTGTTCAGAGGGACAATGGCCATAGGGAACGGTGGGATTGGAGGTCTAGAGAGGCTCAGCACTCCCTTAATGGCTGGCTCAGTCCTTCTCCTGCCTTCCTAGTGTTTGTTTTTGCAAGTATTAATATGCTGGGACTGTTTTCTTTAGCGCACGTCGGCTCTGGAAGGTTTCGCTGGGGGTCTGGGATCTGGGTGACCTTGCCCCATGGGCAGACCTTCCTAGGAGCGGTCCACAGAGCCTGGCCCATGTTGCCCCAGCCCACCACGGCCCCAGCAGGAGCCGCAGAGGTACTCCTGCCACAAAGACCACCCAGCTCAAGCCCACAGAGATGGTGGAAGCACTGGGGTGACCAGCAGGGATGGGTGCTGTCGTTCTTCTCTCTGGAACGAGGAGGCTCCACCTTGATGTGCCTGGCTGCTCTGCAAAGCAGCGTTGCATGACACCCTCCTGCTCTGTGAGCCGCAGAAGGCAACTGCCAAAAACCCAGTAGCTGCTACACAAACAATTTAATGCAAACCAGCCTGGATGGAGCAGGAGTGAACGTGCCCAAGAAAGCGTCGAAGCCTTTACAGAACCACAGCAGAAGCACATGAGGTTGCAAAGGCTTTGCAGAGCGCTCAGGAAGCCCAGCTGGTACAATTTGTACCTTTTGTTTTAATGAATGTTTTCCTAATGACATGATTAGTGATGGGTAATTTCCATCTATCCTGCAGTGTTTGCTATGAGCCCAAATGTCTGTCTGGTGGTCCCTGCAGCCAGCCTTTGCCTGTCCCCACACCTCACCCTGCTGTATCTAGCAGGGTTGGTGCCAGCACCTCCTGCCTAAAATCACGAGGCTGTGAAATCCAGGGGGTAACGGGGAGCCTCTGGCTCATGAAGAGGTTTGGGAGTTGCTTGTATTTGGCTTGGCTGCCTCCTCCTGACCAGTCAAGCTGCCCTTGATCTACCAGGGTTTAACCCGGCCCCAAGATGCTGTCCTGCAGGGAAGGATGCCCAGCTGGGTACCTGGGAAGGATGCACGGCTGGGTACCTGGGAAGGATGCCCAGCTGGGCATTGCCCAGGGCTGTGCTAATAAAACTCTTGCCTATAGTAGCATGGACTCGAAAGCTTTCAGTGCTGCCTTTGAGCAGGGGCAGGTGATGGGCACAGGGAAAGGGCTATGCAACCACCCAGCTCCAGCCTCGCAGCTGCAGGCTGTCGAAATACAACAGGTTTTACAAGAACCTTATGGCTGCAAGGTGTGAGGGTGCACGGAGCAGCCCTGCCCTGGGCAGATGGGGAAAAGGGGAGGCTGAGCTCTGCCTTGTCTCCATGGGGAGATGAAGCCAGACTTCATTTGCAACATGCACTTGACCTCCTGTCCCACTGTGCATCCTCTGGAAGGTGAGAAAGGATCACCCGTGACCTCAGGTCTCTCCTGATCAAAGCCAGCCCTGGCGTGGTGGCCCTATGGAGATGAAGGGCTGCTGGGGTGAAGCAACCTGTCCACAGTCACCCAGGCAAACCAGGGGCAGTTCAGAGCCCCAAAGGGCAATGCCTGCCCCCGCGCCGGGCACCTTCCCAGGGCAGAGCCGGGATGCCCCAAGCAGGGTTACCCAGAGCCATCCTTCATGCAGGAGGTGAGGAGGCACAGACAGGAGCAGCACCCAGTCGGTCTGCCCGCCGCAAAGGGTGGAGGCTTGTGAAAAAGGCAGCAATCCCCAAAAATGAGAGATTTGGCAGAGGAGAGCTGCTGAGTGAGCCTGCTCCCCGGCTTGGGGCCGAAAGCAGTTGCCACCAGGTACCACGGGCACCTCGCCCTGATCCCACAGGTCATCTACAGCCCGGCCGGAGAACGGGTACCGGCCACTGCACGATGACATCTCAGGTATTGTCCTTATGCAGACACCTTAAAAGAAACATGAAAGGCCCTGGATTCCCACGTCGTTGGACATAGGGAGGGATGCGCTGCAGGTTCATGCTACTCTAGGCTGCCTCTCGCAGCCTCGCTCACCCCATCAACCCGTTGGGAGGTGATGGAGTCAAGAGACGTGATCTACAGCAAGAGGAGATGTTGTGAACCACTGGGACGGAGTGAAAAACTGGAACCAGCCGGAGAATACACGGTACATAATGTCATACTCAAAACCTACTACGAGCAAGTGTCCATAAACACTGAGGGGGAAAATCTAAGCAATTAAGTCATTTTAAACGTCAAATAGCCCATGGACCCCACATTCGGACATGACAAATGAACAAAAACATAGACATTAAAAATTCCTGAAAACTAACAACGGAACAATGATTAATTTCTCTCTGTTCGGGGCAATCGCGTTATATACACACCAAGGAGTCATAAAAATTCCAGGATGACGGAACAAAATCCTTACAGAGCTCCACAGATAAAATACAACCATACTGGAAGGAGCTGGAACAGTCCAGGGAAGGGAATGTCCCTGGGGCTGGCTCCTATATATTGTACTGGATAAAAAACACCTTCCCTGGAGGATGCGACTGCGAGATTTCACCTGGTGAAAGTGCTGGTGAACATGATGCCACGTGCCAGCGGGAGATGGGACAAATCCTTCTTGCTGACAGCAGCGGTTCCCCCGTGCTCGCTGCAAACAGCCGCGCGCGAGACGAACCGGGCATTGTCCCCTTGTAAAACCCGAGTGTAAAACCCTCAATTCAAAGGAACCGAGGACGCGGATGCATCAGTGGTGGCACGAGCAAGGCCAGTGCAGAAGATTTAAAACTCCTACTGAGCCCTAAGTGCCGGAGCAGAGTGTTTAGGAATGCAAGAAAATGAAGGGATAAACTCCAATCATTTCAGGCCAAGAGCGGGGTTTCTTTCTTCATTTAAGAGAAAGATATTCCAAACCAAAACTGCCAAGAAAATATCATTAAAAGAGGCTGCAGCGTTGCTTGGTGAGCGTTCATTGGCTTTTTGTGGGATGTTTTTCATCAAAAACGGCTGTGTAGTCTGCAAAATTAATTAAGGAGGGTGCTGAGCGGTGCTAGGGGCAGAGGGGAGTTCAGGGGCTGTCCCGTGGGTCACAGACCCCGTATGAGGAGAGTGCAGCACACACCCACCTCACCTCTGCAGTGATGGTCCCCCAGGACGGGCAGCGACCAGAGACGGGGGTCCCAGCATCTCCAGGAGAGCTGCATCCCCCGCGCTTCCTCGCCAGCTGCATCCCGAGTCATCCCGTCCTTGCCGGAGGCTTCAGCCCAGCTCCGAGCCGGCTCGTAATTCACTCCTCGCTGCTCGGCAGCCCGGAGCGGTGAACCCGGCCGATGGGGACGTCATTCCCGTATCCTAATGGGCCGTGAAACGTCAGCACGCTCGGGATACCCAGAGTCCTGTCTGGGAAAAGATATAGAAAAAAAACGTGAGGCTCGTGGCAAAATGGTGTGAAACGGGTCGGGAAATGGCAAAATGCATCACAGCAAGAGAGGGGTAAAACAGGAGTGTGGGGCACCGGCCTCGGCCACGGTGCAGGGCTGTGGCTGTGGAGGTGTCTGCACCCCAGTAGGTCCCTGGGCGCAGCCTTGTCCCCGTGTCCTGGCCTGGCGATGGCAGCAGCCCTGCCTTGCGCCTTCCCCGTCCCAGTCCTCCGACTTCCTGGCCAGGAGAAGGTGTGCCGGGCGAGAGCCATGGCAACTCTTACACAGAGCGTCAACAAAAAAATCAGCAAAATAATGACTTTCTCATTGAAATCTCTGGGGAGGGGAAAAAAAAAAAAAAGACTTCGGGGCCAGCTCTGCCTGCCATAAAACAGGCTTTAAATTTTTTCAGCGGATGCTGAAAACAGAGCTAAGGCGAGAGCCTGCTCCAGCTCGGCCACATCCCAGCCTGCCAGGAGGGAGAGCTGGGGGAGCCACGGGCACGGGCTGCCCGCTCCTCCCGCAGTGCCAGAGGGGTGGCATGGATGCTCTCTCCTGGCACGGGTGCTCTCTCCCAGCACGGATGCAGTGATCGCACCAGTCCCTGCACTCGAGCCATCTCACCCCGGTCACACCAGCCTAAGGATGGCTGGATCTTGGATACCAGCCTAGAGAGGTGGGAGAGGGACGCCTTGAATTAATCCTATTTTTTGGGCATACATCTTGAAAAACTATTTTCTTTTAAACCCAAATCCAGTGGTTTCCAAATGATTTTTTTTTTTTTAAATGGAAAAATGCAGCTAGAAGGCAGTTTTCTCTGCTGGGTGTGAGATGCTCCTCCTTCGCAGGCTGTCAGGGACAGTCATAGAATCACAGAATCGTTTTGGTTGGAAAGGACCTTTAAGACCATCGAGTCCAACTGTTAACCCAGCACTGCCAAGGCCACCACTAACCCATGTCCCTCAGCACCACATCTACTCATCTTTTAAATCCCTCCAGTCCTCCACCTTCCCCGCGACCGAAGGCAACCCTCCTGCCTTGCTGCTCAGCAGGGACTCAATTACACACGTGAAGCTGACCCGGCCAAAACGCAGCCCAGAAGAGTTTGACACAAAGTTGGGAACCTGCCAAGAAATTCCTAACGGAAAGCGGTTCCTGAAACGTCGATCAGTGGGGTCTCCGCCTGGTGAACCCTCCCCTGTCACCGTGAATTACGAGCGCGCTCTGGTTTGAAATGAGGCAGAGTAAATCTAATCATATTTTTATGAGCTCCTTTTCCTCTTGCATGGGCTGAGCTTCGGGCACATGCTGTGCAGCAGAAGAGCGGTGGCTTTGCCTTCTTCCATACCCTTCTCCTTTCTTTGAATAACGCATCAGATCATTAACAGATTAAAAGTAATAAACCGAGTCCCCAAAAGCGAGTTGTGGCCACGGGCTGGGCAGTGATGGGTGGGCAGAAGAACAAATAGGATTTCCAGCAGCGTGGACTCTGCGATGTGTCCCTCACCTCCTCCCTGTCCCACGGGCCAGACGGGATGCTTGGAAGGGACTGGGACATGGAGCTATGGGGGAACACAAGCCATACGGGTCGTTCCTCAGGGGCTGAGCAGGGTTGTTGAGAAGTGAAGCAAGAAGAGAAGTGCCGTAACAATGCTGGTGCTCCCGTGGGGTCTGTCACGGCACCTGGCAGCAGACATCTGCATTTCTCCCACCTCCACCTGAACTTGAACCACCTCGACCACTGCCGAGCTGCAGCGGGCAGCCCCCAGCAGTCCCCAAAGGTCACAGAATCACTGAATCAATCATGCAAGTCGACCACCGTGAACCAGAATTTGGTCTGCAACAGGATCAGTGCCGGTGGCACAGGGAGCAGCGTAAGGACATTGTCCTGGCACTGCCCAGGGAAAGCAGAGGAGGGGCCGCTCTTGCAGGAGGATTTATCTAATGCCCTCAATGCTGTTGAACACAATAGCCTAATCTCCACGGCACGTGCCCTCCGAGGAGGACGGCGTTAGTATCGCTCTCACCAGCCTAACAGGAAACATCTCAAACAGCAGCCCTGAGCCTCACCCCAGAGAGCCGAACCAGCCCAGGAGGAGGTTTGGGTCCCGCTTCCTCCAGTCTGCACAGAAGTAACCCATGTCCTGATCAGACAGCGCGGTCACTGACTACGAGACAAACACTGGAGGGGAGGGATTCGTTACAGAGAGGACGAGGAGTTGCTCCAGGATTATCTCCTTGCAAAGAAATACTAAAGCTGTTGCTTTGTGCTTGCCTGTAAAGACACCGTGCTTTTGGTGACCACCAAAGCAGGGAGCTGCTGCCAGCTCTTGATTGACCATTTAGACAGACTTAGAAAGAGATGACTGAGTTCCTTCAGGGAAAGTCACATTTTTTTTGAGAATCAAAGACGGGGAGAGGTCCCGCTTGCTGGAAAGAGCGACCAGGAGCCGCGGTGCTGGCGTGTGGCTGGTGGCAGGAGGGAGAGAGCTCAGGCTGGAGCAGGCACTGTGCAGGGCTGTCTCACACAGGTCATGAAGGCCAGAGCATCACAGCAACATGCTCCAACGTTCAGGTCCTGCTGTGGTGCAGACCAAAGTGTTGCCTCCCTCTACCCAACGCTTCGGCTGCAGAATTGCTTTCACCAAGTACCTGGGCAACATCCCTTGTGCAGGCAGTCACCTCCGTACCACCCTCAGCCTGGCTCGGGCTTAGAGCAAAGTGACACAGGGAGTTTGGGGAGCTCAGATGAGGAGCTGCAGGTCCAGAGAGATTCAACACCCATCCATGTCCTTACTACAGATCCTCATGAGGATCCTTGTGGCTCAGCCCTGGCAGCTTCCCAGACCACATCCACGTTCCAGCCACGTCCTCCGCTCCAGCGCTATGAGAGGGTGTTGGAGAATTGGTTTAATTCCTCCTGGCAAAGCAGCACATGAAGGACTCACCTGCCCCTGGGTGCTGGTGGCCATGCCCAGGAGGGCTCAGCCCAGGAGCACTGCTCCCTCCTCCCTCCTCTTGACATTCCAGCAAGGTATAATCCTTTACAAGGCACGTAGCAGGTCTCAGCGTGTGGCCATCCCGCATTACAACGCAATGTAATGCAATCCCAAACACAAACACAGGCTGGGCAGAGAATGGATGGAGAGCAGCCCTGAGGAGAAGGACTTGGGGTGATGGTTGATGAGAAGCTCACCATGAGCTGGCAATATGCGCCTGCAGCCCAGAAAGCCAACGGTATCCTGGGCTGCATCCCCAGCAGCGTGGCCAGCAGGGCGAGGGAGGGGATTCTGCCCCTCTGCTCCGCTCTCCTGAGACCCCCCCTGCAGTGCTGCGTCCACCTCTGGGGCCCCCAACACAAGAAGGACACGGAGCTGTTGGAGCGAGTCCAGAGGAGGCCACGGAGATGCTCAGAGGGCTGGAGCCCCTCTGCTGTGGAGACAGGCTGAGAGAGCCGGGGCTGTTCAGCCTGGAGAAGAGAAGGCTCTGGGAGACCTTCTAGCACCTTCCAGTGCCTGAAGGGGCTACGGGAAAGCAGGAGAGGGACTTTTGACAAGGGCATGGAGTGATGGGATGAGGGGGAACAGTTTTAAACTGAAAGAGGGGAGATTGAGATGAGATCTTAGGAAGAAATTCTTTGCTGTGAGGGTGGTGAGACCCTGGCCCGAGTTGCCCAGAGAAGCTGTGGCTGCCCCCTCCCTGGCAGTGTTCAAGGCCAGGTTGGATGGGGCTTGGAGCAACCTGGTCTGGTGGAAGGTGTCCCTGCCCGTGGCAGGGGGGTTGGAACGAGATAGTCTTTAAGGTCCCTTCCAACCCAAACCAGTCTGTAATTCTATGATTATGGACCCGCTGTGAGACTCCAGCTCTGGCCGAGGGTTTGCAGCTGGAGCTGCCCTGCGCAGTCAGGCTTCCGACTCTGCTGCGGGTGCTGGGAGAGCTGCTGGGGCAGAGGGGGTTCACTTCAAAGCTGTTCTGCCTCTTATAAAATCCCCTGCCACGGAAATGGGGATGCCTGGGATTTACAGACGCCTGGCAGGTCTGCAAATAAAACATGCAGATCAGTTGGCTGGCTTGGGGAGGGGGGGTTAAGTATTGACATTATGGTGACATATGGAAGGATCAGCTTAGAGCAGAGCCTTGCTCTGCACGCACACAGGCAGGTTTTGCCCCAAAGAGATGCAAAGCAGCCAGAGAGAAGGACCTTGTGCATCGGGATGGAGGAATAACCCAGCCTTTGAGCTGAACCGAGCCACGTCCTGGCTGCAACGCTCGCAGTAGTGGTGGGGGTCAGCCCTGAAACAAGGGCAGTGACTTGAGGCATGTCTCTAGCATCTGAGTTGCAGGCATTTAAAAAAAAAATGGATTTGATTAACCCCCCCCTGCACAGACCTCAGCCAAAGCAACCTGCCCGCGGGACAAACACGGCGAGAGCCTGTTATCTCCCCTCCTGAATGTGCCTCCAGGGCCCAGGAACCCCAACGTGCGGCCAGACCTCCGCTCCCCGCTCCTGGCACAAGGGCAAGGCCGTCCTGCTCCTGCCCCTCGGGTTTCAGCCATTGCTGCTCGTGCCGGGAGATGCTCAGCAGCCCTCAGGGATTGCTGGCGCTGCGGGGACAGACGAGCATCCCAAGAGTCACCTTGAGTGGGCAAATCCCTCTTGACTGTAGGAAATTCTCTGGACATGATGTGTTTTAAAATACCATCAAAAGGATGTACCCAGCAAGACGATTGAACCAGCAGGGAAAGCGATTTGCTCCATATTTATACTCGAAAAAAGGGATTTCACATCCAACCTTTCCTAGTCCTCTGGGCTGGCATCTACCTCCCTCTCCCCGGAGCACACCACTGCTGCCAGCCGAGCCCTGCACACCGGCTCCGCAGCCAATAAATCCTGCATTAAACTGCAGGTCTCAATTAATTAAATGAGCACAACAACTGCAGTCCCCTCAGCAATTACAGAAGTGGCTGAGTAATTAGATGGAATGTTAATTTAATTTCCAAGAGAGTGGGGGGGAAAGAAAAAGAAAGGAGGAGAAAGAAGAAGGAGCAAATGGGATTACGTTTGATGAGAGGGAAATTAAAAGTCACTTAATCATAGAGCAATTAAAGTTCCCCAAAGTATGTAGCTATAAAAAAACTAGAAGGACGGGACCGGCAGTATTGTGAGCGGTGCTCAGCCAGGTAAACTCCCAGCTGAAGGCCCATGTGTACGTGGATTTGTATAACACCCACCCCGGCTTAGCCCTGCCTTTCCCCTTCGGTAGGGAAGCGGGAGAAGGCTGTTGCCTTGCAAACAACTGCTTCATCCTGGCCGGTACCTCCAGATAATGCTCTTATCAGCCTTCCGCAGCTAAGTAAGATCAGTCGTCCTCGGCCAGGAGAAACAGAAATGCAAGGAGAGCAGGTCCCCGCAGCGCGGAGGCCATGGGGCAGAGTGGGGCTGGTGGGCCAGGGCACGGGCAGGCAGGGTCACCCCCAGGGTTGGGGGCCACCCCTAACCAGTGCCAGGCCAGCTGCACCCCACATGGCACATGCCCTCCCAGGGGGTTGTCTCCTTTCTGCATTATTTTACACCTGTTTCTGATTTAAATATTGCGTTCCAGCCATTTGGAGCATCAACAGGTACCAGGTTGCACCCAGGACCCTTCCGACAGACCATGAGTGGTCCCACGACAAGCGATGCCCGGAGCCCATCCGAGGGCTTGCTAGAAGGATTTGGGCTGAAGTGGAAAATCCCCACCTTGGCCATAAGACATGGGCAAGACATTCAGCATCAGGGCTGACAGCCCCCCGTGAGGTCCCATGTCATGGGGGGGCTGGAGCACCCCAGCCTCCACCCTTCCCTTTCCTGACCTGCCTTTTAGGGTGGCAGAGCCATCGTGGGATACACGTTGCCCAGCTCAGCAAGAAGCAGGGATGGGTGCCAGGCTCTCGGGCACGATGAAGCTGCCCGAGCTCAGTTCCCGGTGGCCTCCTGCCTTATCCCAGCCTGCGGCGAGGTTTTGGAGATAAAGGCAGGTTTTGTTCGGTTTAATTAGAGCTGGCGTGGCAGAGCTGCTCGCTGCCAAGGGCTGACAGGCAGATTAATTAATCCGCTCACCGTTGTCACTTGGAGGAGGCTCCTCAGCAGCGAAGTGGGGGGAGTCCCTGGAGAGAAGCAGAGAGCCTCAGCAGCGCAGAAAAGCCCATGGGGAGAAGGGATGGAGGGAGATATTTTCTCCCTGTTGGTGCTTTTCCCCTTTTCCCTTCCCAGGGCTCAAACCTCATCGTGCCCGAGCATCTCCCCAGGGCTCTGGAGCTCCACTAACCTCCTGTGAGCCAGAATTTCTTCTGTTACAGAGCTGAAGGACTTGAACCCTCCACCACAAAACCACCCAGGACAATGGCAGGGGGTTTGCAGAGAGTAAACCAGGGAGTTAATGCCCCCACAGACCTTTGGGAAGCAGCAGATGCTTTGCTAGCACTAAAAGTCTGATTTTATTACAGAAAACCACATGAAACAAAGCAGAGCAGAAGCCTTGTGTGAATGCCGTGCCTCCAGCCGGCGAGCAGCCCGCCAGGCTGCAAGCACCCGTGCTAATCCCAGCACCCACAACTCACTGGCTGTTCCAGTCGTGGTCACTCGTGCTTAAGAAAAAATAAGGGGAAACTGGGATGGATGAAGAGGAACTGGGAATCAAAAGAAATAGTGTTCAGCTTGCAGGCAAGGATGACTGGAGCTGGCCTAGTTAGCCTGGGAAATCAAGGGGCGAGGAGGTGGGATGGAACTCTGTAAGCCTTGAGGGCAGGGGAGACTGCAGAGGTAGAGGGGGGGCGATTTAGGCTAAAGAAGAACATTCGCTCTGGTATAAATGGGCTGCGTATAAACCTGGAGGACAGCTCACAGTCATAGAATCGTAGAATCGTTTTGGTTGGAAAGGACCTTTAAGATAGAGTCAAACCCTTAACCCAGCACTGCCAAGGCCACCACTAACCCATGGCCCTCAGCACCACATCTACACGGCTTTTAAATCCCTCCAGCGATGGGGACTCCACCACTTCCCTGGGCAGCCTGGGCCAGTGCTTGACAACCCTTTCGGGGAAGAAATTGTTCCTGATCTCCAATCTAAACCTTCCCTGGCACAACTTGAGGCTTTTTCTTCTCATCCCATCACTTATTACCTGGGAGAAGAGACTGACCCCCACCTCACTACACCCTCCTTTCAGGCAGTTGTAGAGAGCGAGAAGGTCTCCCCTCAGCCTCCTTTTCTCCAGACTAAACACCCCCAGGTCCCTCAGCCGCTCCCCATCACACTTGTGCTCCAGGCCCTTCACCAGCTCCGTTGCCCTTATGGAGATAGAAAGAGCTCATGGAGTCATTATGGAGATAGAAACAGCTTTGCTAGGCGAGAGCCTAGCTGCCTCGGGGTAAGGCCATGTGGTATATGGGCTAATATCCGTACAAGGGCCCTTTCCCCTCTATGGGTTCCTCTGCACGTCCCCCTGTAGCCAGCCTGGCCCCAACGTGCTCCCCCGCAGCAGTACCTGCACCCAAGCTGTCCCACCGCAGCCAGCACACCCCGGCTTCGCTCCAGCCTTTTTCTTGGCCTCCGGCACTGCGTTGTCCCAGCCTGGCTGAAAAAAAAAAATGGGTTTAGGAAGACAGAAGAGCAGCATCTCCAGCAAGCCCCGCTGCATCCCCCTCCTCGGGGTCACATCCCCCTCCGGCAGCTCAGGGAGCTCCCTGCCCTCCCCAGCTCAGCCCCAAACCCCCTCCCCGTCCCTTGTCATTAGCCAGACTCCTTCAGCTCCCCAGATCTCTCCCTGCAGACCCCTTCCCCACCTCAGCACCCTGCGGGCAGCTAAAGCCAGACTTCTGCCCCTGCCCCTCCAGGTCTCCTGTCCCCCACACCCAGGTCCACAAGTCCTGCCCGGACTTGGTGTTAAACTCCACCGTGGCACAGGGGCATTAAAAAAAGCTCATGGGGGATATCTCTGGAGGAGGGAATTGTTTTATGTGGGCTGCAGTTACTGCTGAAATGTGGCTTTGCTGGGTGCTGCCCACATTTAAAGCACACAAAGGAAATCAGGGATGAAGCCCAAGTGCCAGCACAGCGCCAGGCGCGAGACAGCCGGTACTTACTCTATGAAGAGTAAATGAGCGCGTAAGCCGTGTCTCTCTCCAAGGTATGAAGGTCTGGCCTTTGTCGGCGAGGGGAGGCTTGGGTGGGCGCCAGGCTGGGCTGCTCCATCTGCCTACGTGCAGGCTGCGGGCGGGAGGCCAGGTCCTGTCCCGCATCCCTCGGCAATGCCCGAGAACCGCCCTGGGCAGCGCTGCTGGACCATCCCCGGGAACCTCGCAGGGGAAGGGCAGAGATGGGTGATCAGAGGGCTGGAGCATCTCTGCTACGAGGAGAGGCTGAGGGAGCTGGGGCTGTTCAGCTGGAGAAGAGCAGACTGAGGGGGGATCTGATCAATGCTTACAGATACCTCAGGGGTGGGTGCCAAGGGGACGGGGCCAGACTCTTCTCAGTGGTGCCCAGTGACAGGACAAGGGGCAACGGGCACAAACTGAAACATGGGAAGTTCCATCTGAACATGAGGAAAAACTTCTTGACTTGGAGGGTGCCAGAGCCCTGGCACAGGCTGCCCAGGGAGGGTGGGGAGTCTCCTTCTCTGGAGATATTCAAAACCCGCCTGGATACGACCCTGTGCAACGTGCTCTGGGTGACCCTGCTTGGGCAGGGGTTGGACTGGATGATCCCCAGAGGTCCCTTCCAACCCCGACCACTCTGTGAGCCTGTGGCTTGCTGCTTGGCTGGTTTCATGGAACAAGAACCTCCCTGCCTGCTCCACCAGCAAGCTCAGAGATCCCCTGGCAGATCCACTCGGATCCAAATAGCCCAGAAAGGGAGCAAAGAGGACTTCTGCCTGGTGGAAGGGCATCCTCACTGTGCAAAATACATATGGAGACACTTCCCTTTCCCATTTCTCTGTCTCCCTGAGCTGCTCCCGTGTCACCCCAGCTCACCTGGAGCAGGCGCTGTAAAATTAAGCGTTTCTCCGAGTCCGTCCCCACCTCTGTGAGCCCTGGGGGGAGCAGACACAATCTGCTCTCAGGGTTTTGCAGAGGTTGCATAAGCCCCGCGTGCCTCCGGGATGCTGCTGCCCTTTATTGTTTATTTGCTTAGCAGTAATTATAGCAGCGTAATTATAATCAGTGCTCGTTTACATAAAGAATCACTTTGCTCAGCTTCTGGGCCACCCCCACCCCGACTCTCTGAGCCACGTGCCAAGACAAACCTTGAGAGAACAAAAATTAGCATGACACTAGGTCCAGGAAAATGGAAAATAGGAAAGAAGGAGGGTGAGGGCCACCCCCAGGCAATTTGGCCCACGTTCCCCTCTGGGTGGCAAAGCTGGGAGCACTGCGGTGTCCCCATGTGCTGTCAAGGCGAAGGGAACAGCTACGCTGCACCTTTGAGTTGTGAATTAAGGGCCAACAAGCCCCATCCCAGCGATTAACGGGGTTGTACAGCACCGCTCGCGTGCGTGCTCGTTGTACCTATAAAACCCAAACGTGTTTATGCGGCATCAAGCATTTGGGCAGGGTCAAAAGTCACCTTCGAGTGGGTGCAGGATGTTGAGGTGCCAACTGAGGATGGGGTAAAAGAAAAAAAAAAAACAACAAATGTCCACGGACACAGGCTCATCCTGAGTTTTCTTCCTTCCCTGCAGTGCACTGACTTGGCTTTACTCCTGAGAAATCAAAGACAAGTCTGTAAGTATTAGGTTGATTTTTAAAAGATTTCCCATCTGAGCTTTTTAAATAAGACCCAGGTTTTCGAGTAAGCTCAGTACAGGGCTGCTGAATACAGCAGTGAGAGAAAAAAAAAACCACACCAACTTTTCATCCACAAAAACCGTGGATGAAAATATTTGCATTTTCTTCCTCTGTGCTTTCAAGGCTTGCAAAAAAAAAAAGAAGCCTTTTCATTTGGGAAAGCTGCTTCTCTGAATCCTTAGAGGAAAAAAAATGTTCCAAAAGTCGATTGATCTGTTCCGAAACTCAATAGGTGAGAATAAAGCTGGTAATTAAAAAATGTAGTTTTTAAAATCAGGTGCTTTGATAAGGATTTGGGGAGCTCCTGTTGAGAAGCAGCTGTATTTGGAGGTTTTATACTGCTGCTACACACACCCTCACCCCAGTCAATTCTTGCCCTCACCTCTTCAGATAAAAAACTAAGCTGAGGTTTTCGGCAGGTCTATGGAAGTTAGGAGAACGTGCCAGGGATGGATGGTGTGGCACCACGGGAGAGGAGCATCACCTTCCTCGGCAGAGCCGGGCTCTCCGGCAGCCTCGGCCGTGGCTCTCAGCTGTTTTTCTGGACACATTTGCATGCACCCAGGTGTTGCGTGTGCTGGGGTTACACTGGTCAAAATCAAAAGGGATTTATTGCCTTTGCCAGGCTCCGAGTGTGGGCCGAGCCTGCCTGTCCTGGAACGTTTCCTGCCCTGTCCTGCCTGGAGATGGACTGTCCCCAGGGTTTGTGTCTGGGCTAATAATTATTACTCCTGAGGAGGGCAAAGCCCACCTCTTCAGTCCTCTCTCTTCTTCCCCTTCCCCAGGATTCCCAGATTTTTTAAGTGTTTCCCCACCACTATTTGCAAATTATGCCACTTAGAAGACCCACATCACCCCTTCCAGCATCACCCTCTCATCCTGCAGCCCTGCTCAGGCACAGAGTAGGTGGGAGGCTGCAAAAGGCCACGGGCAGCGGCTCTGCTCCCCATCCCGTCCCGCTAAACTCCCCTTGCTTGTCTCTGCCATTTCGGAAGCGAGCTCACCCACCACCCCTCTCTCCATGCACAGAGCTGAAATGGTGAGACAGGTCCCTGCTGCCTTCCCCTGCGTCCCAGGACCTCTTTGGCTTTCCTACTTCAGCAGCCAGTGACTGGGGGTATTATTTTTCCCAGGGCTTTTTTGGGGGGATTTAAATAGGATCAAGGAGGCAGGAAGAGCCGGTCACAAGGGAGAGGGATGTCTGTGAGTGCCTGCCTCAGGAGAGCACTTGTCCGGGCTTCCCAGCTGCTCAGCCCGGGGTCTCTGGGATCTGTTCTCTGTCCGAAGCGGTGATGACAGGCTTTGCCTCGCTCCTTGCAGCCACCTCGGGAAGGGGTGTTCACCCCGAGGCCGGTCACAGGAGATGAGGATGGTTTGCCTAGAAGTCCCATCATTTGTGTTTTAAGGGGAGACGTTCCCAAATCCCACTTCTTCCTCTCCAGCAACATCATCTTTGCTCCGGGAGATGCCCTTCCCGGCCAATTGCTGGTCTGCTCAGCACACCTCTGAAGATGGCCCAGCACCCAGCCAGATGGCTTGGAGTCCAACAAGAGTTACCGAACAGCTGGCAGAGATCAATCATGGAATAATACTTCTTTTATGAGCTGTTTACATTGCAGGGATGTTACAAATCACCCAGAGACGGCCGGCGTGCGGGTGAGGCAGGCTCGGAAGGTGGATGAGGTGCCTACAGATGAGATGCAGAAAGCAACCACGCATGATGAGCCACTCCAAGGTTTTGGGTTCATCGATTCTGTGTCAGTCTCTAGGAAAGTATGTTGAGGAAATAAACCAGCAGAGCTCATCGTTCCTGCAATTCCCAGCTACCAAAACCAGTTGAGAGGGCACTGGCGGCAGCAATTAGAGCTGGTTTGTAAAAGGGTTCAAGTAAGGCAAGGCCAGAAAGCGAGGGGGGCATTGCTAAAGACCTGGGCTCCCCAGACACCTTGGGCATTTCGATGTCCCAAGTGCCACCAGCAGGTCGTCGTTTCTCTTCTGTGAATTTTGTTCCCTCCTGCAGCATTTACTGGCTCCCTGGGGCTATAAGCCAAAAATGTGCAGGGTTAATGAGTTAAAATGAATTTCATCCCGACTCACAGGCAACAACCTCACCCCGAGGCATGGTGAGACCCAAGATCTCTCTGTGCCAGTCTGGTCTGGGGTGTCCCAGGCCGTGGGGTGCAGTGAGGAGGGTCGGGCAGGGCTGCCCGCTCCCCCCGCCGCCATCCCTTCCTCGCTCTCTTGCTTTCATTAGCGCTGATCGCTCCCTTGGGCTTGGAGCCAGAGTGGAATCTCATCTCCGGAGGATACATTTTTAGGACAGTTTACAGAATCTGGCTTCCTGCTTTTTAAATATCTTGGGTTCTTTTGTTTCCCGTCACCTGGAAAGTAGGTGTGAGAGAAGTCAGTGTCCCCAAGTGACTCTGAGGGTGATCTTGCCATGAGTGGGCAACCTCCATGGCTTTGGAAGGAGCCAGAAGCATCGAGCCATGCTGACTGAACCTGCAACCATCCCAGGCACCACTATCACCTCCTGTTTCCCCACTTCTGTGATGGACTATGACCTTCTTCCCTGCATGACCTTCCCCCCTTCAGTACCTGAAGGGGCTACAGGAAAGCTGGAGAGGGACTTTTGACAAAGGCATTGAGTGATAGGACGAGGGGGAACGGTTTTAAACTGAAAGAGGGGAGATTAAGATGAGATATTAGGAAGAAATTCTTTCCTGTGAGGGTGGTGAGACACGGGCCCAGGTTGCCCAGAGAAGCTGTGGCTGCCCCCTCCCTGGCAGTGTTCAAGGCCAGGTTGGATGGGGCTGGGAGCAACCTGGTCTGGTGGAAGGTGTCCCTGCCCATGGCAGGGGGTTGGAACTAGATGGTCTGTAAGGTCCTTTCCAACCCAAACCAGTCTGTGATTCTGTGATTTTATGATGCATGGACAGGACAGGAGAGGACCACTGTCAAGAGTGGAGATGCTGAGACACAAAGCTGGAATAAAACAAAACAGCAGAAGGACCCACCGGCATCAGTCCCAAGACTCCATCATGGCTCCTCACCAAGTCCCGGGATGGGCCAAAGGGCCAGCACCTCTGTCGAGGTGGCGTGTCAGACCCCAGCATACTTTTGCTGTGTATCTTCTTGCCAGGCAAGCCCGGGCCAGGCGTGACACAAAGCGTGCTCTGTCTCGCACATCCTCTTGGCGCTGGGCGCGCGCTGGCACGGCCGCCCAGCACGGGAAGCTGCCGGTGGCGGGGACTTGGCCACCTCAAGGCAGGAGTCAAAGGGATTTTGCCTTGTCTGGGCTTCTCTTCATGGCTGCTGGCTTAGAGAAGCTTTCGAGATGACACCGTCCCTGGACCATCCTGTTCATTCCTTTCTGCAGAACTGCAGCACGTGGTTTTCGTGCCGGCAATTTTACATCAAATGGTGTTTGCTGGAGCAGAAAAAAGTTTTTTTACTCAGAAATCCTGTCAAATGCTCTGGAAAATTGTATCTTCTCTTTTTAGTGGCAGCTGGCTGTCAGCAGCTTGGCACTCGTCTGATCACCAACCCTGAGCTCAGGAACCCACTCCAGGCTGGCGGGTGGGTGCCTGGCCAGGGAGGATGCTGCTCTCTGCAGCGGGGTCATGGGGTGAGCTGAGATTTCGAGGAGCCCCTTCAATAAGAGAAGCAAAGCAGGAAGGCAGGGGAGGTTGTGCGAGCTCAGCGAGCGGGGGAGATACTGCTTTGTAAGACATCTCTCCTCAACCACAAGCTCAGCAGCAGCTGCCACGCCATAAAGGATTAAGCGAGGACTAAACCCAAGGACAGCACTCTCGAGCTCTGGGAGCGAAGGTGCTGAGGAGCTCTGCTCCCAGGGACTTTGTGCGGAAGTGCCTGAGCATCTCTGCTTGCGGGATGCCCTCGGGCCACCAGTGCAGAGCACGAGGCGGTGGGTCCCCTTGTAGGATTCCCAGCACAAGCCATGCGAGGGGCCAGAGCAACCCCTCGCCCTGGGCCACGGATGCCGCATCCTGGCCCTTTTGTTCTCAAAAAAGAGCGTGCAGGGAATTGGGTGCCAGCCACAAGAGCTTGTGCTGGTGCCTGCTTCCTCCCTTGGCACGCAGCGGTGCCGGGTGCCTCTGGCCAATTTTTGCTTGCATAAACAGCCCGAGTAACGAAGATAAACGAGGCTGAGTGGTAGGGGAGGGCAGCACATCGGCTGCCAGCCAGCCCTTCCCTGCGGATCAGGGCACGCTGCAGGGCTCCGGGGCCACGCTTTTCATTAGGGACTCCAGCATCCCACGAGGTGCTTTATGAGGTGTCTTAGACTGGCTCCCCCAAATCACTCACCGCTTGTTTTAAGAGCGTGAGCAGCGGGTTGAAGGTGTTTTTTTTTTTTTTTCTGCCTGGCAAAAAAAATTCACTCATGGAAAAACACATAAAATACTCCAACTCAGTGAAAAAAAATGTTCCCTGAGTTGCAACCATTCCTTAGGCATTTCACAGACCCAACCTCAGGCACGTGTGCTCATAACCATGGCAAGACTTCCCGGGGCTCTGACGGGAGGGGGTTCAAAGCCCGTTTTCACCAGGCAGAAGGTTCCTCCTACTCACCGGGTCTCACCAGGTGCTCCCAGCCCACAGGTGAGCACTGCCATTACCTCCGTGTTGCTCACCCAAGGGCACTGACATCTCCTTGGTCCGTGGTGGCAGCCAAAGGAAACCAACCCCTGCGGTGATGCCGCTGCTTCCCACCAATGCAGAGCCTTGACTTGCTGCCCCAACTCCAGGTTCTGAGCTGCATCTGCTAAGGGATACAAGAGGTTAATATTAAAAAAAAAACACCCTGTCTTGAGCCATGCTAATGCCACAGCAGAGCAGCCCTGCCAAGAAGCTTATCTGAGGCTCTTTGTGAACAAAGTGAACCCTGGAAGGTGGCGAGGCTCAGTGACAGGGAGCAGGGATGCAAGCCAAGATCGCTGCTTCTGGCCAGAGGAGAAATTTCCATCTTAGAGTGGAGCCACCCGGTTCCGATAACCCCGCTGTTCCCAACGCGGCGAGGGGCCTCGGGGCAGCCGGGGACCTGCTCCTTGGGAGCTGCCGGCATCGCCCAGCTCTGTTGCAGCAGCATCTCATGGCTCCAACCGCACGGAGGGACCCCTCAGCTAAAAAGCATCCATAAAGGATGCGGCATGGGGCAGGCATCCCTCCGCTGAGCCTCCGCAGCAGCTCTGCCTTTCTGCTGGCTCCTGCACCTCCTAAATTGGGACAGGAAAGAGTCTCCTCACCCACTCACTAACCACCGCAGCGACACAGTGCTGAGCGCCTGGCTGCTTTGCACGCCGTAGGTTCAGGCTCCCGCGGAAACCGGGTATCACACCAGAGAGATACAATGAGCCTTTGAGCCCTTAAAACCTCTGGAAAGAAACTTGAGTGAGCTGTACGTCTAATGAACATGTGGGAAAATCTCAGAGTAGCCAGAATTTCACAGAGGCCCCGACTCGAACTTTCTGCTTCCCAAACCCTCCCGAGGCAGCATGGATTGGGAATGGAAGGAGAGTGACTCCAACCAAACGCTCTTTTCCATCCCAACGCCCAGCCGGGGTCGATAAAAATCAGCTGTAACTGAGCACAGCCCATCTATAACTCTGTTTATTTTTAATCCGGTGAATTGGTGGCTCAAAACTGAGTCGGGCCCCACCAGTTCCTGCAAATTTAATCCAGGGATCGCTTCTCTGGAGCTACCGTGCAGCAGCTAAGTGACCCCGGGCTTAGAGCCCTCTCCATGTAGCTGGGAGGCAGCCTCGCTCAGCCCCTGATTTACTGTGCTTTGCAGCTGGAAAACCTGCTGCAGCCCCAGGCAAGCACAGCGGGTAAAACATAAGGGAAACCCTCTACACTGCCCTGGTGAGGCCACACCTGGAGTAACTGGGTCCAGTTCTGGGCCTCCCAATTCAAGAAAGACAAGGAGCTACTGGAGAGAGTCCAGCGGAAGGGTATGGAGAAGGTCAGAGGGCTGGAGCATCTCTGCTGCGAGGAGAAGCTGAGGGAGCTGGGGCTGTTCAGCTGGAGAAGAGCAGACTGAGGGGGGATCTTATCAATGCTCACAAATACCTCAGGGGTGGGTGTCAAGGGGATGGGGCCAGACTCTTCTCAGTGGTGCCCAGTGACAGGAGAAGGGGCAATGGGCACAAACTGAAACATGGGAAGTTCCATCTGAAAATGAGGAAAAACTTCTTTACTGTGAGGGTGCCAGAGCCCTGGGACTGGCTGCCCAGGGAGGGTGGGGAGTCTCCTTCTCTGGAGATATTCAAACCCACCTGGACACGACCCTGTGCCACGTGCTCTGGGTGCCCCTGCTTTGGCAGGGGTTGGACTGGGTGATCTCCAGAGGTCCCTTCCAAGGTAGAAACACAGGGGAGGGACCACCGGGCTGGACTAGAGACCTGAGGGTGGCTGCATCCTGCTGCTTCGGGTGCAGACAACCAAGTCGAGGGGTGCAACAGCCCTTCTGGGAGCTCCAGGTGGGCACCGAGCTGCTCCCAACATCTCCTCCTCTCCAGGGAGCTACAACTCACTGTCCCAGGTTTGCTTTACTCTCCAAAATCGGCGCAGGAGACTTGTGAAATGTTTCTTGCTCCCTTGGGCACAATAGGAAGAACAGGTCTGTCTGCTCCGGAGAGACGGCACCAGATAGGAGCTGGTGTGGAAAGATCCTGATTAGACTTGGCAGGCAGCACGCGTGAACCTTCCCCTTATCCTCGTGCGCCCCGCCATCGGCAGAGCTCTCCCGCTGATCCTCTGGAGTGGCACCGGGGTTTAATCTCCATGGAGATGGGTCTAATACAAGTCCGTGATCCGTCGCAGGTGGTGGTTTGGCTACTTAGAGTTTGCCATGAGCCAGATTACCTTTTTACTTCTGTTCTCCATCCCCTTTTGGCAGCCACCCTGGAGCGTGGCGGTCTGGATGCCGGGACAGGGCTCAGGGACTGCAAGTGCTCTCAGATCCTCCAGCCTGTGCAGATGAGAAGGGCAGAAGCAAAGCCCTCGGTGCAGGTGGGGGAAGCCCACAGCGCAGGTAGGACCGGGCTGCTCGCGCATCTGCAGCCGTCGGGACTTGGCCAGCTCGGAGGCACCATGTGTGGGCAGGACAAGATAAAGCCAGAGCTGGGGATGCTCCTGCGCCTTCAGCTGGGAGACACCCCCCAAATCTCACTGCAGCTCCTGGAGGGGTGTTTAGCTTTCTCAAAGGATTCACTATTAGTGACAGGTTTATCTTGGATTTTACTTTCCTTCCTTTGCAAAAACCTGTTTGGACAATGCACGGCAACATCCTTAGCGCAGAGAGGGATTACAGGGAGCAGATGCTTGTTTGCTCGCACTAGCTGGGGAGTTGGACCTAAAACATTCAACAGAGCGAGTTTGTCTTTTCCCAGCTGGCGACTTCCCTCTGTGTGTTTTGAAACTGGACTCTGTGTGATCTGTAGCCCTGCAAGCCTCTGGCATGCACAGCTGAGCTCCCCCACGTGTGTCCTCCGAGTGCCAGGAGCCTGTGAAATGCACCTGCACATCGGAGCTTACACAGAGACCTGGCGAGGCTGCGTCGCGTAGGGCTGTACATGGGAAGTTCCATCTCAATATGAGGAAAAACTTTACTGTGAGGGTGCCAGAGCACTGGGACAGGCTGCCCAGGGAGGGTGGGGAGTCTCCTTCTCTGGAGATATTCAAACCCGCCTGGACACGACGCTGTGCAACGTGCTCTGGGTGACCCTGCTTGGGCAGGGGGTTGGACTGGATGATCTCCAGAGGTCCCTTCCGACCCCAACCACTCTGGGATTCTGCAGCTGGCACATCACTCTACAAGCAAAAGGCATCCTTCGGCATGCAATAAACCTTCACTTGAGGTAGCGATGCGGCACAGCATGCAGATTTTGGAGCTGATGATAGATGGAGAGATGACAGTGTGCTGAGGACCAGGAGGCTGAGAGCTGAACCATTCGGGTGCCTGCTGGGCAAAGCTGCTCTTCCCATGAGCTGCAGCTGTTTGATTGCCGAAGCTGGCTGGTTTTTATGGAATCAGAGTCGAAGGGGCTTGTCTTGGCATCCTCAAAACCAGTCGCCATTGCAGGAGACTCCCAAGAACCCGATCTTATCATGCTGGTACCCAGCTGCTGTTGCTTCCTGAAGCCAGCAAAGGGGGAGAAAAGGAGGCAGCGGGCAGGAGGGTCCTGCTGCCTGCGAGGTTTCCCTCCCTGGCATTCTTGTGGTGTCAACAGGACAGACCAGGATGGCTGAAGAAATTTGCTAAAAGAAGAAAAAACATAAATAAGTAATGAAAAGGTGCTGTAATGGATGGCCTCTAATTGAGATTCTCAGAGGAGCCTGTTGTTTCTGGGATTATTCCCTCTCCTCTGCCAAAAGGAGACAACGAAAGGAGCCGAACACCTCAGCGCTGCTTCTCAAGGTGACAGCAGATTATCCAGCTTTCTTGCTCATCACAAGCTCTTGCTCCAAGGACTGACAGAGCTGTTGCTCTCTCTCAGACCCAAACTAAAAGACACAGCCTTGCAGAAGGCCTGGGCACAAGGACACAGAAACCAGACCCTTTCCTGGGCCCTTTAATGCAGAACTTGTGTGCAGAGCAGAGCCCTACAACCTCAGACCTCCAGAACTGCCCCAGGTCTTGTTTGGCCAAAGGCTATGAACACTCTTAGCAGTAGAACCTGCTCACACCCAGGTTGGTACCTACATGTGGAGCCAGGGCAGTGGAAGTTACGGTTGGACTCGATGATCCCTGAGGTCTCTTCCAACCTGGTTGATTCTGTGATTCTGTGAAATACACCTTGGCACACCTGGGAATCAAGCAGGAGGGAGGAATATGAATGCCACGATGGGAAAAACAACATCTGTCACCAAGCAGAACCCAGCGGACGGTCTGAACGTCTGCTGGAGGCTGCAGGAGGTCTGGGCTCCCCTCCCCATCACACCTCGCAGATCCCGAGGTGCCAAACGAGCCTGACCCAGACCCCTCACAGCCAAAGACAAATCCCTGCAGGTGAAGGGGACCCAGCTGCAGCCCTGCCTGGGACAGACCTCTCCCATCCCACTCCCTGGTTTCCAGCAGCCGAGGCTGCTCTCCTGCACGGGCGAGTGGGAAGAGGGACAGGCAGAGCCTGTCCTCCATGATACGCCAGGCCACCGCGCATCGCCTGTGTCCCTGGGAGCGAGGACAAGGCAGGGATTTTGCATTCCCATCCCCACCACGGCTGGCTCCAGGACTGAGCATGGGGACTTGTGGCTGTCCCGGTGCCAGGCCAGCCCTCGCACCGCAACACGGCGGCTTCCTCCGGCCGAGCCTCCCTCGCAGGGAGCACTGACGGGCTAATCGTTGTGTCGTATTAACCAAATTACTCGCTGCGCTCTCTGTTTTCTTAGAGCCCCGGCCAGACCCCAAGACTATTTATCTTGGCTTTGAACCCTCCGCCCCTCACTGCGCAGCATGAGCACAGAACCGCAGAGATTTGTTAATAGAAACCAAAGCAGAAATCCCCACCAAGGCTTGCAGGCAAGGGGCCTGTCCTGCTACGACAGCTCAGAGCCTTGCTAATCGGCGTCACGAATGGCATCTGCCGGGGTTTCTGGACCTGCTGCTCAGAGGGAGCACGCAGCCACAGCGTGCAAGGTGCCACACACACCCTTGGTGAAAGATAGGTCCACCTTCTCCTCTCATCAGAAAAGATAAGGATCGAGAGGGCACAGACTTACTGGTGTGTTTGTCAAAGTCAGGAGCAAACATCAGCTCTCCTGGACCTTATATTGGAGTGACTAACCTAGATTTAGATGAGATATTAGGAAGAAATTGTTGACTGTGAGGGTGGTGAGACCCTGGCCCAGGTTGCCCAGAGAAGCTGTGGCTGCCCGCTCCCTGGCAGTGTTCAAGGCCAGGTTGGATGGGGCTTGGAGCAACCTGGTCTGGTGGAAGGTGTCCCTGCCCGTGGCAGCGGGGTTGGAACTAGATGGTCTTTAAGGTCCCTTCCAACCCAAACCATTCTATGACTTCAGGGAAACTGGAGGAAGGCCTCCCCCCATCGCTGTCAAACAGCAAACCCCAGGGCCATGGTAGCAGGGTTTTGCTCCATGAGTTCCCTAAAGTTAGTCCAGTCTGATTCTAAGCGGCTCAAGCACTGATATTCTCTTGGTCCCTTTAGGAGACCCTAAGGCCATGTCTACATGATGCATTTTACACTGCTCTTCCTCATCCACTTGGACTTCAACCCAGCTGAGACCATCTGGTGTCAATGGCTCTGCAGAGGTTCCTGTTTCAGTGGAAACAAGATCTAAGCTTTGCTCAGCCTCTACCATACATCGAGGCTGCAGCAGTTTAAACAATAAACCAAGGTCAGGATTAGATCGCACGGTGTGCCCCAAGGCCAAGCATTTAACCATGAGAACCTCACGTTGGTCATGTAGACCCTGGGGACAGAAAGGGGACTTTGTGGTGGTTGCCTCTGTTGAGGGACGGACCTTCATCACCCTTCCAAAAATCAGAGGCTGCTTGCTCAGGGGACAAACCTCTCCTTAGCTCTGCGTTCCCTCACTGGTCTTCTTGTCCTTCTCCCACATCCAGAAGTTACTACGAATGCAACATGTCAACACCTCAGCAGGTTTCTGGAGCACGTGGCTGCCCAGCTGAGGGGCAGAGCTGTGATCTGAGCAGCGCAAGAGCAGCCAGGTGACCTGGGGCCAGGGCCTCTGTGCAGATCTGTCCGGCCATGGCTTATTTCCTAGCAGGGAAGCAAGGATCTAGCATTCATTGCCCATGACTGAATGACATCTGCCTTAAATTTAAATGCAATAATCTCAGCCCAACGCTACAAACCACAATTGAAACTTCACAGCAAAAGCCAGCGTGTTTCGAGTAATGCGTCGCTAAAGGTTTCCCAGTTCATAACACCCCCAAGCCAGTGCAAAAGGATCTGTGAGAGAGGAACGCTGGGTAAGTGGAAGAGCTGCTGGGACTGTTTCTTATTTACAGCCAGGCTGCAATCACTGCAGAGCAGGGCTGGAAGGGTCTGCATCATCTCCATCATCTCCCAGGACAACAGCAGAGATCCTCTACCGGTGTAAACTGCCAGAGCTTAGTTCAAGGGAAGATTCTCTGATTTACCCTACACTGAGGACCCGGTTTCATTGCTAGGACAGAAATGTCTGCCTTAGAGCCATGTGTCCAGCTACAACTGCCCATCCTCAACAGCAAACACAGCGCAGTGATGACCTGGGTGTTACTGGAGGACTAACATCATCTCCAGGGAGATCCTTCTTGGCTCCAGTCATTCCTACCTGTTCCCAGATGAGGGTCGTTGGGTTGTCACTTGAAGTCGATGTTTTTTGCACAGCACAAGAGACGATCTTCAGCAGCACCCTGACGGTGAGGTACTTCTGGGCCAAGCTCTGACGGCAGCAGGGAAATCTGGAAAACTTTCTCCCACTTCCAATCAGCGGGGATAAATCTTTCCTCGAATCTTCTTGCAACCTGAAACTTTGTGCCTGGACAGAAACAAATGAAGCGTTTTACGTTGTAGGGAACGGGCCATGAGAACGCGCGAAGGGAAGCAGGCAGATCTGCAAGCAGGAAGAGGGTTGGCCAGCACTGCGCAGATCACGAGACTCTGCAATGGCCAGACTCAGTCCAGCACCTGGGCAAAAGCCTCTGAGCTGGCTGAAAACACAACAGCTGTCTTCCTCTGTTGGCTTCCTTATGGGTTGGATTACATTAGCCATGACAAAAGGTCCCACTGCTGCGCTGGGGCTGTGTACGAGGTGTTTTCCTCCCATAAATGGAACCGCCAGACCAAGGTCAGAGTCCCTCAGCGCACTGGAGGTGTCTGCAAAGCCTGTGCTGGTCGGTACCTGGTCCGGGGCATCCCTCTGATCCCCGCTGAAAAGTGGCATCCGGGAGCTTTGGAGCGGCATCTTCCCGGTTCAACTGGCTGAACCTCCCTCTCCATCAGGAATGCTGCCTTCTTCCACGTGTTCCTCACTACCCAACAGGGATGGAAGCTGGTTTCCTTCACCCTGCAACTCAAAAATGAAATCAATTTATTTCCTGAGCAAGATAGTGGCCAAAGCCCCCCCACAAGCAGCTCACAAACACCAATTTAATTAAAATTTTTATTCAAAATACAAGTCACAGCTAATATCAGGCATGAAACACTCAAAAGAGAATGTGCAGATCTCAGCCTTGAGCAACAGAATAGGGGCTGATTTCCTTTTAATCTATACACACACATATGCATATATATATATAAAATATATAAAAATATATATAGAGAGAGAGAGAGCAAGAGAGCTTTTAACAAACCTGTTCGGACTCCCTAGATGTACAAAAGCCACAAACCAGCAGGCACTCATTGTAAAATTTCACTTCAATAATTTTCAGAACCGTGAAGTGGTTCAAGAAGGAAAAGGGAAAAAAAAAAAGGGAAGACCCTCACGCTTGCTGGCACCACCAGCGAGGCCAGGCGAGGACATCAATCTTCATTCTCGTTAGTGCTGGAAAGAATGTCTAACCACACTGATGATGGAGAGCTGCATCTCACAAGTTACGGGTTGTCGCCTTGATAATAAATCTACCATCACAATCTAATGTGTCTTGGATGTTTTGCTTTGCTAAGCTGCGCTTAACTGATATTTTTGTAAGGCCAGACTTGGTTAATCCAAAGAGGCGCCTCCGTTGATTTTCACTTGCTGCAGACAGGGCTGAAAGCAGATTTCAGCATCCTAAAGGGGTGTAAGGAAGGAGTAAATCAACACAGGGTGGCAAACGGGGTGTAAAGGAGGATTAGCTCTGTAGGTAGGGAGGGACACACACAGAGGAAGAGCAATCGGGCACTAAGAGGGTGCTGAGCCCGTTTTTCTTCACTGAAATGACTTCTGAATGGCAACAGAGCGAGGGATGCTGGAGGCAGGTCCCAGCAACAGCTCGCGGGGACGCGGCAGCGCCGGTGCCACGCTGCACTCCCGGGTCCTCGCCCCCCAAACCCTCTCCCGCACCAGAACGGGGCTGTTTCACACGTTGCAGTGGGGCTGTGCTGGGGCAGCTTTGCTTCCAGCCCTGGGGGTAGCTGCTAGCGTGCCATGCCCCTCAGCTCATTAAACAGATGAAATTTCTGGCTGAAAAAAAAAATAATTAATAATAATAATCCATCCTGTTCCTAACCTTGGGTGGCTTTGCTTTCTGCTTTTGTCATTCTCCTCTTAACGACTCCCAGAGCTGAGATGCCAAGAGAAGGATTGATATGCAGACTTGCTCATTCAGGGATATTGGGCTGATTTTTTTTTATTGGAGCCAAGAGTAAAGACTTCTATTTTTCCAAGACTAGGGAAAGCATGTTCAGGCTGATAAATATCTGTCAGCAAAAACCATTAGCTGATGAAGTGAACTACGAGGGGAAAATAAAAGACAAAAAAGCCGTCATTCCCAGTGGAGCTGCTCAATGGCCTTTTCCTCCATGCAGGATCTCTAATAGATTTCTTAGAGTGTTTTCTGTGGGTCTGCATGTTATTAATGGGATGGATCATCAGAACTTGTCTAAAATAAACCTCATTCTCAGAAATCACAATTAAGTAGCTGCCCAGCATCAGCTTCTTCTTTTGGTTCTTCCTAGCACCAAGTATGGGCTCACCTTCGCTACAAATCCAGCATCAGCATCAGGAACCACCAGCATCCTCTCCAGCACGGGTACTGATCGGGGTAGGGAGACCTTATGGGCCAAACAGCACGTGAAGCCCCAGAAATCCTCGCTTCTAGCAGTAAGAATCATCACTCTTCCACGCCTCAGTTTCCCCCTCTGTAGAATAAAAATGATGGCAACTCTGTCCACAGGAATCATTCAAGCTCCGTGATGGAGGGTCTCCTTTAGCTGGTCATGGAAGCCCTTACAAGCGTGCTGTAGGTCTCATGAGTTTCGTGCCAAGCTCGAAGTCTCCATTCCTAGTGTGATCACACACCTCGAGGTGAAGTTTATACACTCTTGGGGTCAGAAACATCACCCCAAAAGCCCTAGAACTAAAAAGCAATGAAAAAGGATGCTCGTTATTTCCTCTTTAACCTGCTCGGTTTTCAGCACGATAGAGTAGTTTATGGTAGGTCAGGGACAGCTGGTGGTTTATCACTTCGAAATAATTGGGGTCAGCAACACTGCCATGGTCTATGGGAAACACCAGACTACGCTGCCTCTCCTCTCTGCATACTTGGCAGCAGTGAAAAACACGATTTACTGCAGCAATAAAGGTTTATATCTAATCCTCTCTGTAATCTCCTACTCTGGGAGACTTCAGGGTGCTGTGGGTGGGAAGCAGGCTCAACCTTCATGCCAGGACTTGCAGGAGAGCAGCAGGTCACGGCAGGAGTGATCCTCCCTCGCTGCGCATCGGGGCTCGTGCGTGATTACACCCGGACCTGGACTCTGTACAGCACACGAGGCACAGAGCAGCAAGGAGCACCAGGAAGGAGAAGGATGGATGCAAAGCCTGACTCAGCACCTCCTGCTTTCCCTCCCTTCTTCCCAGATGGGGCTGGAGAACCAGCACAGTCCCACCATGCCACGTTCGATGAGAAAAGCCAGGCGTGTCGTAAAACAGAAAACTAATTGCCCCCAGATGTCTCATTAAGGCCACAAGAAAATCCTACAGGGAGAGGAAAGCACTTGTGGAAAGCCCCAGGAGGTCACACTGCCAAACCTGCCCCGGGGCTACGAACAAGCCTATGGCTTGGTGACACCTGAGCACGGAGCCGTGAACCTGGGGTTCACACCAGAGGAGCCTGGCAAGCAGGACCAACCTCCCACCAAGCAAAGCAGCAGCTCTTATTTTTCCAGCTAAGGAGGATCACAGACCTTAGAGTGGCTTGGTCTGCCCCTGCTGCCTTTTGCCTCGCTGAAAGCAGGGCAGCTCTTACAGCAGGAGAGGTACAAGACCACCCTCCCAACGTCGGCATCTTCTTAACAGCTTACACAGCCTGTACGCCCCATCTCTGCTAAAGCTGCTCTCACCAAAGCCAAGCTTCTTGATGACACTAGGCAGGTTTTGCTTCCACCCAATTAGTGCTGCTAAACGAGAGGCCACTGTGCACCCCGCAGCAGCCGTTATCCCTCAGGACAACGGCCTCGTGTCCTTCCCCGGGCAGCAGGAAGCCTCGGGGTGACCGAGGTAACATCACTCATGGAAGCTGCTCCATCTGCGCCTCGTCCTGCGCCAGAACGGCAGCGGGGAGATAAGGAGTCTCGAAGGTCTCATGGAAAACTCTGACAAGCAGTTTATTTTGAGCTGGCCTGGATCGCTTTTCCTGCCTGCCACTGTCCCCGCTCCTCGTGCGCAGGCATGGGACAAGCTTAACCTCGCGTCTCTGGAGGACAGAGCAGGGGACAGAGCTGTCCCCTTCGATGGGAGGTGGGTGAAGGCAGCAGCAGCGGGCTCTGACGTGCGTGAGAACGTGTCCACCAAGGAAAAGCACCCAGAGCCGGCGAGCGGCCGTGCACCGCTGGCTTTGCAGCCTTCACCTGCACCGCAGGCTGCTTCGAGTCCCAGGTTCTTACTGGAGTGACCCTGGCCCAAGGGGAAGGGCTTTGAGTGACACAGTGTCCTGGTCTCCATCTGCAGAACTATTTCAGTTCAGATACTGTTGCCTGGGGAAGGGGAGGAGGACCCAAGTCCCAGGCAGGAAAAGTGTGGCAGTCGGGAAATTTAAACTCTGGGGAAATTTGTACCTCTCTGGAGAGGAGGGAACGGGCCTGAGCTTACTCTGCCCACACTCCACCTTGGTGGCAGAGGCCACCTCTCTCATCCAGAGGCCACCCAGAGCAGAGCTGTTCTCACCCACCTGGACATTCACTGTACACTTGCTCTCCGATTGCTTCAGACTCCCCTGGCACACCAACATCAGCTTCACTTTGCTTGTTCGGACACAAAATGTGGCTTGAAGATTCAGTTCACTAAAAAATAATTTAAAAAAATCCTGATCCAGGAGCTCTTGGAGGGGAACAGAGCTGGGATGCAGCCAGCGCTTGTTCCTCACCACACCCTTGCAAAGATGGGAACCGGGGCACTTGTGCTTTAGAGCAGAGCAGCCTATTTTGGGAAGAGGTGAAGGGAAATCATGACAAAAGCTGATATGGAAAAGTGGATAAGGAAGCAAGCTGATGACATTTACTCGGTGCCAGGGAGATAAGCCCAGTACCAGCACGTGCCAGCCAGCACCGACTCAGCGGCTTCCAAAGCAGGTGGGGATGCTCCGAGCACCGGCTGAGTTGGGGGATGCCCACACCGGGCATGTCCTGGGCATCGTGCAGATGAGAATGACCTCGTTCAAGGCTGCTCCTAGCTCGAGAGGCTCATGAGAGAGGCAAAGATTCCAGAAAAAGCAATTTTTAAGGGATGAGAAAGAGGAGGACTTTGTGACTGAACTGCTGCGGTGCCTGGGAACCGGGTTCCTGGGATATGGGAACTGCGCGGCAGACAGCTGGGGACAGGGACCGTGATTCATCCTGGATACTCTGGAAACAGAGAAAGGGCACAGGGAGCCAAGGCGGTTAAGTAGGGATATAAGAAGGAGAATAAGCAATGGGCCCAAGGCTTTACAAACTATAAACACTGCGATGGAGGAGCTTTGTATTCAAAATAAGCAAAGGCAAATTAAAGGAGGGAATCAGGGGAAGGGAAAGACTGCAGGGAGGAGAAAGAGGCTGAGCAGAGATCTGTGAGCAATGCCAGGTGGAGAGAAAGCTCTTCCCAGGTTCTTGCTGGAGACGCACGGGAAACAGAAGCCTGAGAAAGCGTGTGGAGAAATGAGTGAAGGGTGGCAGAGGAGGCATCAAAAAGAAGGGTCCCCAGGAGAGTTCTGGGATGCTCTCCAGAGCTTCCAAGCAGAAGTGAAAGAACTGGTTTAAAGGAAGACAGAGACAAGAGCTGTGCCCCAGGAGCCAGTTTGAGAAGCTGAGTCTTGACTCCTGGCTGGGTTTGTGTCAAAGCTCAGCTGGAACATGGAACTGTCACATGAAATCACTCAGTGTCCACAGCCACCACAAAGTCCTCACCTCGCTGATCCCAGCAGGCATGGAGGAAGGACAGAACTCCCCCCTCCTCACCTTCCTACAGGCTAGGAGCTTCACAAACCCAGGCAAAGCAAGACAGAGAGCAGCTCTGCAGGGGAAGGACCCTCCAGCCCTCTCCTGCTCGTAGAGGACAAGCCAGTTTTCATGTCAGTGGCCATGCTAGAACCAGGCTGCTGAAGTAAAATTCCCCAAACCACAACATGTGCTGATGGGTGGCTTTGTGCTGAACAGGGAGACTCGCTCCTTGCCTCCAGGAAGACAACAAGGCTGCCTACAAACCCCACCATAAGCACACACTCCCCTTCAGCCCATGAGGATAAGGAAAAAGAAGGGTGCACAAGGAGGCATCAGCTTGCCCAGCATTCAGGATAAAGGTCACTCTCATGGTATTGCTCCAGCAGCAGAGAAACCTGCTCCCACAAGACCTGTTTTCCACTCCCTTGGCAACCTCACGCCTGTTAGGTGGCTTGGAGAAGTTTCCAAACCTTGCATCCTTATCCCCATATTCCAAAGAGCAGCAGTCCCTTTGCCTCTCTTTCCTCCAGATCCCAGCTCCAGCCAGAGCCCTCTACAGACAGGGACTAGTATGTTCCACACATCACTGTTCACCTCTGAGGGGAGAAGAGCACTCTGCAGTGCTGTGAAGCCTGGGAAAGTTTCATCCAGCCAAGATGCTAATCAGAGCCACAGCAAACTGCTGAGTCAGGAAAACAGAAGCACAGGATTGATTAGTAAGAAGTAAAGTGCCAGATGCCTTCACACATGCTCCACTTTCACCCAGCCCAACAGGTCTCATGACTGCCATGACACATTCCTCTGGGGTTCCTCAGCTCCGGCACCATCCCATGGCAGCCTCATTCCCCCAGGGCTTGGGTCCGTTCAATTCATCAGCCCTGCAAGCTCTCCACAAGTCTTCATGAAGGACCTGTATCGATTTACCCCAGCTCCCAGGTTTCTATCTCCATTTATCAGGCCTTCACATTCTTTTAATCCCATCTCAGCCCTCTGCAAAGTAATGAGATAAGAGGCAGGCTGGAAAGGCTGATAAAAGGGAACTGAACAAATCCATTAATGCTGTTTCTGTGCCAGGAATTACAAACCCCAGCCCTCGTTAATTATGCTTGCCAGCCAGAGTCCCAAGACAGCAAAGCCAAAGAAGAAAGTCAGGCTCACTAATAACTTGTCCCAAGAAAAAAAAAGCAACACCTGGAGGACCGAGACTCTTCGGTTCTTATGCCACATCTGGCAGTGACTTGTTGTTTGGGCACAGAGGCAGGTCAACGCAGGGTGCTCAAACCTGAGCATCGACTCCATGGACACCTAAACCAGTGCAACTGCTGGCTGCCCCAGCCCTGCCCTCTTGGCTAGACGTCCGCCCTGGCCCACGCACTCATCACACCCTGTGCCAACCCATTTCAGCAAGCTAAATCGGCAAAGAACAATTCACTTCGCCTTCCGTGCAGTTCAGCAAAGCCTTTATTCAAAAAGCATCTATTCCACAGAGCCTGTGTGGACCTGCTCAACGATAACACGGTACGTGCATTAGGGTAGGAGCCTTGGCCAGGAGGTGATGGTGACGAACGAGAGCCGATAGACACAGGATCTGAAGCACACGTGGAAAATGTGCAAAGACCCTAACAGTACCGCCCTACCACATGTCCAGTCATAAGGGGACACAATTGTCACCCTGCAAGTTGTTTCAAGATCTCTAATGTAAAAAAAACCAACTCACCAAACCCCAAACCCCAGGAAAAGTCAAATTCAGGACATTTTGTCAAGGTACTAAATCAGAGAGTGAAGGACAACTTACCAGGTCAACTGGAACGTGTTTTAATTGCAACCTTTGGAAACCAATTTCCTTGTATAAATGGAGATTAATGAACATTTCAAAAGACACAGTTGCTTTAGCCTAACCCCTCCCCTCCACATTTTCCTTGGTATGTGGCCTAATGGATGCATCAACAATGTAAAAACCAACAAAAACTAATAAAATAAATAAATTGAGACACTCATCCAACCAACACCCTCTCTGGAACAGCTTCAGATTCTATTTTAATTAATATCTTCTAAAAAACAAATCCTTTCTCAGAAAAAATAAACCATAGCCACTTCAGGGAAAAACATGATAAAATTTGCCCAGGATCCCTCAGTTTATGGGAGGCAGAAGTCCAGGTCACTGCTCAGGACCACAACACCGAGCACACTGGTGCAGAAGAGCACAAAGCATCAGTGAGTACCCGATTTCACCCTGACCCCTAAGGTTTTCATCACTTGGTGCTTTTCTCCTTCTTGAGCAGGTATTTGGGCTCCTGATGTTTATTGGTCCAGCAACTGGGATTCTGCAACCCACCCTGGAGCCAGCCCCAGCCCCGTGGAAGAGGCTGTAGGTTCTTCTCTTTCCTGGAAGTGATGCCCGTTGACAAGGTGCTCCATCTTCCTCCCAGCTCCCACTTGAGCAGTTAGGAGATAGACCTAAAATAGAATCAGAATTGTTTTGGTTGGAAAGGACCTTTAAGATCCTCGAGTCAAACCGTAAACCCAGCACTGCCAAGGCCACCACTAACCCATGGCCCTCAGCACCACATCTACTCATCTTTTAAATCCCTCCAGGGATGGGGACTCCACCACTGCCCTGGGCAGCCTGTTCCAATACCTGATAACCCTTTCCATGAAGAAATTTTTCCTGATATCCAATCTAAACCTCCCCTGGTGCAACTTGAGGCTGTTTCCTCTCATCCTATCACTTGTTACTTGGGAGAAGAGACCGACCCCCACCTCGCTACACCCTCCTTTCAGGTACTTGTAGACAGCAATAAGGTCTCCCCTCAGCCTCCTTTTCTCCAGGCTAAACACCCCCAGCATATCCCACCCAGGAAGATATTCAAACGTCCAAGCCCTTGGCTCAAGCATTTTAGTCCTTGCATGTGGGCACGAAGGCTGCAAGATAGTGGAGGAAAGCAACAGAGAAAGCCCAGGAAACACCACAATAAGCCCCAGGCCTCTCAGTTCCCATTCAATATTCAAGCTGAAACCAAACAACTTCTCTAAGCTCTCTGTACACATACCCACCTCAACGACTTGGAGATCACCTTGCAGGAGAAATTAGGGCTTTTTATATTACAGCAGAGAAAGGTACAAGAGAATACATGAGGATAATTAGCTCAGACCACAGAACACAACATGTTCAAGCAATACCTGCAAAGGAAATATTCCTGTCCTGAGAAAGAGAGGCAAAAAATAAATAGGACCAGCCAGATCAGTTCCTCAAACTGGTTTTCTGCAATCACACAAATAGCATCAGTGCAAAGGAGAGAACGGTACGAGGCAGCTCACAGGAAAATACGTTCAAGAAAACTGGTGCTTAACCAGACTAGAGGAGGACAAAGGGTGTGCAAAGCATTCCTTACCCAGAGTGCAGTCAGGAAAATCACCTCCTGCTTCAGCTCTCCCACACTAAGTCATCTGGGACGACCTGACCATCTGGGATTGCCCTGAAGGCAAACGGGAAGGACTGAGCTCCTCCCTGCCAAACGTGCTTCTGTCCCACCGTTTGCCTTGCGGCAGGTGCCACAACTCCTCCTAAACACCATCCTACTTACCAACCCATCAGCACTTATCAGGCCTTATCGCAGCTTAATCCACTGTCATCCCATCCTTCACAGGGAAAACGGGATGAAGCTGCAGCAAAGTCTGCAGAGCGAGATAAAGACGCCTTCTGTAACCTACCCCCACGGCAAGACTGCACGTCAGGGTGGCCCCAGAAGGCTGAAGCACCCCACAAAGCTGCTCAGTGAAGCCCGAGGGTGATGCCCATTCCAGGCAGGACCCACCAGGGCACCCTGCCCTGAGCCACAGCACCCTCAGCACCCACTCCTCCTGGGTTCTCGCAGGCTCATAACCCCCTCTCGTGGCAAACACACAGCCCGCTGCTCCCTCACCCCACACAGCAAAGACTTTTCCAGCACTGGATCCCACTCCGGATTTCCAGAGCCCTTTAGAGCTCTGTCGATGAAGCACATGAATATTGATGATTTGCAGAGATGCAGCAGAAAAAGCAGCTGCAGAGAGACAGACTCTCCCGAGCCAAGTTCAGCAAACGCTCCCTGGTGCAGAACACCTCCTGGGGCAGGAGAAAGGAGGGGGAAACACAGAGCTTTTGTGGGCAGAAACGGATTGAGCTTTTCAATAGCACTTATGGGACCATGGTTTCTTCCCTTAACCAGGAAAGGGCACCTCATTCCTTAAATTAAAGCTTTGGAAAAAGCTTCACCTGTTCTTAAAACTGAATGACTCAATGGAATAGCAGTTTTACAGCTGGACAGACACGCACTGCTTGAGTGCTTACGTTAGCAATCCTGCCTTGTGGGTCAAACCAGCAGGAACAGGCTCTGGCTACCTATCCCTGACTCACTTTAGGGTGGCTTTCGGGGATTTATTTAAAGCAAGGTTATATTCTTGGCATTGCCACATAGCCGTTGGCATGTTTTAACATGGAACCTGTCCTCTACTGCTTTGCTGAGCAGGGGCTGTCCTGGGAGCGGGAGGAGCACTTATGGACTGATGTCCTATAGCTCCTATATATCTCCTTACACATCAATAATCACAGCGCCTTCCCAGACCTGTTGTAGCCCCTGCGCTGTAGTAACGCCAGATCTTACACAGGCATATACCCTTCCAACATATATACTTTCCCCAGGCATCCCCTACTCTTCCCCACAGTGCCCCCCATCACCCTATATCTGCTCCCCACCTTGCTGTGCAGGAACTGGACTACAGCTGGCTTCGGAGCTGCATGTGCTGACTGGCCACTGAGCTCCCACTCTGCCAGCTGGCCAACAGCCCCAGACCTCCCTTAGAGGGGGCATAAATGTGGGTACGAAGCCATGCCACCCACCTCTATGAAACTTGCAGGAATTCGGTGCTTTTGAGACATTTTTTCTCTGCCAAACGCTGCTGAAGTTAGCCAAGGGATTCGACTGTCATTAGCAGGGGGAGGGAGCACGCATACGGATACACACAGATGCAATCTCGTGTCAGTACTAAGCCAGGCCAGAAAGCAAGTGTATTAGCCCCTGCTGAGAAGGGATACAGGGATAGAGGGGGGGGAAGAAACAAACAGGCAGGAAGTTTTCCAGTTCAGGAAGGGGAGTGTCAATGCTCATTGCAAACACTGCAATCTCCTCACTTCCCCACCAGTACAGGGAGTTCTGGTAGCGCAGCTCACGTTCAGGCTCCAAGATCTCAGCCAAAGCCCATTTGCTTTCTTCTGGACTTTTCACATCCAAGGGATTGCCAAGGTCTCCTTGGAAAAAAGCTAACGGCTGCTCTCAGGGCTGCTATTCCTTCACCCTCCAACAGCACGAGCAGAGCTGCCAGCAGCTGTTCGAGTGCAGCAAAAGCCAGAAGGGATGGTTTGTCCTGTATAAGCACCCTAAAGCTCACATATGATATTTATTAGGACTGCTAAACCAGAGCTGGTTCACTCTCTCTCCCTTGTGCTGTGAGAAGGAAGAGTGAAGTGACACTTCCCGTCTCAAAAGCAATAAAATTTTCTGGGGACAATACTGCCTGTTCCTTTGCCTCTTTTCCCACTCATGTGCATGGGACCATGTCCACGGGACCATGTCCCCAGTATAGGGATGGCCACCTCTTTTTCACAAAAGGCCTGAGCTTTAAGGTACAGTGATACTGGCCAAGCACGTGCTCTGCAGTTGAGCTGAATGCAAGCGAGCGGCTCAGGAACTGCGCTAGTGTGATCCCTGAGGCACCTCGGAGCAGCCTGGAGTGGCACAGCTATGCAGGGCACAGAAATGAAACCATCTGGCTACAAAGCCCTTAAGACAACGAGAACTCGCCCCCATCAGCTGGGCAAAGTCCTTGACACACACAGGAGTATCTCTCACTCAAGGCAGGCAAGGACAATTGCCTCCAATATTCATTTTTTAAGGCATATGGTGAGTCTTCCAGAACAAAGACAGGATGCAAAACTGGCACACCATCATACTGAGAGACAGGGGAAAATTGGGGATGGTTCTAATTTTGCAAAACCTCATCAGCTGCTACAGCATAGGCTGCTCCAAGTTTAGATGACATTGCATCAGTCCTCTCTACCCTTTTGTCAGGAGGAAGAAGGAAAAATAAATCTACCCTAGTCTGCAAAAAATGAGATGCTAGGAAAGGCTTTGGATAGAACTAGCACTGAGATTTTTTTTTTCCAAAACTAAATTAAATTGCAGGGTGTTTTCTTGTAAATCCATATTTCCAGCAGGTTGCTGACGAGGTCTGAGTGAGTGAAGGAAACTGCATGAGTGACCCACCCTGCTTATCTTTAGCAGTACCTGCTTGTCCCACAGTTACAGGCTCAACAGCCAACTCATATGTAGAAGGGATGAGGAGAGAGGTGCTTCAGAGCACCCCTTCATCCAGGTGCCTCAGGAAGAAAGGTGAACAAAAGGCTAGAAAAGCACCGTGCTAAGAAACAACTGGCTCCAAAACTCAACATCAGAGAGCTCTGAAAAGCACTGTGCTTTCAGACAGTGCTGCAGAGCCCTCCTCCTGAGGCTGAGCAGTACAGAGGCATGAGGAGAGGGACGAGGCTCTGCCACCTCTCCACTAGCCCTGGAGCAACATCCATCCTTGAGCAGGGCAGTTCCCTGGACCACTGCATGGAGTGAAGCACGGTTGAGGCAAGGTGAGATCCAAAACTGACCAACAAAAGAACACGCTTTAGCCTTTCGTTTCTGAGCCTCAGTACCCACTGCTGAAAGCAGCCATGTGTCAGTCACAGGCCATACTATTATGTTTAACAAGCTAAACAAAGCCATCTGTGACCCTAAAAATCCACAGATGTTGTTCCTCTCTGACTCACGCAGGCAGAGCAGGCACGAGGACAAACAGAGGCAACAGTGAAGATCCCAGCTTGTTCGCTGTTGCTCAGTTTGCAAGTTCCCCACCTCATCTCCAGGACTGCTGCTGAGCTGCAGAGGCAACATGCTCATAATTTGGATTTGGAGAGAAAAATATTGCTCACCTGGAATCCAACAAATGCATCGTGCCAGCGACAGGGAGGAACTTGGCAGAGAGCATCAGCCAGGTATGTCACGGGGTGCAACTGGTAGGACAGCATGGGATCAGCCTTCCGAAAAAGATCCTGCTCCATCACCATGTGGCATTGAGGTTCCACCTACATGGAAGAGACACACAAGGATGAGCAAGAGTCTTCTGGCGTGAGCACACAAGAACACCCAACGCGCACAAACGTGCATTTCGACATACATCCACGTGGGAAAGGGTAGGGGCAGCCCCAGTCTGCCCAGGGGAAGGCAGGCAGCTGCAGGAGTCAGGGTGCTGGGGTGCCAAAGCAGGTCCCAGCAGCAAACCTGAAAGAAAAGCGCCCAGGGGTGTACAGGAACACGTGCTGTGCTGGCAAGCAGGGCAGAGATCAAACTATCATTCAGCAGTGATGGGAAAACTCACCAAAATAGAAGTTTTGGAAGGTTCCAAAACTATTTGTGAAATGGGGCCAAATTTGACTAATAGCTTCAGCCAAACTGGAGAAAATAATTAGAAAAACATTGAAACACGTCATTTTTAGTTCTTCTTTTCTTATTTTTTTTTCTAACTGAAACATTTTTCTTCGGAAATGATGAAACATTTCAGTCACAGCAGGATTTTGGAGCCTTTGTCCCAGTGAAACAGGAATGTTTATTCGGTTTGTCACTTACTGACTGAGTTAAATGTCAGGAGGAAATCTCAGTGTTGCTTTTTCATATAAAAATAAAAATAAAAAACATACAGAAGGTTTTATCTGGTAGTACAAGGCATTAGAAGAGGCCAGCACCTTTCCTGTCTAGATCCTCCCCTGAAGTCCCAACAGAGGATGGAGCCACAGGGGGATTAGCCAACCTGCACAGCAACAGGGTGACCTCAGGTGACTGGGGGGATCAGAACAGAAGGGTCCCTCTCAGGAGCCTCTCCCCCTCCCAACCCAAGGAGCTGCTCCAAAATGGCCTTGGGAATGACATGGTTGAGGGTGATGAAGGCTGGGAGGGATGTCAGAGGTGGGCGTGAAAAGCCCTGCACAGAGCTCCCAGAATGGGACAACTAGAGCCTTCCCCCGCTCCCGCACCCAGGGGCGCCGGGGAAAGCCACATCCTGCCTCTTCCATCACGCAGAGCAGCTTCTGCCAAGAAATCAGCTTCTCCCGTGACGGGTGCCTTGGCTTCATCTTATTTTAGGGTCTGATGAAAAGACTTGGGGTCTTCTCCAAGCTTTACTAATGAAGGGCTGAGGGCCACAGCCAAGAGACTCGGGATCCCACACAGCTCCCACCACTTCCATGTGGGCTCACATGTCCTGTGTGTTTCCTTCCCTCGCTCCCTCCTCCATCAGAAATCCCCTGTCCACACACCGCGTAGATTTTGCAAATCCAAGGGCTCACCACCATGGTTTATTATGGCAATTTCAGGAATGATCGCTCCTGCCATAGGTGCTACAATATCCACAACAAATCCTGAACTCCAGTCCACTGTTTGTCCCAAAATCACACAGGCCTTGCCCAAATAATGACCTTTAACTACTCCATCCACGGGCCAAACGCTAAGTCAGCGCTCTGAGCAGCTCAAATTAGGCAAGGGATATTTTTCTAAACGCCATTACACAATTGCCCGCCCAAAGCCTGGCTCAGCCATTTACAAGCATTTGAGTAGCACACCTCATTTTCAGTGTCCCACCACAGGTCTTCTCGGGGCGGACATGGCACAGTGGCTTTCAGGGTCTCGGTGTGGGGTATGGAGACCCCAGCATGTGTCCATATGAACTGTCAGCTGCTGGGAGGAGGCTGAGAGCTGGTGATTAAAGCAGGGAGGGAATTGGGAGCTGGGGCATGAAACTAGAGAAGGGAAACATTTAAGCTTTAATCTTGGAAACAGCTTCCTGATAGGAGATTTATGAGCAATGGGAACAGTCTCCTTTGCAGAAGGCTGGAAGTGCTGTTGCGCAGGGCTTTAAAAACAAGATGGGATAAAAGAATAGACAATAGACATGAGGAATGGATTTTGCTTTGACTAGAAGATGGATAGGACCCGGTGGTTCACTTCCAGCTCTAGCTACCCTGCCCATACATCAGCAGTAAATCTCACACCTGCCTTGTGTGGCATTTGCCCATTTACAAGATTAACCAGCAAAGGCTGTCAGAACATTACTGCACTGCTATGAAAGGCATCCAAACAAATGTGACCAGCCCAAATTTCTATCCCCGCTCTCACCCCGCTGCAGCTGTGGAGGTGACCTCTCGGGGCTGCTACAGAACCTCATTTTTCAGCTAACGCCTGGGTGTAGTAGCCAGAACCAGGGGCTTGACACATCTGACTTGTGCAGGAGCCCGTGGAAGGGGTAGTTTCATTAATACATGTGTCTTGTTTAACTTGGACGTTGAAGTAGCTGAACTTTTTCTGACTTAGTTCTCCCTATATATATATATCTATCTATCTATCTCACACTTTCCTGTAATCAACCTTTCCTTTTTTCCTGACTTGGCCATTCCCAGTGAGTTCTTGGGTATCGCTTTTCTTCAAAGCTGCTTTAGTCCTGCTGAAGGATGCTGAAGTGACAGCTCTGGCAATCCAAGCACTCTACTCACCCACGAAAGCCATCCAAGCTCAGGCAGCCACAACGTGGGCTTCACAGCTACTCGATCCCCTGGCCCCGCTTCCAACCTCAGTATGACCTGCTTACAGCAAGGGGTGAAAAAGCTAAAGCAGCCAAGAGCAGCACCTCTCCGTACCTAGCAGAGATTCCCCTGACCTCCTTCATATACATCCTCTAGCAACCACGGGTTAACATCAACCTGCTCGGCTGCGTGCAGCAAAGCATCTTAACACCTCAGGCAGGAGCAGTTGTGCTGATGCACAACACACAGACTGCAACTGGCTCTGATTCCGTGCCCAAGAGGCTGCAGCAGAGCTGGCAATCCCAGGGGCTTCATGCTCCACGCTCACACCCTTCGTCAGGGTCTGTTGGGAAGTTTGCCCGAGGCTCAGCCTCATAAAACTGCCGAGCCAGTGCCCTGAGAAGGGATTAGATGCGAAAGTCTGTGACCTCAGCTGAGTACAGCGAGTCAAAAGCACTCTGACTTCAGGCTTACTGCCCCACAAAAACATCAGTGAAATCATTTCATTAATCCCCAGGGCCTCATTTCCTTCCTTCCTTCCCTCAGTCAAGCTGAAGCTTAAAATAGTATTTTTGCATTCCTCATATTTCTCTCCAGAACTAATCAATATCCAACCAGCCAAAAGCTCTTCTCACAGCAGCCTGGCTTGATCACGCAACCTGCCCACCCTTGGCAACAGCAAAAGCACACTACAGGGCTCCCAGCTCCTCCCAAAAGACATTTCTGATGGAGCATCTGGAGAGAACTGCACTAAGGCAACAGAAAACAGGAAAACACCGAAATTAAAGCCCCACGTGCAAGCTTACCTCTGTCCCACGTGCACACACAACTTTTACATGCCCATAAACAATGTCAACGCTGCAGTAATTCCCCAGGCCTGCTCTCCACCAGCTTCTAGCAGCCCCTAAAGGCAAAAAACACAAGTTACCTTCTGCCTCCTCTTGTTGGTACCTGCGCTACAAGGCAGGGCTGAAACTGCACTCCAGCCTAATTTCCTTGGCTCATGGAAACACAGAGGCAATTTTTTATTTGGATAAAAAGGTCTGGCAAAGACCTTGGATACAGTGCAGGGAGGGGATAGGAAAGAAGATGGAGCACGGGTCTTTCTTCATTTGGACTCTACAGCTATTTCTCACCCTCGCGGTAGCCCAGGCCAAGCATGATTCAAATGACAAGGCTGTGCAGATGATGGAGCGTAACTGCAAAGGAAGGGATACGAGCCTAAGCTGGAAAGGAAACCTCATCCAGGAGAGCTCCGAACTCGGTGGCCCCCACCGAGAGGGATCTGGAGCTGCTCCTTTCCCCATCAGGAGACCAAAAGACCTGACAGCACCACGTGAGGGAGAGCTGGGGAAAGCGTGCTGCCACGTGACAACGTGTGACCTTCCCTCGCGCCCTCGACACCGTTCCCTCCCCCTGCGGCACTCCAGCCCAGGCAGCACGCAGGAGCACGGGCAAGAGGCACAAATGCATCTGCCGTGTGGCACAAGGAGGCTGCGGATGCTCCTTGGTCCCCGCGCAGCTCGGCCTAATCAACTTGTTCTCTTTCCCCCTAAAAAACACTACTTAACGCAAAAAGCATTTGCACCCCCAGCCCCTGAGAGCCGCCTGTCAGGGCCGGGGGCACCCCAGCCCCCCCTTAACCCTTTCCATGACAACAGGAGCTGGGGAGGCTCTTGGGGTGGGGCGGCACATGGGGATCCCCAACATCGTCTCCCAGGATACGCCAGAGAGCCCTTAGCAGCCAATGGGGCCAGAAGGCACCATGGCGCGGCCACCAGAGCAGCTCCCACCATGTGGCTCCCGGGCCACCCCGACGCCCCGGCTCCTTCAGACGATTGTGCTCCCTGAAAACTTCTATCCCCAAGGCAGGAACCGATCCCACCCCTGCAGCCTGGGGATGTCCTTGGGGGCCAGAGCTGAGCTGACCCCCACCCATCACTCCTGGCTCTCTTGCAGGCTCAGCCATCCTGTACCAACTGCCCGGGCAGGAGCACCCCTTCCTCGCAGCCTGGGCACCCCCAGGCGTAGGGTCACCCCCGGCCCCCCAGGCACCACCAGCAGGTACGGCACCCCTGGCTGCTTGGGCACCCCGACCCCGGGCACCTTCAGCACCCCCTACCCCGGGCACTCCAGCCCCACCACCCCTGTCCCCCCAGCACTTTTGGGGCAGTGCTGCAGCGAGCCCGGCCGAGCGTCCCTGCCCTCGCCTGCCTGATGCGCGCCCAGTCGACCCCATTGCCGGAGAACTGCCCAGATCCTTGGGGCCAGCTCTCTCGTCTCTCCCCCCACAAGCCAGTCTCCTCCCTGATGTGCAGCCCCATTCCCCCCAGCACAGCAGCTCACCCCACGGGCAGCGCCCCGGCCACGAGCTCCCCACGTGGCTGGCGCAGAGCTGGGGGGACGTCGGCCATCGGGGCCGGCTCGACGGGTGCCCCTCGAGGCTCCCCCCAGCTCAGCACGGCTCCTGCTCCCCCCCACAGCTCTGCAGATGGCTGCGTGCGGCTGCTGCTTCGGCTCCCAGATCTACCACCTCCAGGAGCCCGTCATGCCAGTGGCCCCAGCCGCCCCGGTGATGCTGACATCGGTCCCCGGCTACCAGCTCTTCCCCAGCTACCAGCTCGTCCCCAGCTACCAGCTCGGCACTGGGATGCCTGCACAGACTGAGACCTCCAGCACAGCCACCACCCCAGGGACAGCCCCGGACAGCCCCATCCCACCAGGCAGCGATGTCCCCCCCAGCGCCTGTGCTACCCCCCACGACCAAGCCCCTGGGGACCTGGAAGGTGACCCCAACACCTACGATGAGGAGGCTCTTGAAGAGGCCCTGCAGCTGCTCGAGCCCCTCCTGGACACGATGGGGGTCAGCCTGGAGGATCTCTACAGCAGCCTCACACCTGGGCACTCCGGTGGCATCAGCAGCGAGGGGACAGCGGTGGCCCCAGACACTCAGGTGCTGCAGACATCCATCGCTGGCAGGCTGCCCACGGAGGGCCAGGCTGCAGGGAACACCAGCTGCAGCACGGCCACCTCCATGGAGACAGCCCTGGGCAGCGGCATCTCCCCAGGCAGTGATGTCCCCCCCAGCCCCTCTGCTGCCCACCATGACCAGGGCACTGGGGGCATGGAAGTCGAACTTGAAGTGCCCCAGGAGGAGCCTCTCAATGAGACCCGGTGCCTCATTGAGGGGTCCATATACCCGGTGGAGGACGGCCCAGACAGTCCCACCAGCAGCCCCCTGCCTAGGGAACCTGGTGGCACCGGCAGCGAGGGGAGGGCAGTGGCCCAGGCCCCCCCAGTGCTGCCGATGTCCACCCCCAGCTGCCAGCACATGGAGGGGCAGGCTGGAGAGTGCAGCGACTCTGGCACGGCCACCCCTGTGGGGTCACCCCTGGGCAGCAACGTCCACCCCAGCCCCTGTGCTGCCCCCCACAACGACAGCATTGGGGACCCACGAGGTGACCCTGAAGTGCCCCAGGAGGAGCCGCCTGATGAGACCTGGTGGCACTTTGAGTCCTCCATAGAGGTGGTGGAGGTCATCATAGACAGTGCCACCAGCAGCCCCATGCCCGAGGACCCTGGTGACACTGCTGCTGCCGTGCCACAGAAGCGGGGGCAGAGCATCTCAGCACCAGCACCCTGCAAGCGCAGGGTTCTCAGAAGCAGCAGAGAGGTGGTGGTGGATTAATTAGTCCCACTGCAGGGATGAGATGGGGATGGGGGTAGTAGGGGAGTTTTCTCTTCTTCTTCCCATTAAAATCTGTTTGTTCAGAAAGGCTCCGTGACGGTGTGGGAGTGGGAGGGAGCACAGGGGCACTGGGAAACGGCACCCCAGAGGTGCAAAAGCCCCACTGAGCCCCAAAGGGTAATATGGAAAATCCTGTTGCTGGAGCAGCCGCAACAAAATTCTGCCCGTGGGAGAGCTCCAAGGCAGATTTACGGCTCTGTGCGACTGGAGATGGCTCATCCCCTCAGTTTAGGCTGAGCACCAAGCAACCGGGTCTTGCATTTACTGCTGCTGCAAAAAAACCCCCAAACATACAAAAAACCCACACCAAGTGCCCTGCATCTCTGCAGAGAGCTCCACCTTCTCCAGCTGACAGCTATGCAGAGGCAGAAGAGCCAAACCCTCTTCCCCAAATCACAGAACTCCTCAGAAGTCATGAGATGAAGGCCCATAGGTGTTTTTTTCCTGCTCTCAAGCCGTGACCAGCCCTCCTCCTGCTCAGCAGCGAGGCCTGGGCCAGCAGCTGGGGCTAATCCCAGAGCCCTCACAGGGTGCCACCTGGGAGGGGCCCCAAAATAGAGGGAAGCCCTCAAGAGCCACAACAAGGGATGACACCACTCCCAGGTGCAAAGGCCGCACACCAGCCTCCTCTCCCCACTCCGGTAGCTCCAACGCAGGGGGCTGTGGGCAGCCCCTCGACCGGCCCCGAGCTCAGGCACTACCCGGGGGAGCAGGACCGCGGCCAGGCCCTTCCGGAGGGCCTCCCCCAGCAGACAGGCCCCGGCCACCCCTCAGCAGGCCCAGAGGGCCCAGGGCCTCCCGCAGCCGGATGGACACGGCCCTCAGCGGCGCTGCGGCCCCTCGCAGAGCCCGGCCGAGCCCCCGGTTCCGGTTCCAGCAACGATACCCGCGCCGCCAGCCCGCCCCACCCGCCACTGTGAGGCGGCCGGGCCTCGGCCGGGCCTTTTATACCCCGGCAGCGGCCCGGCCCCGCCCCCGCGCGTCACCGCCGCGTGCGGCAACATGGCGGCGGCGGTAGCGGCGGGGGTGGCGCCGGTCCGCGCCCGGTGAGTGCGGGCACCAGGCCGGGCCGCCCCGCCCCTGCCCCCCCCGGCACGTGCCCGGCCCCTCCGTAACCCCCCGGTACGTGCCCGGCCCCTCCGTAACCCCCCCGGTACGTGCCCGGCCCCTCCGTAACCCCCCCGGTACGTGCCCGGCCCCTCCGTAACCCCCCCCCCCCGGTACGTGCCCGGCCCCTCCATCACCCCCCGGTACGTGCCCGGCCCCTCCGTAACCCCCCCGGTACGTGCCCGGCCCCTCCGTAACCCCCCCCCCCCCGGTACGTGCCCGGCCCCTCCATCACCCCCCGGTACGTGCCCGGCCCCTCCGTAACCCCCCCCCCCGGTACGTGCCCGGCCCCTCCATCACCCCCCGGTACGTGCCCGGCCCTGTTAGCCCCCCTCCCCGCATGCAGCCCCCTCTCTCCCCGGGCACCCCGCTCCCCGCCCGGGCCGGGCTCACCCGGGTGCGGTGTCCCCGCAGGTTCCTCGCCTCCAAGGAGCAGTTCCACGCTTACCTGCGGGCCGGGGGCCGGGCGGGCGGCGAGGGCGAGGAGGAGGAGGAGGAGAAGAAGGAGGAGGAGGTCGGCAGGTGCCAGAGCGAGCCCCTCGCCAAACGGGTAAAGTCAGAGGAGCCCGGTGAGGACGGGGAAAGCCGAGAGGATGCTGGAGCGGAGGAGAAGGAGCCCGCGGAGCGGAAGCGGGCCCGGGGGCAGAACAAGAGCAGGCCGTGTATGAAACCCAACCACTACGAGCCGAGCAGGCTGTGCCCGTCGGTAACGCAGGTAGGGCGCGGGGGGCCCTGCTCCGCGCCACGCTGGGGCGGGGGGTTTGGGACCCCGGCGGGCCCTTCCTGCGCGAGGGCTGCGCTTATTTTGAAGTCTACGAAAGCACATGGAAGGTGGAGCTGCACCAGGGCAAACGCCCAGCAGGGTGGGCTGGCAAAACCGCCTCCGTTGGCTGGCTGGGAGAGGGTGAAGCGGGGTGAGCTGAGTGGGACGAGTGAACCACCAGCTCCTCTGAAGCGGTAGCGCTAAAATGTCCCCTCGAGTGGGTACGTCACTGCCCTTCTGTGGCACATTCCAGCGGTCGCCTTCCTGGGAGCGTTTTGTGGGGCGCCCCACGTCACCTGGGGAGCAATGGGTGCTCAGAGCCGTTCTAGGCCGGGGCAGACCCAGGCTCACCTCGCTTGCGCTGGAAGGTACAGCCATGCCCGGGCAGGCAAGCGGAGGGCAGAGGCTTTAACCTCCTCTTTATTGTTTTAAGGGATGTGCAGAGAAGTGCTACTTCGGCCCGCGGTGCCGCTTCCTTCACGATGTCGGCGAGTACATGGCCACGAAGCCGGCTGACCTGGGGCTCAGCTGTGTGCTCTTCAAAACCTTCGGCAAGTGCATTTACGGCGTCACCTGCCGCTTTGCCCAGGCCCACCTCGGCGATGGCTACCAGAACGTCATCAACGTGGACCTGGCCAAGCAGTGGGAAGGGAAGTCGCTGGTGAGGAACAACCTCTCCAAGGAGCTCCAGCACCAGCTGCGCAAGAGGAAGTTTAGCTTCAGGAAGGCTGAGGAGTACCTCCGTGGTCTGGCCAAGCCCCACGGAGATGGTGGGAAGGGAGGGAAAGCCACAGGGCGCTCTACAGAGGAGCAAGAGGTGTCCAACTGCACAACACCCCAGGAGGGCCTGGGAGACAGCCCTGAATGTCCTGTGCTACCAGGAGAAGATCCCAAACCAGACACCTTGCAGAGTCCCAGCCCCACAGGTGGTGAGGAGGCTTCCCCCATGAAAACAGTGGGCCCGGTGACAGATGAAGACATGATAAAGCTGCGGTCATGTGAGAAGAGGAAGGTGAGAGTTTGGTCGAGTGCTGCCGTCTCTTGTGTACCTGTCAAGTGGTTGAGATTGTGCTTGGGAAGACAGAAGAGACCTCTTAGCTGGGTGAGAGGCAGGCAGAGGACAGAGCTGCCCAGGGACCGCGTTACTGTCGTGAGGGGAAGGATGCAGGAAGGTGAGCTCTTGGGGCCGTGGTGTTGTCCTTGGAGGGGTGAGAACCAAAAGAAGCTGCAGCTCCTTGCACGTGAAGAAGGAGGGTAGGGGCTGGGCTGCAGTGAGGGTGGAAATGATCTGCAAGGAGAGCTGAGGCTGGGGCTGGTTGGTTTGTGCGTGCTGCACAGGACTCTCCTGGGCTGAGAGAACATCCTATATCTGTAACTGCTTTGAATTTTCTCCAAACTGAGCAGTGAAAACAAATTAGGCTGTTCAAGTTTCTGGTTCTTTTATCCAAACGATACGTTTCCAGGGAATAGCTGAGGTTCTTGAGCAAAACCAGGGGTTTCCGGGGTTTCCCACTGAGTTTTACCCAAGGCAAGTGATCAGATTGCTAACTGGAATATCGTCCCGTTTAACCACTGCTTGTCCAGCTCTGCTAACATGCTCCTCCATCCGTGTTGTTTTCCAGCTGGAAATCCAAGGCAAGCTCTACTTGGCTCCACTGACCACGGTAGGTAGATAATTCTCTCCTTTGGTCAAAATTTGCCCTTGCCACATTTGGAACAGAGCAAATCTCCTGACAAACCATCTCTCTGCTGTCCCTTTCAGTGTGGTAACCTCCCTTTCCGAAGGATATGCAAGCGCTTCGGGGCGGACGTCACCTGTGGAGAGATGGCTGTGTGCACAAACCTGCTTCAGGGCCAGTCCTCTGAATGGGCTCTCCTCAAACGGCATCACACCGAAGATATTTTTGGGGTGCAGGTGAGTGCTCACTTCTTGATAACGAAATGATAACTCACTTCTGGGGGGAAAAGCTGCTTCTTGAACTCATGCAACCTGTCCCCCTTTGGTAGCTGGAGGGAGCGTTTCCAGACACGATGACCAAATGTGCAGAGCTCCTGAACCAGACCATTGAAGTGGACTTTGTAGACATCAATGTCGGGTGTCCCATTGACCTGGTCTACAAGAAGGTAAGAAGACGTTCTGCAATGTTTTGCTTCCTTCGATAGATGCTTGTCTTTGGCCTCATCTCCTGTTACATGATCTGCTCCTGCCAATCTGATGCAGAGCTCCCGGTTCCTTTATGGGCACTAGACTTCATGGAGAAGGCAAACAAGCTGTTCAAAGAGCAGGGAATGGTTAGCTGTCTCTCCCTGGCAGCAAGCAGAAGTTGGGAGGGAAAAGGGCTGTGGGTTTTTTTTTTTGTTGAAGAGTCTCCTTTCTCCAAGTCTTGAGATGCTCCAAGTCTTACCTGCATCCTCTGAGTAGAGCACTGCTTTTGAGCAGCTCCAAGAAGGCTCTTCAGGGAGGCTCTTCTGCTCCAAGGAGGCAGAAAGTCTTGACTGTGCCACTTTTTGTCTCCCAGGGAGGAGGCTGTGCTCTGATGACTCGGTCCAACAAGTTTGAACAGATCGTGCGAGGGATGAACTCGGTGAGTCAGAGCACCCGCCGGCAGCGGGAGATGAGCTGATGGAGCCGACTCCTGCCGCAGCCTGGCCTCACTCTTCCACTTCCACAGGTCCTGGATGTCCCACTGACTGTGAAGATACGGACGGGGGTGCAAGAAAAGATTAACGTGGCTCATAAAATAATCCCCAAGATCCGGGAGTGGGGAGCATCCATGGTCACGGTACAGGGATACTTGCTGTGGCGTGAGATTGTTGGCTGGTGTCTGGGGAACTCTGCTTGCATGTCAACCTCCAGCACAACGTGGGGGTGACCTTACCTTACCCTTCCCCACAGCTGAGCAGCTCTTTCAAACACCTTTGACCAGCTGCGTACTACACTTTAGTGTTTTCTGCTAATAACAGAGAAAAATTCGGATGTGGAGAGCATTTTCCTTGGTGCTCCTGAGCCTTGTGTCCGTCACAAAGGGAGATGGTTCCTGCAGTGCTCTGGAACAGAGGTTTCAGCCGAATAAGCCCCGTTACAGCAGAGCTGGGGAAGCGATGGGACCATCTCATTTACGTGGGGATGAGTAGTTCCTGCCCCCAGTGAACATTCCCTTTCGCTGTGAACAGTCACTTCTTGCTCTGACGTGCAAAGAGCTTGTCGTGGTTTAACTAAACCCCATGCAGCTACTCGCTGCCTCCTCGCTGATGGGGTGGTGTGAGGAGCAGAAAAGGCCTTGACTCTGTGTAAGCGCTGCTCAGTGATAACAAAAACATCTCTGTGTTATCAACACTGTCCTCAGCACAAATCCAGAACACAGCCCCACAGCAGCTACTGTGAGGAAAATTAACTCTGTCCCAGCCCAAACCAGCCCGTAGCCAAAACATGGCTCAGAAATCACCCAGCCCTTTCTCCGGGGCATTCGGTGAGGTCTCACTGTGACTTTCTTCCCCAGCTTCACGGCCGATCCAGGGAACAGCGGTACACGAGAGGTGCTGACTGGGACTACATCGCACAATGTGCTAAAATAGCAAGCCCCATGCCGCTTTTTGGTGGGTGTTTCTGTTGGTTTGTCATGTGGACTGAAAGTGCCGCATGTTTAATTTGAAATATCTTTAAAAAAAAAAAAAACGGATTCCCAAGGACATTTTGCTTGGGGGAAGGGTTGGAGTAGCCCTTCTGCTGCTGCTGACACCGTGGAGTGAGTTACCAGCAGCTTTTTGCAGCCCGGATCTGCCCGTGTGCGTGGGGCCGGGCATGCTGAGCACTGAGCAGAGCAGGAGGAGGAGGGACAGGCAGGACATAAACCACTTGGTTTTTAGCAGGTCCTTTCTCCCTTGGGCACCGTGGCACAGACAGTCCCAGCTAAACCTTTGGGGTAGGAGTTGAGAGGGGAGAAGAGAGAAGGCTCTCCTTTGCCTTGTGAGGGGAACATTAATCAAAAACATCCCTGGGAGTCATTAAACAGGAGCCCCAGAGCCTCTTTGGACAATCTGGCTCTTGGCCCCTGCGTCCATTCTGAATTTTATCCCATGCCTGGATTAACTCATTTTGACTTGCCCTCATGTATCACTTTGACCTCTGGCTTTTCCCTTCTGGACAGGAAACGGTGATATTTTGTCTTACGAAGATGCTAATCGAGCCATGGAGATGGGTGTCTCAGGAATTATGATTGCAAGGCAAGTGCCTGTGTTTCCCCTTCGCTTCTGAGCATTATTGGTGCAAAAGTAAAAAAAAAAAAAAGAATTAAAAAAATACCTAAACAAACCCAAAACATGCGAAGTTTCCTCTTGGTGAAACTACTCTTTGAAAATGGGTAAAATCAGTTTGCATCGGTGGGATGCAAACAGCAGCTTCCTGCTGAAATTGAAAAAAAAAATTAAAGCAGTGGGCTTTAATTTTTTAATAATTTAATAACACCAATGGGCTGGCAGATAAATGCTGGGAAGTGTCTTAAATTAGTTGGCATCTTCAGAAGCATCAGTGATGGGAATAACAATGCATATTTTTTTTTTTGGCTACAGGGGGGCACTCATCAAACCGTGGCTTTTCACTGAAATTAAGGAGCAGAGACACTGGGATATCTCCTCCAGCGAGAGATTCGATATCCTCCAAGATTTCACCAACTATGGCCTTGAGCACTGGGGGTCGGATACTCAGGGAGTGGAGAAGACCAGGAAGTTCCTGCTGGAATGGCTCTCGTTCCTGTGCAGGTAATTCTCCGTGGCTGGGAAGATCTTCACCGTGGGGAGCCTGTGCTGGTTGGACGCACACGCTGCCGTTCCGTTTCATCGCAGGTATATTCCAGTCGGCTTATTAGAACACCTACCTCAGAAAATTAACGAGCGGCCGCCTTACTACATGGGGAGAGACTATCTGGAGACGCTGATGGCGAGCCAAAACGTGAGCGATTGGATTAAAATAAGGTAATAAAGCGCTGAATTTCATTTAAATTGCTAGGAAGGGACATCGCAGAGGCCCACAAAGTCACTGTGCTTGCGTGCATCCTCCACAGAGGGGGTGATGGCTCTTTCCCATCAGTTTAAGAGGTTGTAAGGAAGCAGCAAGGATTAAGCAGTGCTTTACTTTGAGGTTTTAACTGAGCTTGGGGTTGCCATGAAGAGCTCGCTCAATCCCTGTATCTGCTTCATCCAGTACCCGCTGCAAATCGAGACTAGCTGACCTCTCTCATGACACGCTCTTCATCCCAGGGCAGTCGTAGGAACCAAGAGAGGAGAGCACAACGCTGGGACGTCTCAGGCGTTCAGCATCGCATCCCTCCGTGCTCTGCCTTGACGGTCCCACCCTGCCAGGCTCACAGGGTCGCCGAGCAGGAAGGCAGTCCCCGTCCCCAAGTTAGGAGAGCTGCGCAGCATTTTCCCCATTTTTCATTATCTGATTCCTGCAAGTGCAGGAAACTCTTTTTCCCCACATCTACAAGTCCTCAGGAACTGGCTCGAAATGACTTGCAAGCTCAATGCCAGCAGAAATGAGAGCTGGAGCAGCCAGCTGCTTTTTCCCATCTCATGGAAACAGAGATTAGCTACAGCCTTCTCTGGTTTTGCTAATCCTCATCCATTTTGTTACTACTGGGAACAGCTGCCTAAACCCACATTACATCAAGTTTTGAGCAGAATTTTTAAATGCCATTTTTCAAGTGGAACCTGCCCGCATTACGCTGCACAAAGCTTTGTAACCTGTGGTCTTTGCAGTGCCGTGTAGTAGACACTTAGCACCATGAGAACTCGAAATTTTAAAGCAGTTTAGGTTTATTCATTAAAGCTGGTTTTAAGGAGACTCTACCCAGGAGCAGGGTTCTCTGAGCACGCTCCATTTCTGCTTTGGTGCTCTAGATTCAGGCTCTTGCTATGCCCTGCTGGGATACTCGCTCTGATATGTCTTCTGGAAAGTTTTAGTGATGCTGTATTGAACCAGCATCCAGGAAATCAGTTAAGCCTCCTTGACTATAAAGAAAATTACTCTGCCCTGAAAATAGTGTGTGTTCCAAAGTGTGAAATAGTTGAAGCCTTAAGCTGGGATAAATCTGATCGCAATGGAACTGGCTTACATCATTTTAGGATCTGACCTTAATACTTTTTGGCACTAACAGGGTTTTGGCTCTGCACAAGCCCAGCGAGAGGCGGGGAGGAGTTTTTCAGAGGCTCGTGTTGATTTTAGGCACGTCGTTGCCAGCGGTGAGGCTGCTGTTCAGGTCACCGAACTTAGGAACCCGTTTTGGCATCGACTCTCGGTGACTCCCCAGCAAGAAGGGCATTGCCCTTCTCTGGAGGCTGCGTCCCTCCAGTGCTGTGGGTTCAGGGCTAAAGCTCAGCACCAGAGGGGGTTTTGTGCAGCAGTTTTCAGGAGGGTAAAGGCTTGGGTTGACACATCTGACTGCAGCCCCCATCGCTGTAGAGCCACAGGGCCGTGTAACAGCTGGGTGCCGGTGGCTCTGTTGTACTGAACACAAACCTCACCTTGTTTTTTGTTTTCTGATGGTTTTATTCTTTTCTTTCTTCCTTCCAGTGAGCTGCTTCTGGGACCCGTACCCACCAGCTTCACCTTCCTGCCGAAACACAAGGCAAACTCCTACAGATGAGGCCCTTTCCCGTGGCATCGAGTCAGGAGGAGGCGTTAGGACGGGGTGTGTCGAGGAGCGGGGGTTGTTCGGCTGTGCCCCGAAATGAAATAAAAGTTTTATGTTTTTAGAAGCGTGTTTGCCTTCACTCCCCCAGCACCCGGCCCTGCCACATGTTACGCAGCAGAGGCCTTGCACAATCTTGCAGCTGGAGGTGCCTCATTAACACAGAGCAATCTGTTTAATTAACAGGGCACAGGCCAGGAGACATCTTTGGCTTCCAGTTCACGGCGGGAGTTCTCCCGACTCCCCCACACCACACGCTGTTCGCATCGCGGGAGCGAGAGGCCTCTCGTCCTACCAGGATGTCCTTGGTAGTGCCAAACCCTCCCAAGTACGAGGAGGGGATGTACTAACGCAGTCCCTGGGGTCCTGGAGAGCACAAACAGCCCCAGCATCTCATCACTGGATGCTGTGCAGAGCCCAGGCCTGTCTTGGGAGCACGCAGGGGTGGGCACTGTCCCATCCTGGGTGTCAGGCACCCGGGGACAGCGCGGCCGCCACCGAGAGGGATCTGGAGCTGCTCCTTTCGCCATCAGGAGACCAAAAGACCTGACAGCACCACGTGAGGGAGAGCTGGGGAAAGCGTGCTGCCACGTGACAACGTGTGACCTTCCCTCGCGCCCTTGACACCGTTCCCTCCCCCTGCGGCACTCCAGCCCAGGCAGCACGCAGGAGCACGGGCAAGAGGCACAAATGCATCTGCCGTGTGGCACAAGGAGGCTGCGGATGCTCCTTGGTCCCCGCGCAGCTCGGCCCAATCAACTTGTTCTCTTTCCCCTTAAAAATGCTACTTAAAGCAAAAAGCATTTGCACCCCCAGCCCCTGAGAGCCTCCTGTCAGGGCCGGGGGCACCCCAGCCCCCCTTAACCCTTTCCATGACAACAGGAGCTGGGGAGGCTCTTGGGGCGGGGCAGCACATGGGGATCCCCAACATTGTCTCCCGGGATACGCCAGAGAGCCCTTAGCAGCCAATGGGGCCAGAAGGCACCATGGCGCGGCCACCAGAGCAGCTCCCACCATGTGGCTCCCAGGCCGCGCCGACGCCCCGGCTCCTTCAGACGATTGTGCTCCCCGTAAACATCTATCCCCAAGGCAGGAACTGATCCCACCCCTGCAGCCTGGGGATGTCGTTGGGGGCCAGAGCTGAGCTGACCCCCACCCGTCACTCCTGGCTCTCTTGCAGGCTCAGCCATCCTGTACCAACTGCCCGGGCAGGAGCACCCCTTCCTCGCAGCCTGGGCACCCCCAGGCGTGGGGGCACCCCCGGCCCCCCAGGCACCACCAGCAGGTACGGCACCCCTGGCTGCTTGGGCACCCCGACCCCGGGCACCTTCAGCACCCCCTACCCCGGGCACTCCAGCCCCACCACCCCTGTCCCCCCAGCACTTTTGGGGCAGCGCTGCAGCGAGCCCGGCCGAGCGTCCCTGCCCTCGCCTGCCTGATGCGCGCCCAGTTGACCCCATTGCCGGAGAACTGCCCAGATCCTTAGGGCCAGCTCTCCCCTCTCTCCCCCCACAAGCCAGTCTCCTCCCCGATGTGCAGCCCCATTCCCCCCAGCTCAGCAGCTCACCCCACGGGCAGCGCCCCGGCCACGAGCTCCCCACGTGGCTGGCGCAGAGCTGGGGGGACGTCGGCCATCGGGGCCGGCTCGACGGGTGCCCCTCGAGGCTCCCCCCAGCTCAGCACGGCTCCTGCTCCCCCCCACAGCTCTGCAGATGGCTGCGTGCAGTTGCTGCTTCGGCTCCCAGATCTACCACCTCCAGGAGCCCGTCATGCCAGTGGCCCCAGCCGCCCCGGTGATGCTGACATCGGTCCCCGGCTACCAGCTTGTCCCCAGCTACCAGCTCATCCCCAGCTACCAGCTCGGCACTGGGACACCTACACAGACTGAGACCTCCAGCACAGCCACCACCCCAGGGACAGCCCCGGACAGCCCCATCCCACCAGGCAGCGATGTCCCCCCCAGCGCCTGTGCTACCCCCCACGACCAAGCCCCTGGGGACCTGGAAGGTGACCCCAACACCTACGATGAGGAGGCTCTTGAAGAGGCCCTGCAGCTGCTCGAGCCCTTCCTGGACACGATGGGGGTCAGCCTGGAGGATCTCTACAGCAGCCTCACACCTGGGCACTCCGGTGGCATCAGCAGCGAGGGGACAGCGGTGGCCCCAGACACTCAAGTGCTGCAGACATCCATCGCTGGCAGGCAGCACACGGAGGGCCAGGCTGCAGGGAACACCAGCTGCAGCACGGCCACCTCCATGGAGACAGCCCTGGGCAGCGGCATCTCCCCAGGCAGTGATGTCCCCCCCAGCCCCTCTGCTGCCCACCATGACCAGGGCACTGGGGGCATGGAAGTCGAACTTGAAGTGCCCCAGGAGGAGCCTCTCAGTGAGACCCGGTGCCTCATTGAGGGGTCCATATACCCGGTGGAGGACGGCCCAGACAGTCCCACCAGCAGCCCCCTGCCTAGGGAACCTGGTGGCACCAGCGGCGAGGGGAGGGCAGTGGCCCAGGCCCCCCCAGTGCTGCCGATGTCCACCCTCAGCTGCCAGCACACGGAGGAGCAGGCTGGAGAGTGCAGTGACTCTGGCACGGCCACCCCTGTGGGGTCACCCCTGGGCAGCGACGTCCACCCCAGCCCCTGTGCTGCCCCCCACAACAACAGCGTTGGGGACCCACGAGGTGACCCTGAAGTGCCCCAAGAGGAGCCGCCTGATGAGACCTGGTGGCACTTTGAGTCCTCCATAGAGGTGGCGGAGGTCATCATAGACAGTCCCACCAGCAGCCCCATGCCCGAGGACCCTGGTGACACTGCTGCGGCCGTGCCACAGATGCGGGGGCGGAAGCGGAAGAAGAAGCGGGGGCAGAGCAGCTCAGCACCATCACCCTGCAAGCGCAGGGTTCTCAGAAGCAGCAGAGCGGTGGTGGTGGATTAATTAGTCCCACTGCAGGGATGAGATGGGGATGGGGGGAGTTTTCTCTTCTTGTTCCCATTAAAATCTGTTTGTTCAGAAAGGCTCCGTGCTGGCGTGGGAGTGGGAGGGAGCGCAGGGGCACTGGGAAACGGCACCCCAGAGGTGCAAAAGCCCCACTGAGCCTCAAATCAGAGCCAGCGAGCCCCGAAGGGCACTGAGCCATCCCCAGAGCCAAGTCAGCACTAGCAGGGCAGGGACTGCCCTGTCCCCTTCCCCAGGGCAGACAGGACACACAGGTCCCTGCAGGGCTCACGCACACGGCCCCACGCAGGAAGCAGCAGGAAGCCCCACGACAATCAGGGCTGCCAGGCCTTTGTCCTGAGCACCACCAGCATCACAGAATCACAGAATGAATCAGGTTGGAAGAGCCCTCTGGGATCATCAAGTCCAACCGTTGCCCTGACACCACCATGTCAACTAGACCATGGCACTCGTCCCCTCCAGTTGGGACAGGGCTCAGGGCAGAGCCCTGCAAAGCCTCAGGACAATCACGCCCTTCCTCGGGTCCCACCGTGCTCGGTTCTGGGGCGTGGCTTTGCCTCAGTGCCGCAGCAAAATCACCCCCAATCCCCCCCAGAATGGGGAGGGAGGGAGCTGCAGGCCAGGCAGGGACCCTCCTCCCCTTGTCTGACTGCACCTTGGGCAGCCGCAAGACCAGCAAGGGGGGAAAAGAATCATGAAAAATCACCCGAAAGTGCCTGGAAACTTCCTCTCTCTTTATTGCCCGTTTCCCAGCCGAGCTCCTCAAGCCGGGGCCAACGCAGCCACCGGCGCCTTTGGGAAGCGGCCTCACCTCTGCGGGTCTGGCTGGCACAAGGGGCAGGGTGAGGTCCCCGAGGGGCAGCCCCCCAGCGCCGGGGCTCAGGGGGGCTGAGCCCCTGCCTTAGGGCATCCCAGTGACCCCCAGAGCCGCTCTGGAGCCCGGGCGGGCGCAGCCCCGTGGGCGTCAGCACGGCCCGGCGCAGCTCCCGCTGCTGCTCGGCCTCTGGCCTCGCACACTGACCCGCCCCGAGCGTCGTCCTGGGCCCAAAACCCCTGTCCCCTGGAGCAGCTGCACCGCCACCGCCCGCAGCTCTCAGGGACCACCCAGAGTTATTCTGCTCAAGAGAAGGAGGGAAACACAAGAAAAAAAAGAATAAGCCCCAAACCCCAACCCCAAGGAGCCTCAGTGTCAGAGGACGAGCTCTCCTCTCCCCAGGCCGCCACAGAAGCCCCCGGTGCCATCGGGGCCGTGGGGCAGGCGCAGCACCCCATCACGCACGCCGAGGGGCTCGGGTGCCCACTCTTCTGCCTGGGGGATGCCGGGAGGAGGTTTGGCATTGGGACAGGAGCTGCTGCGCCAGGGCGCCCAGGGACCCATCCCACTTCCCCAGCCGCTGCCGCGGGGGCTCTCGGTGCTGGGGCAGAGCCCAGGGCAGGTGTCGGTGCCCAAGCCGGCCCCGAGCAGAGGGCAGACTTTGCTGGCGAGGAGTGATCCGGTGAAGGTGTTGCCGAAGTCGGTGGGCTTGAAGTCGCTGCTGGGCCAGGTGGGACCCGATGGGTCCTTGTGCAGGAGGAGGGACGGTGATGCCGGTGCACTGTGCAATGGGGAGCTGCAGAGCAGGGAGCCCCTGAGGCCGTAGGGCAAGGTCGTGGCCATCGCCTGCGTCTTCCAACCCAGCTGATCCACCAGCTCTTCCTCTGCCACCTTCCTCTCGGCCCCAGGTTTCTTCTTGGAGCCCTTCCCGCAGAGCCGGACCACCCTGATGCTCTCGCCGCCCGGGCGGCTTTGGCGGCTGAGGTCCTCGAAGGCCCTACGGGCGCTCTCCAGGCTCTCGTACTCCACCAGCGCGCAGCACTTGCTCAGCAGCTCGGGGAAGCGCGAGGTGTATTTGCGCACATCCGAGGGCAGCTTACGGCCCGGCCGCAGGATGCGGATGGAAGCGATGGCGCCGAAGGGGCTGAACATCCTCGTAATGGTCTCGAGGAAATTCTTCTGGAGCGGTGGCAGCACGTCCTGCTCCTGGGGCAGCAGCTCCCAGGCCAGCAGCAGTTTGCTGGGGGGGATGCTCAGCAGGGTCTCGGGGATGGGGACCCGCCGCCGCACTTTGGTGCCCTCCTCGTTCACCTCCAGCAGCTCCGAGAACCTCAGAGCGTAGAGTGTGAGCCGCCAGTCACGCGTCAGGTATTTCACCTGCGGGAGAAGGGGGGGCCACGGCGTCCCCGTCAGTCTCCCCAGGCAGGGACCACCCCAAACCCACCATCTGGGCAGGCTGCAACCCCATCAACCTGAAGTTATTGCGAGGCAGCATCCCCCTTTCATGTGAGCATCTCTGGGTCTGCAGGAGAAGGTCCCCAGTGGCCCCTCGACCGTGGCAACAAGTCACAGCCTCTCTGTACATCACAGCACCAGCACTTCCCTGCAGTGTTTTGGTTAAGGGATGAGCTCTCCCAAAGCAGCCGGGGGGTGGCCGTGGGCAGGAGAGGTGAATCCAGCCCTGGGGGTGGTTTGTGGACGGTTCACTGCTTCCCCAGCCACTCTCCCTGACTGGAGAACAGCTGCAGCACGTGGAAGGCAGAGAGCAGAGCCTACCTCTGCACCACCAGCAATTTGGCAGGACACAGACAGCCCGAGCAGAGCCTGGACCTCCCCATATACCCCACTGGAGACGGCCACAGCACACCCAGACACCCTCCACATGAAGGCCACTTCCCGCCCCAGCTGGCCGGCGTCACGGGCTGCCTACCTTCTTGAAGGACGTCAGCAGTTTGATGCTGACAAAGCCCATCTTGTTCTTCTGGACATGTTTCAGGAGGAAAGCATCCTTGGCCAGGTTCTCATCAGAGAGGTAGAACTCCACCTGGGCCACGATCCTCCGGACCAGCTGCAGGTCGGGGATGGAGTAGCTGCAGTCCCACAGATCAGCCCCCAAAGCATCGCTCACGTCGCAGAAGCTCCTGGCAGAGCAGCAGGGACACAGGCGTGAGCTGGTGGCCTTCGGGATGTGCAGCACTGCCTGGTCTCAGCTGCGATGGTGCTGACAGCAGAGACACCAGAGAGACCCAGGGCCACCAGCTTTGCCCTGGCTACAGGGGAGCACCGCCAGCCTGCACGCTGCCAGCCTCCCGGTGCCACAAACCTAAACCCATCCCAACCAAGGGACACGTTCCCTTGGGGACAAACACGAGGCAAGAGCAGGGCTCAGCCCCCGCGCCCAGCCCAGCAGCCACGTACCCGGTGAAGCTCTCGAAGTCCTCCCGGCTGAGCAGGGCGAGCGAGCGGCTCCGCGGCGGAAGATGCAGTGCCGAGAAGGGATTTCTTTGTGCCAGCAGAGAGGTGCTGCAGCTGGGCTGGGAACCAAGCCCCGAGGCCACCCCAGAGCTACACGAGGACATTGTCCTTCATCTGGGACATCACACAGGAGAAGGACTGTGCTGGGACGCTTCCTGACTGCGGCCAGCCCCAGGGCAGAGCCCTGCAGCCCCCAACCCCAGCCCAGGCACGGGGGAGCAGAGGCAGCTCCTTGCTGTGCCCTTACCTGCTTGGCAGCACTCAGGAGGGTAGAAAATCCTTGTGCTGCATCCTAGAGACCTGCAGGCAACAGACCCCAACCCTCCCCACCTCCAAACTAAGGCTCCTAGAAAATAAAGTGAAAAGAAAGAAAGAAAAAGCCTCTAAGGGCAAGTAGGCTGCTGGTTTATAAGAGCAGCCGCCCAGAAAGAGCCCCAGGAGGTGATTACGGACCTGCCCCCGCCGAGCCCCAACGGGCTGCAGGTGAAACGTGTCTGCAGGTTAAACGGCCCCAGCTGAGCCCTGGGAGCAGTGGGGCTCCTCCTGCTATGGCCGCTGAGCCAGGCCAGGCAGGCAGAGGCACTGGTACCAGTACCGGTACTGGTATCCAGAGGTACCCAGCGGGGCGGTGAACTGCTGCCATGAGGCATCTCAATCTGTGCCTCAGTTTCTCTGTCTTGCCCAGAGCCAGTAACAGTCACATGGAGGTGGAGGGAGGGTTCAGTCCAGGGCACGGTTTGGGCTCCTAGTGCTGTCAGAGTGACAGGCAAAGGTCCTTCTTCCTGCAGAAATCCCCCCCACCCCAAGGAGAGGGAGCAGAAGAGCCCCAAGAAGGGGGTGAAGCCCAGGGAAGGGCGTGGGGGTGACGCCGCGGGGCAGGACAGCCCATAGCTTCAGTACGAGATGGGGAAGGAGGTCTGGGGTGAAACATCCCTCTTGCTGGAGCCCCGCGTTGGGCGGTAGCGGGAGGGCGACGTGGAGATGGGGACCCGGCTGTCAAGAGCAGCCGGGGGGTAGGGCAGGGGGGGCGGCTGTGCCAGGCTGGGGGCGATGCCGGGGCACGGGGGGGCTGCGGAGGCGGCCGAGAACCAGAGCTGTCGGCTGGAGGAGTCGATCCCAGGAGCCTGGCCTGGCTGCTCCCCAGCCCATCCAGGCGTGGGGTTTAGCTGACGTTGCTCTATGCCCTGTGGTCACAAGGACCAGCCAAGGGCTCGTCACGCGTCAACCCTGAGCTCTCAGAACGACCTGTCACCAGACAGGCAGCAACTCCCGCTCGGGTGGCCGGTCTCCACGCAGCTCTGCAGGCAGCACCGCGGTCTCCCCTGCCCTCCCCACCCACGCAGGGCTGCTGCCCATGAACCCCTGGGCTGTGCCACACTGTCTCAAAGCTCATCCTTCTGGAACGAGTCACAGGGACCAGCGATGCCAAATCTCTTCTGGGATGAAGAGGTTTTCCCTGGGGTTGGTGCACTTGGTGGCACCCCCTCCCTGCCACCTCCACCCCCCCTGCCACCTCCTGGCTTTCTCTGCTGGGTGGGAACTGCGTGGTGGTGAGACGGTGCCAGCCCAGCCCCGCAGCAACTCTCACATCGAAATTTCTGCAGGGATTTGCCTGTCTAGGTGATACCAGACGGTTCAGTTCAGCAATGGTTTAGCAAGAGTAGGCCTCAGAGTTAGCAACGGTTTAGCAAGAGTAGGCCTCAGAGTAGGCTCTAAAGGCCTGCTCTGTGTTACCTTTACACAGAACAGCTTTCCTGTCCATAATTTTCCTTTTAGCTAGAATAATAGAGAATAACAATAGGTTCTGAAGCAAACTGCATGTTTTGTAGATAGAGTTTGTTTAAGGGATTGATAACAAGGTTCTAGTAGAAAATGATTCATGCTGTTTACGCTTAGTCTTAGAAAAACAAAGGTCTCTGCTAATTATAAAAGGGCCAAAAGACAAAACAAAACTGTAGAGAACAACTTTGTGATGTCTAAATTAACTTGATTCATAAACTCTTGTGTCAGAGGAGAGATAAGTCCAAAACGGTATCTTCTTCTTGGGAACACACGTACTTGTAAACAAGAAGGCCTCAACCACGCCTGCACACAAGCACGATTAAAGGGGGATTGCGACCACCAGAGACCACCCCAGACCCCTTCCCCAATTTAGTACGCATGCGTAAAGACATTATGTAATGCATTATATAACGTGTTATGTATAAGTTTTTTTTAAATGGGTGGGTTTTTTTCTTGGAATTATGTATATAAGGAGCAAGCTTTTGTTCTTAGGTGTGCATGCTAGGAGGAGAGATCCCCCATGCACCCAGCGCTGCAATAAACCAATGTCGGCTTTCTAAACTATCATTTGGTTTGGAGCGTTTTCTTGGTTACTATTTTCCGGTAACATAGGGAGGGCGATGGAGCCAGAGACAAGGCGAAACTGGAGGGGGGGTGGTGTGTTTTAACGGGAGCATTCTGAGCTGTGCTTCGCTTTCCAGTCACAGGCGGGTGTGCGCAGGGTCAGGTGTTGGGGAGCCAAGGGGAAATAAGCCCCTTGTTCCAGCCCTGAGACTCGGTATCCGAAGGAAAAGGCTCAGGCTGGTGCAGCCATCCCTGGGCATAATCCAGAGGGGGAGTGAAGAGAGCAAGGAGGATGCAGAGGGAAAGAGGCTGAACCTTCCCCTTCCCGAGGGGTCAGAGCAGGAATGATCCGTCACTCGTCACATCCCTGCCTCACTGCTCCCCTCCTCCACAATTAGTCTGGATGCATAATTAGAAAATCCTCCTTACGGCCCCGTGCTTAGCAGCAGCCTCATCTTTCAGCCTCTTCTCTCCTCTGTGATCTTGGGTGTAATGGGCTTATTATTACCCCTAGAAACCTCCCTGCAGACACCACATCCTTGGCCAAAACCACTTTAATTCGACTGCACTGGGTAGATCCTGCATCTCCCCTCGACACTGCATCTCCCTGACATCTCCTTTCAGTGATTAAAGAAGAAACGGGACCACAATTCTTGTACAGGCCTGAGCACTGGAGATTATGTTTATTGCTCTTCAGGTTTCGCTGGGAATTTTGTGTGTATGGGGTTTGGGGGCTTAGCCAGGCTCCTGGCCCAGCGCTGCACAGCTCCAGAGCATCTCGGTCGCACGTCCGTGGTAAGCAGAAGGTGGCTGGGTTGGGGCGGTAGCGGCTGCAAAGAAAAGCCAAGGCACCAGCTGAAGTCAATACCCCGCTCAGTGGCAGCGGGGGAGTTTAAGCCTTGGTTGCTCAGTTGTTTTTTTTTCGCCCATTGTATCTCATCAGCAGGATCTGAAGCACGGCTCCTGAAGCTTCGCCACGGGAGGTTCAGGTTGGACATTAGGAAGCATTTCTTCTCAGCAAGGGTCATTAGCCATTGGAAGGGGCTGCCCAGGGAGGTGGTGGAGTCACCATCTCTGGAGGTTTAAGAAAAGACTGGACATGGCACTTAGTGCCCTGGTCTAGTTGCCATGGTGGTGTCAGGGCAATGGTTGGACTCGATGATCCCAGAGGGCTCTTCCAGCCTGATTGATTCTGTGATTCTGTGATTCTGTGACCCAGCGAGTGTTCACCGTCGTTATTTACAAATAAATCCAGGTTTCACACTTGCCTCCTGCTACTTTCACGTGAGACATTTACAGACAAACATCACCCTGACAGACAACAGCACGGGACAGGGGAGGGGAAGATGTGCCACTGACACACGCTTGCTTTTTACTTGCCATTAGCAATATTTTGTTGTGTCACAGCTACCTCAGTAACATTCGGAAGGAGTACATGATATATTTGGACAGAATACAGCCTGATGCAAATGAACACGAGGCCCCCGGAGAAGCTCACATCAAACACTGTATGATTAGAAATAATAATAATAAAAGCTATCTCATGACACGGCCTTTATTCACAGAAAGATTTACCCTGGGGCTTTGTTTTTGCAGTTTGGCTTGATGACAGATTCCACCCCCCTCCTCTGCCCTGTGGTCCACATCAGCCCAGACCCCACAGGACACAGAAAGGGAGAATAAAACCCGGCTGGGGCAGAAGCTCCCCCAGCTCAGCCCCCGGGAGCCACCACCGCACCGACGCCGCAGAAAGCAAAGCAACACAGCGAGGGCAAACGCCACCGTGATGCTGAGCGTCCCCGGGGCCCGTGACAGCCCCTCGCTGCTACCCGGGACGGGCTGTTTGATCAGTCTGAGCTGCGCCGGCTCGCCCGGAGCGGGGGGAAGCGGGCACGTGGGCCCACCCTAAGGCACTGCGGTCGCATACCCTCGCCCGTGCTCCGGCTGCAGCCCCGCGGGCAGCTGCACCCACCTTCAACGTTTTAGCAGGACATCAAGCGAGACTTGTACAAAACCCAGGATGCGGGACCAGTTCCCCTCTGCCCGGGCATCCTGGCGAGGATGGGGATTGCCCAGGCAACGGGATTGCTCGTGGGATTGCCCACGGGCATCAGAGCGCAGCGGGCAACGAACATGATTTGTGACCAGCTGCTGCTTCCTCAGAGTCCTTTGGTATCTCGAGTTGGCCTGACAGTGTCCCGGGAGCATTCGTGGATCAGCGATGAAACGCCAAGCTTGGGAGATGCGGGAGCAGGTGGGACACGCACGTCCCACAGTCCCAGAGCGAGCACGTGTGGGTCCCAGAGCACGTATGTGTCAGTCCCAGAGCACGTATGTGTCAGTCCCAGAGCACGTGCCCCGCTCTGCCCGGACCAGAGGGACGCGCAGCCCGGAGCCCTCTCCCCAGGCGGGTACAAGAGACGCACTGTCCTGCGCTCCCCAGCACGAATGATTTGGCAAAGTCAGAGCCAGGAGAGCTTGTCTTGAAAGGCTGGAGGAGAAGGGTCAGGTATTTTTCTTCTTCTTGGGCACTGATTGGTTCAAGTTTGTATCACAGTGAAGTCTGAGAAGTGGGGAAGAAACGCAAACCACCTTCCCTGAAAGAGAAAGCCTTGTTTGCCCACCTCGCTCAGGCTGGAGAGGACAGCCTCTCCTAGCCACGCACATCCGATGGGCCGCTGACCACGGAGGCTTCCATCGCTCGGTAGTAAACTGGCGGCGGGCAGGAGGAAAGCAGGTGGGCAAACCAGCCCCATCCCACCACCCGCATGGGCTCACTCCTGGAGCCCATCCTCGAACACGAGTAAACAAAAGGAGAAAACTACGAGGCACTAATGACGCAGATACGGGGAGACTCAGGCTTGCGACCGTCAAACCTGGCTCCGGATGTCTCCGTCCAGCTGGGGAAAAGCCAGATCCCTGTTTCAGATCTCCTGCAGCGAGTGGCCGGGGTCACTGCGTTCCCGTTTCACCAGCAGCTCCCCCATGCTCCGGGAGTCCGTGTCCACCTCGCTGCCCAGGTCACTGATGTCATCTGCAAAGGACAGGTCTCAGCATGAGAGTGGGGACTGGAGGGGAAGAGCTCCTTCTTCCCACCAGGGCAGGGTGGAAGAGCCAGCACGAGGTTCCCCCTCCCACATCAATCCAACCCTGACCCAGTGGGATTTCCCTTGGGGGAGAGGAGGTACCTTTGTCCAGCAGTGTTGGGGACAGGGATGTGAGGTCACCAAACTGTAAGAAAAAGGAGTTATGAGGTAAGTGAGACTTACGGAGACCCGAGGTGCCAGACCTGCAAGTTGGCATCTATTTCCAAGCAATTCTAACAAGCAGCTTAAGCGCTCAGGAGAAAACACAAGCGTCAGCAGTGCCGGTGGTGGAGAGCAGAATGCAAACCCAACCACACGTTCTGGGGAGAAGTTTGCCGCTGCCATTTAAACCTCTGGGTAAACACCACACGTGACAATCCAGGGCAGGATCGAGCTTGGGAACAAAGGGCAAGAGGAGAAATTTTTAACATCTCCCAAGTCACAACCAAGTGCTGTCACAGACCAAAGGATGGTGCCTTTTCTCCAGCCCTCTGCATCTGTTGGGCAGCTGCTCGAACACGCCGGCTATTCACCTCTCCTGGGACTCCACCATTAATCCACCTCTGTTAAACTCTCTGCAAAGCCTTTGCATTCACGTCAGGAAAGTCCTTTGGCTTGCAAGGCCACAGCACCAAGTGTAACCAGAGAGCCGGGGATACATCGGGTGCTGAAGATGTGTTGTCTCCCTCTGTGACAAGGTCTGAAACACTAAATTGCTCTAACAATAACGCTGAGAAGTCACGCAAAGGTGGGCAGCAGAAGGAGCTGCACTTCAAGAAAGATGTTGAAGTGTTGGAGCAAGTCCAGAGGAGGGCGACCAAGCTGGTGAAGGGTCTGGAGGGTCTGACCTACGAGGAACAGCTGAGGGAGCTGGGGGTGTTTAGCCTGGAGAAGAGGAGGCTCAGAGGTGACCTTAGTGCAGTCTACAACTACCTGAAGGGAGGTTGTAGCGCAGTGGGAGTCGGCCTCTTCTCCCAGGCAACTAGTGATAGGACAAGAGGACACAGCCTCAAGCTTGGCCAGGGGAGGTTCAGGTTGGACATTAGGAAGCATTTCTTCTCAGCAAGGGTCATTAGCCATTGGAAGGGGCTGCCCAGGGAGGTGGTGGAGTCACCATCTCTGGAGGGGTTTAAGGAAAGACTGGACATGGCACTTAGTGCCCTGGTCTAGTTGACATGGTGGTGTCAGGGCAATGGTTGGACTCGATGATCCCAGAGGGATCTTCCAACCTGGTTGATTCTGTGATTCTGTGAGCTGAGGAGAGCAGGAGTTACGAAGTGAGCAATGGAAATGCAAGGACACGATTCATCCTCTTTTGCTGGGAAGAATCAGCCTCCTCCTGGAGACCAAAAATATTGCAAGAGTTTAAAGAAGGAAAGGCAAAACCTGAAGGACGAAAGCCTCCCACAGCCAGGTTTTGCTGGAAGCCACTCTCTGCCTTTCGTGTTCCTTTAATATCAATAAAGGCAGAGGTTTTGCAGGGAGCAGTGGGAACTCGCAGCGCTGCTGACTTGGGTCTAACGGGAGGGGAAGGGAAAGCAAAAGGCGTGCAGCTGGTTGTCTAGCTCGCCTACATGAGCTCCATGGAGGGAAGAAAACAGTTACAAGCTTCAAGGAGAAAAGGAGATCAGTTTTAATCTAACCGTAGTTTCTATATTGCTGTCACAGGTTGATTGGGGCCTTTTAAATCCGGGCGTTTCAGAGTGAAAATTCAGCTAGGCAGGACAGGACCTGCCTGCAAGCCAGGAACCAGATTTACTGGCTGATTTGTTAACAAAAAACACCAATATCCCCCCTCCCAACATAAAAAAAAACATCATTTCTCTTCTTCAAGTCAAACATGGAGAGAGCGTCTGACTGCGCACGTAGCTCTGGAGCTTGCAGAGCCCTGAAGAAGTTCAGTGAACGGTACCACCAAAAGTTGCAGGGAAAGTCACTTCTGGAGCTTTTTTTTTTTTTCTTGGTTTAGTTTTTGTGTTTGGTGGGAACCCCAAAGTCAGGGTTGGTACCCACAGGTTATGGAGAGAAGCGGGGAGATCCTTTTCCTCCCTCCTCCTGACCTCCGAAGCCCAGCTGATGCTCAGCTGCCCCAAAACCCACCAGCTCAGGTATTAGTGAGCCAGGATGGAAGACGCTCAAGGAGCTGGATCCTTGTGCCAGGCACTCAAAAAACTCAGTAAATCCTTTGGCAAAGAGGGTTATAAAAACATGTTCAGGACACAGAAACACTCGTGTTTCTTTAAGCGCTGCTTAGTTTGGGTTTGTTTCCAAGGAATAAACAATTCTCACCTCTCCCATTACAGCAATCGGCGTTTCCCCTGTTGCCTGGGCAACACGATGCTCTACCAGATAAAACATGTATTCATCGTAGAGCAGGCGAATCAGGTGGAAGGAACCAAAGCTGGCAGCACTGCGCAAGGTGAGGTCACGGATCACCATGGAGCTGGAAAATGGCCGGGAAACAAAATATTTTGGATGTGTTTTACACTTGCATCATGGCTGATGTGAATTCTTGACCCCGAGGGTACCGTGGGACGCAGTGCTCTGTTTCTGCCTCTAACCCAAGAGTATCAAAGTACTTAAGAAATGAGTTGATGGAGTATCCTACCCCCATCCTGAAAGGATACAGGAGACACAACACTCCCTTCTGTATCAGGGCAGAGCAAGAGTTAACCGGAGTTGCATGGGAGTAAAGAACTTGGCCTTGGCTTTTCAAGGAGCCGTTTACATGCCCTAAGCCCAATGCAGAAATATCTCCAAAAAGAGAAAGAAAATATACCTATAGAAAGACCATTTCAACAGGAACTGCCTGGCTGCCTTGGGGAAGCTGGGACTGCCCTCGTGATGCTTCAGGACTTGAGTAACAACATTATCCAGCCAACTAGCCCACTGGTCCAGAGAACTCTGTTGCTGCAGAGTGAGCTTGAAATCCTGCTCCAGCTTCTGTACCATGCCTTCCTCGCACTGGCACACCCACGAGGCTTGCTCCTGCTCAGGAAGAAGGTTGGAGAGTTACTCATGCCAAGCCTGCATGGTTGGTGTATCCCAACCTACGGATTCAACTTCATTTCTAGTAGACAAGGACTCCAAATCAGCTCTGAACCATGCCTCCTCGGATCTGTCCAGACCACAGCACAATATTGTTATTAAAACTATATTATTGTTAGTAGAACTACTTCTTACAGAAGTTCCTTAGTGCCTTTTCCACTATTCACAGTGAGATGGCAGACTCACCTGGAAAAGTAACCCTAAAACCATTAAATTGTTCATTTAATTGCTTTTTTGGTATTGGAAATAAGATGCTGGTTACCAGCAGACAACCACATTATAGAGTCCCAGTCCTAGACAACGTGACCTAGGAAAAGATACCACAAGTTACCTGCACGTTGGCGAAGTCGACCCGATTGAGATCGCTGAGCATCTGGTTTATCTGGGAAGTGTTCTGCAGCACGGCGCGGGCGGCCTGAGCCAGGTGGTTCAGGGACGTGTATCTCCGTAACGTCTGCGCGAAGGCACTCACCACCCCGACCTGCAACAGAGCACGCAGGGCACCGCGAGCAGGAGGCCACGGGGCTGGGAGGGAAACTCTTGCCCATGCTGAGCTCAAGCACACAGCACCCATCAGCTGGGGGAACCCGCAGAGTCCCACCCGTGCTGCTGTCCAAAGCACACACGAGCACCCCAGAGCAGCACTTTTGCAGCATTTATTGCATCTTGCCTCTGCATTTCTTTTCTTTAAACGAACAGGTTTTCACACTCTGCCTCCAGCAGAGGTGAGGACAGGCCGCAAGAATCCATGGCTTTAGGAGAGGGGGAGTGGGAGCCTTAGGTTCAGTCTCTGCAATGCCATTCAGTCCATGAGGTGTCCTGAGCTTTCTAGCAAGACAGCTTCATCCCAGTGCAGAGACTTTCTTCCAGAAAGCTTCATCTGCAATTTCAGGACATGGGAATCTCTCAATGGACAGAGTACAGTCAGCTTCTGACACAAAGGTATTACTCTACCTGTCATAGAATCATAGAATAGTTTGGGTTGGAAGGGACCTTGAAAGGCCATGTAGTCCAACCTCCCTGCAATGAGCAGGGACATCTTCAAGTAGGTCAGGTTGCTCAGAGCCCCGTCCAACCTGACCTTGAATGTTTCCAGGGATGGGGCATCTACCACCTCTCTGGGAAACCTCTTCCAGTCCTCCCACTCCTTGCTGATTTTGGTTCATAATTATTCATTGCATCGTGCTGGTCTGGAGTCCACGTGGCCAAACCCCAGCAGTGATCTCCTGATTTCACTGTGGAAAACAGCAACAGGCGTACACACACACTCAGTTCACACCCCTGACCTGCACCGTGCTCCCTCTGCTTACCTTGGTCTGGACAACCTGGGGGGGAAATTCACTCATTGCGTTCATCAGCCACCCTTCCAAACTCTTGGCAAAATTACGAATCGCCTGTGTAAGAGTGCCTGCAAAGAAGGCTGCAGAGTTAGAGAGCCTGCTCCGTGTCATCTTTGGACACCACTTCCTAGCTTAGGGCTGCTGGGGAAAGCAGAGCCCCTCATCCTGTTAGCTGGGATCTCGGTTTAGCATCAAGGAAATCAGCTGGGTCCTGAGATGAACTCAAACTATTCTTATTCTTATTCTTATTCTTATTCTTATTCTTATTCTTATTCTTATTCTTATTCTTATTCTTATTCTTATTCTTATCCTTATTCTTATCCTTATTCTTAGTCTTACTCTTATCCTTATTCTTTTCTTAGTCTTAGTCTTCTTATTCTTGTTTCTGCTTCTTATTTTCTTATTCTTTCTTATCCTTTTCTTATTCATGGTCCTTCTCAGCATTTCCCAAATGTTGAAATAAGCTCTTTAAAGACACACACGTGTCCCAGCATGTAGACTGACAACAACAGCTCAGAGGGACAAGGCTTTCCAGTACTGCTCAGCCCAGTCTATGGCTGAGTTGAAGCCTTGGGGAGGCTGATGCACGGGCTTCCTTGAGGAGCCAAATGAGAGAGAAAACCCTCAATATCCCCTCAGTAATCTCCCAAATGAAAGTTGACCCCAAATTTCCAGGAGGTGCAGTAGGGGATAGGATGGTCCTACGTAAACAAAGATACGATCTCCAAGGAAACACCTCACAAGGATTACCCTTGCTTACTCGTGCATTAAGCTGATGCTTTTACCTTGTCTCCTAGCCAAAGTCAGGAGATGTGATATGCAATAAACCAAATTTTAAAAGGCATGGGAATTTCCAGGGGCCACAAAGTACCGTTGACGCAGAGCAATGCTGCAGCAGGAATATTGCTGTTGCCATAATATTTTAGCTTGTATTCAAAATAACCTTTAAATCAGCTTTTACAATGGAAATTTTTGTGGCAAGTGGTAGCCAGAGCGAGTGAGTCACGGATTGCTGTTTGCCAGACACAACATCCCGTGACTCAGCCCAGCGAGGAGCAGGAGCTGAGCAGGAGCAGGACCTGCAGGATACTCACTGGGCACCGGCCTGAGCACGTCCGGGATGAGAATCTCCACCAGCGTCTGGTACAAGATGTGGTCGCAGCTTCTCATCCATTTGAGGATGGGGTCGTATTTGCACAGAGCGATCAGCTTATCTTTCGGGAGGGTCCTTTCATGTTCTTCGCTGCAGGAGGAGGAGGGAGGCAGCGTTAGCAGCAGGTTTGTATTCGGTGCACTCACCCTTCCTCTCGATTTCTAACCCCCTTTTTCAGCAGAAAAAAGCCACTCATGTTTCTTTCAAAAGGAAATGTCTGCTCATTTGTACAAGCCTTGTCTGACCCTGCGAGCACCTCTCCGTCCATGGGGTCGAGAGGGGAGATTGAGATGAGATATTAGGAAGAAATTCTTGCCTGTGAGGGTGGTGAGACCCTGGCCCAGGTTGCCCAGGGAAGCTGTGGCTGCCCCCTCCCTGGCAGTGTTCAAGGCCAGGTTGGATGGGGCTTGGAGCAACCTGGTCTGGTGGAAGGTGTCCCTGCCCGTGGCAGGGGGTTGGAACTGGGTGGTCTGTAAGGTCCCTTCCAACCCAAACCACTCTGTGATTCTATGATATTCTACAGATTATTTGGGGTATTTACTTATTACTCAAACTTCTATCATTTTTCTTCTGAATATAAAACGTCAGTACCAGAAGTCCTTATATTAATCAGTAGAAGTGGACAATACAGAATTTTAATCCGAATTTTAATAAGAAACCTTCACCTTTTCAATTCTTTCTATTTTCACTTATTTCCATTCCCCTGTCTCTTGGCAGCAGACACAAAAGATGAAGAAAAGGCCATAACAATGAGCCAGGCAGGAGTACAAAGATCAGAGCAGCTTCGTTTGCCATTATCTGCCTCAAAACACGAGGCACTTCAAGATTCGGATAGCCACCAAAATAAGCAGGTCAGTCTGGATGTCACTCAAACCTCAGAGCCAAGATGTCACTCAAGACTGATATCTAATGACACGGAATCGTTACCGTCTGCTCCTGCTGACCATTTACGAAAGCATCATCCCCTTCTCATCCATCCAAATCTCTGCATTTGGGATTAGCACTTGTTAGAGGAGGTCTAAGGCACGTAGATGTACGTGATCAGAGCAGATGCTTTCGTCGAGGGCTGACCTTTGCGCGGTCATTGTTGTAGAAATTTTCACATAAATTGTTATAGAAGTTCTCATGAATTAAGAATAGAATAATAAATATAAGTCAATCTGATAAACACAGGTGGGCTTTCACCATCCATGAATATTGTTCTCAAAGCTCCGTGTGTAATCCTGACCTATGACTGAACAAATCATCAATTAAAGCTTAATGAGTAGCTAAGCAGGAGTAGGCCTAGAAGTATTAACTTCTGATGATTTTAGTGAAGGGGATGTATGGTTAACTTTTTCTTTACTTTAAAAGAAATATGGGATACTTAGTAATAAGCATTAATAGAAATAAAGTTTTAAATAGACTTTAGCTATTTTAGGTTAATACTTAGGAGATGCTGGCAGTGGAAACCAAACTCTGGTCAACCCAGATCAAGATGGGACGCTGATTACAGCAAGAACATTAAGGATGGGGTGTCGACTAGAGCCGAAGTGGAACCAGAACATAAAGATCAGCGAAGCAATGGAAAAGAATGGACTTTTGTGGACTCCTGACAATGGACTTTTGTGGATTCTTGACGAAGGAAGAAAGAGGAATTGAAATAGTGGATTTTTAACAGAAGCTCGTGAGAAGTTTGTGATGTAACTACTTATTAGTTTCTATATAAACTGATAGGGAATTTGAGGCAGGGACCATTCACTGCGGTGGTGGGTCCAACTCTGAGCTGCTTCAATAAAGCATGAGCAAACCTAGAGACCCGGACTCTGCCAATCTTCTTTAACAGTCATTACGATATTAAAACCCTTCTGACGCTCTTTGTAATGATTGTGCAGGGAAGTAAATACTTTCAAGTCCTCCAAAGCCCTCAAAATGAATAATGAAGCTGAAAACACTTCATGCATTTTTAAAAGGTAAAATACCACTAAAAAAATGGAGCATTCGGCACAAATCGAAGCAGAGCAGCGTACCTGGGTGGCAGAGCAGCAGAGCCATCACTAGATGGTGTTTTAGGACTCCAGAAGGATTGCCACATTTTCTCGATATAATGAAACTGAAGATGCATTACAACATCCAAAGTCACCTAACAACAAAGAACACAACTCATTAGCCGCTCTGCTAGCGTCCTGTCACACAGTGTAGGCATAAATTTCATGTGCTGCCATTTAGATTAAATAATTTACAAGAAAAATAACGGAAAGGGCATTGTTTTAATAATCAACGTAACGCAAAACAGGTCACACAATGAAAAAACAACATAAAGTCTGACATTTGAGTTACAACACCTAGCAAATCAAACGTTCCCTGTTATATTCTAGCTTTTCCTCAGAGCAGGACATGAGATGAGCCCACGAATTATGTCCCACATTAATTAATAAATCAATTAAAAATATTCAAATTCATCACCTCGCAGTGTCGCCTGTAAAGAAGCTGCAGAGTTTTCACATCATTTATGGTGACCCCTTCTTGTAAGAGGACGTTACCTAGGTCAGGGGCTGGGAACTCGGGGAAGACATGGGTTACATCTAGGGGAGAAAAAGATTGGGGAAGACGGTGAGCGTTAGGAGCACGCAGTTACGCAGGACTGCAGATGAGTACAAGGTGTTGCTGTCGCTGGTGACTAACTTTCATGTTTCAACTGGGGATGAAACAGGAGAAATGAGCCTGGCAATTTAGTACTTTCCCAATTCATGCTGCTATACTGGGCAAAAAAGCGAACAACCCCAGCCCATTTTATTCAGTGTGGAAAAGAAAATGTTTTCTTTCTCTCTGTAATAGAAGAAACAAGAATACATCGTCCTCATCTACTGCACTTCCCATTAGATTTTCTCTGAAGCCTGAAAAAAGTATCTCTGGTATTTTGAGAGTACAATGGAAAATATAATTGGACTGCAGATGTATCAGGAGCAATCGTATTTCAGAGGTGGCTCAGAGCTGGCCAGGACATGGTGTCTCTACTGGGGATGATGGAGACATGTAGATCGACGACCAGCAAAGCCAGAGAAGTGTCTCACAAGGAGAAGGTCTGTATGGATCATCTGCAGTTGCCTCTGCAATCGAGAGAATCACTCTTGTCCCTCCAGCTGCCTGTTTTAGCAAGGCTTTCAGGACCTCCACTCCTGCCATCCCATTTGGATAAAACCAGACGGATTAAACACGTACTAAGAGGGAACCGACAGACCTGATAGCACGTGGAAAAAGGCTTCCCGTGGGTATGGGAGTTAGTTAGCAAACTCAGCAAGTGTGACGTTACAAAAGCTCATTAGAATATATACTATATGTAGTATAGATAAAAATATATAATATTTATAATATATACAAGAGCTTATTGAGTATATGTTATATATAGTGTATATATACACACTATATATTATATATAGACAATATATACAGTGTGTGCATATGAGAGTGTTGTGAGGTGTTGGAGCGAGTCCAGAGGAGGGCGACCAAGCTGGGGAAGGGTCTGGAGGGTCTGACCTACGAGGAACAGCTGAGGGAGCTGGGGGTGTTTCGCCTGGAGAAGAGGAGGCTCAGAGGTGACCTTAGTGCAGTCTACAACTACCTGAAGGGAGGTTGTAGCCCAGTGGGAGTCGGCCTCTTCTCCCAGGCAACCAGCGATAGGACAAGAGGACACAGCCTCAAGCTTCGCCAGGGGAGGGTCAGGTTGGACATTAGGAAGCATTTCTTCTCAGCAAGGGTCATTAGCCATTGGAAGGGGCTGCCCAGGGAGGTGGTGGAGTCACCATCTCTGGAGGGGTTTAAGAAAAGACTGGACATGGCACTTAGTGCCATGGTTTAGTTGACATGGTGGTGTCAGGGCAATGGTTGGACTCGATGAGCCCAGAGGGCTCTTCCAACCTGATTGATTCTGTGATTCTGTGATATATAAAAAATATATAATACTGTAGATTTATTAGAAAAGCAAACAAATGAAGAACAGCAGGGGCTGGCTGGACAAGGAGTTTCCTTCTTCTTAAAGCTCTAAGCGTAGACGTGAGATACCCAACGCGTTAACGCGGTCTCCTCACCTATGAATTGTTGATGTTGTTGACTTTGAGCAGCAAACGATTGCTCCGGCGTAGTGTGCAGGTTACTATTGGATCCACTCTCTGCCATGCCGTCCATCCTCTGCACTGGTCTATACCTAAATTCAGAGAGCGGCTTGGGATTTACACAGGCACGAGCAAACACGTACGCGTTATTTGCAGTGCAGTCATGCAGGCTTTTGTGTTCATCGTGTCATACATGAGGTTACACTCAAGGCCAGCACTTTGAGGGCTGACCGTTTATGTCGCTTATTCAAGTGGAGAGGGCAAATGAGAACTTCCTTTTGAAAAGCACTCCCCAAGACCGAATTAAAGGGGTTGAGAAGTTTGCCCACGGTGACACCAAAAAAAAAAGAAAAAAGAAAAGGAGAAGCGGAGCTGGAGTGGGTGCCAGAGTGCAGACTGTCTCGGGAGCTGACTTTTGCATTTACTTTCTGTTTGGGAGCTGAAGAAAGAAATTCTTCTGCTCCTGCTTCACTCCAGCAAGAACCAGAAGTCTCCATGCTTCCAGGAGACAATTCCAAATTCCTTTGCACATTGTGGTTTACATTAAAAATTACCCAGACACAAGACTAACCTAAGCACTACTGAACTTGCGCTGTTGCACAAAAAACCCCTCCAAGCAAAACCCCAAACCCACCCAAGCACAACACAGGCCCCCCCAGGTTCTTTACACTGCTTTGGCACAAACAGCTCAGGTCCTAAAAGAGTTTGGTCACAGGGAGGCCATGGAAAGCAGCACACAGGGTAACACCCTCCACAGTGGTTGGCTGAATCAAGCCCCTGGCAAACAGAATAGGCGGATAAATGCCATGTCATAGAATCACAGAAGGGTTTGGGTTGGAAGGGACCTTTAAAGGTCATCTAGGCCAACCCCCCTGCAATGAGCAGGGCCATCTTCAACTAGATCAGGTTGCTCAGAGCCCCGTCCAACCTGACCGTGAATGTTTCCAGGGATGGGGCATCTCCCAGAATTGGTTTTGGACCCTTCCACTACTCAGAGTGGCCACTGACTTGCCACTGAGCCCAGTTCCACAGCTCAGCTCTGGCACTTCGGCAACACTTGGGTTTGAGCTGTCCCAACACGCTCCCTTCGCTTCCAAGCAAAGCCAAGTCCCAAGATGGGGTCTGCAGCTTGCTTTGGGAAAGGACCTTTGCCCGTGGCAGCATCGGGGGCACCACCAGCGAGCTCCAAGACGCTGGCAGCACCTACCTTTGCCTCTGGTGGGCAGGCTGCTGCCTCATTGCGATGTACCTGGTGTCCTCCTGCAAGCGGTTCAGCGGAGACTCTGGCTTTAGACGGATCCCGTAATAATGATATTTGGAGTTTCCCCTGGAAGTAGCAGCGTTGAAATTGCTCAGTGTAAGCCAGTCAATGGCAGGGACGTCGTAACCCTGCAATTTACTCTCAGCCTTGTTTTGCCACTACATCCTCCTACTTGCAGCACACGTCGCTTTGCTGCCAAGCGCTATTTAAATGGCTTAACTAATGACTAACGAATGCCATCATCCCCCATAAAATTTAAAACCACATGTCACAAAGTTCAGTGACATCCACATTTAAAAGCCAGCAAGGTTTGTTCCAAGTCACCCATGGTAACCGGAGAAGAAGAGACAAGTGTTACAATACAAAGTGTTATTAAACAGAATGACAGAAGGACCTCAGGGGACACTTCACTATTTGATTAGGGGTTTAAGGATTTGTTTTTTCCATAAAAACAAACTTCCATCTTTATCTAGGCTTGGATAAAACAAGCCTGACTGAACAGTCAATTATGATAAGAAAAATGTCTTTCTGTTGCCAGCACTTTCACAGCAACAGGCTTTGATGTGGCTTTGTTCTTGGAGTTGCTCATTTTTGTAGTCTTTGTAAAAACCAAAAGCTTTTTGCAAGCAGGAGGCTGTTAAGTTTTTCCTTTGCTGGTCAGTAAAGCTGCTGCAGTGCTCCTCAGGAGAACATCTTTCCATCACAGATGTGTCAGTTAAAGTTTTTCCACCAAACTGGAATTTTTCAAGCCCCAAGCGTCCGCTTTTGGGAGCCAGAAGGACAATTATGCAGCCATGGATACATGACAACAGTTACGTCCAACTTGGCTTCGGCCAATTTGTCGCTAACAAGGGTTGAGCTGAGTCCTCAGGGGGAGAGGAGAGCGAGCCAGGGGAGCAGCAGCAAGGTCTCCAGAGCCCTCTTATTGGGGATGCTTAAAATTCATTTGCTGTGTCAGTATGACAGGGTCTGGAGGCACCTTCAATCCATGATGCTGCCCATCGGAAAATTACACAGGGAAATTTAAGAGAGGAATATTTGTCACAGAATTGACCCTTTCTTCCTTGTTGGGGGAATTTTCTCTTTTCAAGGGGACGGTGAATCGTTCGGTCTTTGTCACTGAACCAAAGGGCTTTACACACACTGAGTGCTCAGGTATCAAGTATACTTCAGCCATGTCTTAAGTGATTTTAAGTGCCTGGAAATTAAATAACAGCTGCATTTATAATCTAAATGAATGAGTAGGAAGATATAGGTGGACAGGTATTTCCATATTTATTGAAGTTTACTGCATCCTTCCCAGCCTGCACATTTGCAGCTTTAAGTGGGCTTTTTGCTTGTTTGTTTTTTCTTTAACCCTTGATAGGATTAAGAAATTTCTCTCCTCTAAAGAAATTATTTCAGAGCTCTTGCACTTGAACCAATGTACAGAAATCCAAACTCTCCCCTGCTCTTTGTACGACTGTCGCCTTCACATCCCAGCTGTGCAATGCCTCGGACACACCTGGTTTGGTTCTTGTTTCAAAGCTCAAATATCTAAGCTTGAATTTTATTATAAAATCTGACACAATCAGAGCAATCACTGTTTCTCTAGTGTATTAGCTACTTTTTTTTAAATTAGAAGATGGGATAAAATGCAAACTCAGCTGTGCAAGCAGTGCTTATACTTCGGGTGCTCCCTTGAAGGATGCATATGTAACTAGAGCAAGCAGACTTTCTTATTCTACGCTTTTGTTGCATCATATGGACCTCTGATGCTTTAAAAGAAAAAATTTGTCACAAGATTCAGCCTGGGAATTTAAGAAATAAGCCATTTACGTCTGTACAGCTTGTCTGCATCAAAGATGTGGGCACAGGTTCTGTTCTCATCTGTAATGGAGGAACTTTACTGGACCCAAAGGGAGAAATTGTTTCACTGCATCAGAATTTTGGGCTCTGCAAATGACCACAGCGATTGTGAAGACGAGTTACTTCATCTTTTTGAGACAGTAATGGAACGAGAAGCAGCCTAGGTTCAAATAAAATACTCTTAGACTCCTTAGCAAATGCCTCTAGACCAAAGTCCACTGTGTGGCTAGACAAGAAGCGTAAGCGAAATTGTAGGAGGTTTGTTTTTATTTTAAATGCAGATTCACACCAACCTGGTTCCCAGGCGGCGAGTCCTCAGCCCCATGAACACCGACCGGATCAGTTTTCCGAAGGAAGCGGCGTTCACCGGATCCAGTTTGTGCTCCTGGCAGTGCCGCAGGTAATGGTTGTAGAGAGAGCTCCTGGGAAGGCTGACGCCTTCCGCCGTCTCGTAGTTGTCCAACAACCACTGGAGCTTTATGTATGGAAAACATAAATAGAGAACACGTGAAAGTCTAAAGAGGGCTGGAATGGGCTGTGGAAAACTATGTTAACACTTAAACGTCAGGAGAGCCCATCTGACATTAAGAGTTCAAGAGAACTTAATGCTGGATAGTTAATTTATATAAGTTAAGTGATATCACGTATGCTGGCTGCATTTTTATAAAAGGACCCCCAGCCCAAGCTAACAACCCAACAAAAATGCTGTCAGATTTTGCAAGAGCATTAAAACATAGTCCGCCTGCCACCTCAGGGTCCACCTCGGATTCGGATTCCTGCAGAGTCAAAATAAAGCTGTAAGAACTGATGTTTTCCACGAGTAAAGATGTTAAGATAGTGCCTAAGAGGAACACATTTTAGGGGAACCAAATACGCTGCAAAGCCTTTATTGATTTGAAGATTGGTGTGTCTGCAACTGGTCACTCAACAATAAAATTAATGGTTACCAAAGTAACCTTAAAAATGCGAGGGGTTCCATCTATTTTACAAAATTTACTGTCTGAACTTCTTCTGACATTTCTGTTGATTAAAGTTTGCGATTACATATAAATTATTTATACCCAGCCGGTCTGAAAGGGCAGGCCCAGCACACAGTGTCAGCACAGGAATTAAAATGCAAAAAGAGAAAAACCCCAATCTCCTTTAATGGGCTAAATGACTTCAGCATCGATAAGCGTTATATTAAGTGAATTTTTGAAGGAATTAGATGTACAAATGGACTAAAATCAATAGAACCCTTTCATTGTCGTTAGGGAGGTTTGGGATTAACATTTTTTAAGACTTCCCTCTCCATCCAGCCCTCCAGCCCTGCATGCACAGGAGGCACAGCTCCACCTGAAGCAGCTGCATTCGTACCAGACCAGGGGCAAAACAGACTCAGGTTATGGATGCCAAAATATTAGCCACATCATCTCCTTACACCAAACAGTTCAAGCACACATTGCAATTAAGCGCAAACTTAGTCTAGAAATCAGCGGGGTTTAACCATGGACATAGATGTGCAAGTTGGCCAACGCTTAAGTCCTCTCCACTCGTACTCCAGTATCTTGCTCTTTTCTACCCTTTTCTCTTGGGGAATCTTTGGGCTCCCAGTTCACCACAATACTCGAGTTTTATATCAATAACTCAGTGAAAATACAAGCTGAAATGTGCTATGACACCTCATTTCATTGAGTTCTTCTCAGTTTATGTCTTTCATATCCAACTTTGCTCTCACGCAAAGGCTTTTCAGCACCCAGGAACAGATGCCCTGTCGTTATCAGTCACCTATCATGTGGCTTCTGCTACATGAAATGAGCTGAATCCAAAGCTGTACAATTAAAAACTATTTATTTTGTTCATTAGTTGGGTTTGACTGGACAAATGACTGGATCCACCAGTTTCAGTGGCCTTTGGAGCAGACCAGGGGCTGTCACAGCTGGAAGAAGAAAAACCTCTTGGCCATTTTCCCCTCTGTCCTGCTTTTCACAGAGCTGCTTGTCACCTTCCCCCCTTCCTCCAGTGACACATCACCTAAAACACTCTTTGATGCCTTCTTCCACAGATGAAGATCTTTCTGACCTCCAAACCCTACAGTCCTAAGAGGTGGTGTTTGCTAATGACCCACATCCCTTTGTGCCCTCATCTGCAGAAGAGGCAGCCCTCGGAAGCCCCAAAAAGCCGTTAGGTAGCCCTGAGCCTCCCCCACCCATCAAGCTCTCTCTAACAAAAGTGGACCCCAGTGTTTTTGACCTAAAAGGCCAGCAGGAGCTCAGTTTTCAAGCAGTCCACATCTAGGCCCATCCCCTGTATTTAAAAGATTAATGATTAAGAAGGTTCTTTTTTTTTTTAACCATTTATTTTATTTATTCTATGGAAGACACTGAATGTGCATCAGCTATTTATTTTCTAAACCTGTTCTAATTCTAAGCCTTAAGAAAAAAAAATAAAAGTTGCATGTTGCTATGGAAAACTGAGATACAGGTAAAACTCTCATTTGATCTCTCTCTCTAAATTTGATCCTGGACATTTTTAGTCTAATCCCAGATTTTTCTAGAATATTCCCTTCATCTTCCAGCTTTCTTTTTCTGCAAGTGCCTTTTTATATTCCTCTAAATATTACAATATAAACTCCCACTATTGAATTAGAAATCTGTTACAAAACGCACAAAAGAGCTTAAAAAAGAAATATGTCAGAATATAATTTTCAAAACATGAGGTTTGCTCTTCCTGCATTAGTAATAACAGACCAGGCACTTAAAATGAGAACATTACAGATTCTTTCCATTTGTACCCCTTATTCTGTTTACTTTTTATTTTGCTCAGTTGTGACAATGACAAGATATTCTACAGTTTTATTTCTGTTTATACTACGACCAGGTTCCAATAAAATCACTACGCAGCCGTATGTCGCTTTGTTTGTTATAGGCACTACAGGGGAACATTTCCATCTCATTTCTACTTTATTTCTATCGACTGTTTCTTTTGATTTAAACAAAAAAAAATCTTTAGCAAAACACCTCGTCCTTGTTCAATTCAAGGATGGAAAAAGATGGGGCTGTCTGAGAAAAGAAAAAAGGTCCAGGTTTGGAGGAGTTTTCTTACGGGCACCTCTATGAAAAAGAAACCAATGAAGACACACACTTGTGGTTATCTGAGACTAAGAGGAGCAGGTTCCTAAGTCCCCGCTGAGTCCAGCTCAAGAGTTAGGATGGACCCCGGACCACCCGCGTGCCTGCCGAGCATCCCAAGCTCAGCGACGGTGAGAAACGCTTCCCTCGCACCAGGAGCTCCCTGCTCAACCCCCCCCCCGATCTTTTGCAATTAAAGTTTTATCAAAACCGATATATTTGCTTGAAAAGTCTCTTTTCTTGACCAAGGTCCTGTCAGCTCTGGTCCCTTGCACAGTTAAGCCCTGAACCATCCATGTACGTGAGCACGAGCTCCAGCATCGCCCGCCTTTCTCCACCGAGCAGGAGATTCATCCTTCATTAGGTCATTACACTCCTCCCCCAGCCAAGGGAGAATCATTCCCTTTAACAGTTTCCCTATTTCTCTGTTCACTCTCATTTAAGTGTTTCCACCTAAACACCATTTGGGGGTAAGATCTTTTCCTCAGGGCAAAAAACTCCCATGAGCACCTCCCTACGAGCCATTCACCCACAGGGAAGAAGTCTAATTTTTTTTGGGTTTTTGGGGTTTTTTGGTTTACAAGCAGTGAGGAAACAATAAATTTTCCCTCTGCTCTCATGAGTGCTATGGATATCCAGGAGCCACCGGGCCTCAGGCAGGTTATAGCATCCAACTACCTCCTTACGTGCCGAGCTTTAGGCACACATGTACCAAAATTGTAGTCATTTTTCTCAAATTTCTTTGCATCATCTGCAAGCTCATAATTGGCAAAGAAGTAATGCTCCAACCCAGCGACTCTGGAGTACACTTGTGAGCAGAGCTTTTTCAATAACAGCAATAGATTGACATGATTTCATTAGAAACCTCATGTGTCACTGGGGTATTAACATTAGCTGAGGCTTCCAAATTTGCTCTTTCAAGTGCACTTAAATAACCTCTCAGAGAGTTTTTGAAGCTAAATTAAATTATCAAGTGTGGCTCCATTTCACATTGACTTTGTTTAAACAGCATTACGTCAAAAACTCCTTCTTGACTGAGATACCTTTAGTTTTCTTCTTTGAAAAAACCCCCAAAACCAAAAAACCACAAAGGTTCCTGGCATGAAACATCTGCTGAGGGCAACAGAATAAACCATTATCCCAAGAATTTACAGATTTGCAAAATGTGACATTTAAAACAAGGGACAGAACACTTAATGGAAAACTCTGCAACCTTAAGCCTAGAAGCAATTAAGTCACAATTAATAGTGCAATTAGCATTATCTCACAACTTCCTCCGCCACCAGCTTTTGTCAAGCTCACATTTTGCTTTCAGCCTTGACAAATCCCAGTCACCTGTTGCTTCACTCTCTGGTTCTCATGCACAATCTCGTGTGTCAGTCACACAGAATCAATCAGGTTGGAAGAGCCCTCTGGGATCATCAAGTCCAACCATTGCCCTGACACCACCATGGCAACTAGACCAGGGCACTAAGTGCCATGTCCAGTCTTTTCTTAAACCCCTCCAGAGATGGTGACTCCACCACCTCCCTGGGCAGCCCCTTCCAATGGCTAATGACCTTTGCTGAGAAGAAAGAAAAAGTCACACGGGTGATCCTCTGTGTGGTTTTTTGGTTTGTTTTTTTAATGTAGAGTGGTGGGAACTGAAACATCCTGGATAGCAGAACCCCTTGTAAGATAACACATGCCAGGGCAGACGTGCAGAGACGTTCAGCGCTGCAGCTCATCGGGCTGTCCCATCGCTGCGGTTGGGAGCAACCTCTGACAGTCTCCAGTCTCCAGGTGGGAGATGCCCCATCCCTGGAAACATTCAAGGCCAGGTTGGACGGGGCTCTGAGCACACCTGATCTAGTTGGAGATGTCCCTGCTCATGGCAGGGGGGTTGGACTAGATGACCTTTAAAGGTCCCTTCCACCCCACACTATTCCGTGATGATGCTTTGATTCCAGCCCAGCCTCCTACTCAAAGCAGGGCTCACTTCCAAGGGAGGTCAGGTCGCTCAGTCCAGCTGAACGGCTCGTTCAGTCGAGTCCTGAGAACCTCCGCAGGCAGAGGCTGCGCAGCCTCCCCGGCCAACCGCACTGACCTGATCCAGCTCTGCAAAGAAATCGCCTGATCCAGCTCTGCAACGCGCTGCGTCTCCTACGGGCACTGCTCATACCATCGCCTCCTCGTTATTCCCGCACGTCCACAGACATCGCTCCGTGCTCCGGGAGGGCAGAGCAAGGACCCTGGAGGCTCACGGGGCAGCAAGGGAGCTCCAGGTTTCCTTGGCTCAGGCTCTGCGCCTTGGCAGAGGGCGTTACCCACCGCAGCCCTGGAGCTGCCCAGGGCAGCACGTTGCTTGTGCCTGGACCAACCTCTTCAGCAGGGACGAGTGGAGAGCTGACGCGTACACATGTGCTCAGGAAGGAGTTTATTTGCGAGAGAATCTGTAAGAGAACTTAAGCCTTATGCCAAACTATGAACTGTGACCTGAGAAGAGAGACATCAAGTTCTTTACTTCTACCCTGCAAGACAAGGGTGGGGAAGATCTGATCAGAGGCTGGATCGGGCCCCAACTCCATCCTGCGCAGCCTGCGGTCAGATTAAATCTCTTTTTTATCTTCACTTTCTGTCCTCTGCCCTTTTCCTGCTTTTTTCCAAACCTCCTTCAATACCACGGCATGACCCACCCCATCCTGCTCTGCTCCGTTCCTTTCTGCACTGGGACGAACAAGAAAAATTCTACAGAGCAACACGATCCTTAGAGGAATCTGCGCGGCGCTCGGGAGCACGGCACGGGCACGGGAGCACGGGCACAGCCTGGGACAGGAAGGGGGCACAGAGACACTCACAACAGGAACCACCAGCCCGATTCAGCAGGATTGTGCTGCCCTGACTACAACAAGGAACCTTCAATTTCTAGAAGCTGCAATAAGGATCGAGCTCATCCAGGAGCCCTGGCTTGGAGCGCAACATCAGCTTAAGAGAATCAGACTGTTAGGTTTAACGTTCCTTTCATTTTCTCAGGCTATTTTTTTAGGGTGAAGAGGGCAAAGATTATTTTTGTGAGGTTTAACGTTCCTTTCATTTTCTCAGGCTGTTTTTTTAGGGTGAAGAGGGCAAAGATTATTTTTGTGCAGGACCTAAGAATGACAACAGATCTACCCCCAAACACAAAGCAAAAGGAAATCTGTTAGAATAAAGACGTACCACTTTGTGCCCTGTGATTTATTAGCGCAGAACATGCTTCAGCCTAACCCAAACCACAACGAAGTCAAGGCAAGTCCAATGACTTCAAGAGGACTTGAATGAGACCCTTCAATTCGCACACAAGCACGTGCTCACCGTTAAGCATTACTGCGTAGGAGCCATAAACCACGACGGAGAAGGCGCAGGAGAATAGTGGGAACTTCACCCAAAGCAGGGAAATTGTTGGCATAGTGAGAAGACAGAGGTCTAGCAAATGGATTTAGCGTGGCACTGGGACAGAGCTGGTCTGCCTGGGGCAGGGAGAGAGGCAATAGAGGCAGTCGCAGGAGCAGGCTCTCGGTACGCGCTAAGGGATATCTGTCACCATTCACTCCGAGTTATTGCTGGAGAATTGCAAGTTATTTTCCAGCCATCTTTCAATTCCAGTGAAAGGAAAGAACTTCCTCAAATGTGTTTATCTAATTGGCAGCAATTTCCATTGCCAGGCAGGCGAAATAAATAAACACGGGGTAGAGGCAGTTAACAGAACCCAGAGCGTTGCATAAACAAACATCAACATCACGGCACTTTTTGCAGATTCTTTTCTTGGGAATGGGGCTGCTTTGGGCAGCACAGCTGAATCCCAGGCTGCTTCGAGTGGCTCGTGCTGTTAAATACACCAAAGGGCTACAAATAATGCTCCTACCAAAGCGGGAAAGAGGTTGTAAATTCCGATTGTTAACTTACATGGCTGTTGAGCAAACTGCTTTTGTGTGATGTAATCCCTTCATTTTTTTGTAGGTTTTCAATCGCCATTTCAAGCTATAGAAAATGTGCAGAGGGAAAAAAAAAAAAAAAAGGAAAAAAAGACAAAGAAAGGAAATCAGATAGTTAGCAACAGCCAGGATTTTATTTCTTTATTAAAATTTGAATGATTAATGCTTTATATCAACAGGCTGGTGAAAAAGAGGCAAACAGATGAGGCACGGCCCTTATGGGATGAAGCTGCAGAGACGTTATTGTGTGGCATGCGACCTAAGAACCCAGCAAGAACCCCTGTGAAGGTCTGTCTGTCCAGCCTGCGTCCGGGGCTAAGCAATAACCCCTGTCCTATCACCCAATGACCCCTCCCCACCTGCAGGGGAATCGGCAAAAGGAAAGGAGACCCATGGGTTGAAATGGAAACAGATTTAATAAAATGATTTAAAAAAAGAATTGATATTAATACTAATGCTGGTATAAAGTACACAGAGTGATACTCAGCCCATGGAGTGGTTGTGGCCTGAGCAATCCCAGCAGCGAACGCCAGACATCAAACGCTGCGAGTGTCACAGTGCCAGAGAAAGTGTGATGGTCACATTGGGAGCGGAGACCCTCCAGGGATGGTGGTCACTGAGGAGGAGCCCCGTCCTCAGCAAACTTCCTAATTTATAGTGAATGTGATGTTTATGGTATGGAATCATGGAATCATTTTGGTTGGAAAGGACCTCTAAGATCATCGAGTCCAACCGTTAACCCAGCACTGCCAAGGCCACCACTAACCCATGTCCCTCAGCACCACATCTACACGGCTTTTAAATCCCTCCAGGGATGGGGACTCCACCACTGCCCTGGGCAGCCTGTGCCAGCGCTTGACAACCCTTTTGGGGAAGAAATTGTCCCTGATCTCCAATCTAAACCTCCCCTGGCACAACTTGAGGCCATTTCCTCTTGTCCCATCACTTGTTACCTGGGAGAAGAGACTGACCCCCACCTCACTACACCCTCCTTTCAGGCAGTTGTAGAGAGCGAGAAGGTCTCCCCTCAGCCTCCTTTTCTCCACACTAAACACCCCCAGGTCCCTCAGCTGCTCCTCATCACACTTGTGCTCCAGACCCTTCACCAGTTCCGTTGCCCTTCTCTGGACTCGCTCCAGCACCTCAAGGTCTTTCTTGTAGTGAGGGGCCCAAAACAGCACCCAGGATTCCAGGCGTGGCCTCACCAGTGCCGAGTACAGGGGGACGATCCCTGCCCTCGTCCTGCTGGCCACAGTAGTGCTGATACAAGCCAGGATGCTGGTGGCCTTCTTGGCCACCTGGGCATGCTGCTGGCTCCTATTCAGCCGCCATTGACTGACACCCCCAGGTCCTTTTCCACCAGGCACTTTCCAGCCACTCTGCCCCCAGCCTGTAGCGGTGCGGGGGGTTGTTGTGCCCCAAGTGCAGGACCCGACACTTGGCCTTGCTGAACCTCACACAGTGGCCTCAGCCCATCGATCCAGCCTCTCCAGACCCCTCTGCAGAGTCTTCCTGCCCTCCAGCAGATCAACACTCCCACCCAGCTTGGTGTCACCTGCAAACTTACTGAGGGGGCACTCGATCCCCTCGTCCAGATCATTGATGAAGATATTAAACAGAACCAGCCCCAACACCGAGCCCTGGGGACACCACTGGTGACCGGCTGCCGTTGGCCGGCCTGGGTCAGCGGCCCCGGCTTTCGCTCCTCCTCGCTTAAGCACCGGCTAACTCAAAACTGCGCACGGCCTTGATCAACATGGGAACCCACATACCATGGCTGTCCACAATCTAAGACAAAGTGTCTTTTGATCTTCCACTAAATACATTGCCCATTTATAAAAGAGAATCACAGAATCACAGAATCAGTCAGGTTGGAAGAGCCCTCTGGGCTCATCGAGTCCAACAATTGTCCTGACACCACCATGTCAACTAGACCATGGCACTAAGTGCCACGTCCAGGCTTTTCCTTCTCCTCTCCCCTTTCCCTAGACCAAAACACCACCAGACAGATATGCTGCAGCAGGTCAAAGGGGATTTGCTAGGGAGAAGGTGCATTTTACCCAGATCTTTCAAGGAAAATTGGAAGTAATGACTTTGGTGATTATGACTTCTTAACATTTTGATAAAAAACTAATGGCAACTAAATAAAACAGGGGCATAAGGAGGGTTGACACACAGAATGCACAAGCTGGAACAAATAAGAGCTCTTTGCTACTGAAGAGAACTGCAGACTCTGAAGGAAGAAGACAGGTTTCAATTAAGTGAGCTTCTTCTAGCAAAGACCAGCTGCACATCTTGACGCTACTTGTGCTCATTTCCATTAATCTCTGAGCTTCTGCAGAGTCATGGTGAAGCACTCAGGCCCCTAAAGAGCCCCCTTGCTTCCCTCTGTCTACACTCAGCCCAGCTATGGCTGCTGCCTTGTGCCCAGACCCTCTCCTGGACCCTTCTTGTCTTCTCCTTTCTGCTGCTGAGGCTCCCTTGGCAATCTCTGGCAAACTACTTAGCAGATGGCTGCTGGACCCGGAGCTCTTGTGCTCCTGAGCACAAGCTTTTTGCAAGTGAGGAAGGAAAAAAAAATGCCAAACCAAAAAAAAAAAACCCACATTAAGGGACTGGCAGGAGCAGAACCTGCTGTTTCTCTCCAGTAGACGTTCTCAAAGCCCCGTTGTCTGTAACCTGTTAGTGGAGGCAGGACAAGGCAGCACCCATCAGCCAGTAAAAGTTGCAGTCAGCAGCTATCTCTACTATCTGTCCTCATTTAACACGCATGGTCGTGCACTCATCTGTAGGCACAAGCACAAAACATCTGCAGATGATCCGTCAATGGCCTCCTTCACATACTATTTAGCTCCCTGTACTCTAGTTTGTACTGACTCACAGCAGGGTGAAGATAAAGGTCGAGATAAAACCAGCCATGTACAAAACCAAGCTCTGTCAGAAAGGTGGGAGAACTGAACAAATCAGATCTGACTTCTGAAGTAACATCCAACAACCAAAGACAGTCAGTGCCATATCCATGTCTGAACGTGATACTCTGACCAAGCACCTCCAGCACACGTCCCTTGGCTTCCATCCAAAAGCACCATCACTCTGGCACTTCCCAAGAAGTTATCACTGAATTCAAAAAAGGGTCAGTCTAAGGCTATGTGGCAATGGTGGGTTTTTTTGAGAAAACTGTCTAGTAATGTACCATGAGGAACCAAAGACTGATTGCTGACGCAGCCTTCAGGAAACGAGTCAGTGTTAGAGGGAGACACCATTTCCTTCCTCTGTTCAAGGAGCAGCTCAGTGACAGTTGAGCAACACCTCTTACGCAAGCACAGCACCACTGCCTGTCCTTTTGGCATTTTGCTAAGTGTCCCATACAAATGGACACCTGCATCTGCAGAAAAAAATATTACAGGGGAAAGACTAAAAGCAGCCCTGCAAAGGCAAAGGTGAGGAGCTCTGAGGACCCACTTATGGGAGGTCTCAAGGATTTTCTCTCTTGGCATAGCCTAGTTTAAATGATGATTAATAGTGCTCTATGGGCACAGACGTTGGATGGGACTGCTTCGTGTGTTGTTTCAGCCCATTCACAGAATCACAGAATCAACCAGGTTGGAAGAGCCCTCTGGGATCATCGAGTCCAACCATTGCCCTGACACCACCATGGCAACTAGACCATGGCACTAAGAGCCATGTCCAGGCTTTTCTTAAACACCTCCAGAGATGGTGACTCCACCACCTCCCTGGGCAGCCCCTTCCAATGGCTAATGACCCTTGCTGAGAAGAAATTCTTCCTAATGTCCAACCTGAACCTCCCCTGGCGAAGCTTGAGGCTGTGTCCTCTTGTCCTAGCGCTAGTTGCCTGGGAGAAGAGCCCGACTCCCACTTCACTACAACCTCCCTTCAGGTAGTTCGATGGAGCAGAACATCATTATTCCAGCAGATATCACAGAATCATAGAATACCAGGTTGGAAGGGACCTCAAGGATCATCTGGTCCAACCTTTCTTAGCAAAAGCACGGTCTAGACAAGACGGCCCAGCACCCTGTCCAGCCGAATCTTAAAAGTGTCCCAGCTGTGCCCAGCAGATACAGAGGACGAGTTTCTTTAAATATTTGAAGATATTATTTTAGTGTACATAGTCTTTACGAAATATCCCTCAACCTCCTGAGCCAGCTCTTACACCATTGCTAATTCTGAAGCGCTACCTTGTTCCCAATCTCCTCTGAAGATACGCTCCCTGCTTCCCCCTCCGAGGGCTCAGTAACAGCTCTGCCTCAAGCATTCAACACCCTCCAAGCCTTCTGGCTTCCCCATTCCCTGCAGCCTCATCTCAGTTGCCAAGCCCTGACATTACTGGCCACTTTGACATCCATGCCCTTTGTACTACGCCCCCAAGGCCACATGAAAAGCTAACGGCTTCCTTGCCTACATCTGCATGAGCTGTACTTCTCCTTCTCTCCACAAAGCTCTTAATCCTGCCCCAAATACCTCTTGCCAGGGCTACAGCCTCTCGGCCTCTTTAACACCAGCCTCTCCTATTCTCTGTTTAAGCAAGACATTAAAAAGAAAAATAATGTTCCTACCCATTGATTTGATCTAGTCATTGCTCTGCTTAAGCCTTCCACTATCTGTCCACCCATTATTATGCCAATACAAAGCAGTTATCACGGCTCCAACTCCGGTCTGTGCTGAAAGAACTGAAAGCCACACATAGACACATCCCTACACTGTCTTCCATGCACTATTTCACCCTCTTGAGCCCTTCCACAAGAACCACAATCATTCCGTGTTAAAATCCCTCCTGAAAGTTCATTCCTACACACAACAGAGTGAATTTATTTCAGATGCATGTTTATAAAGGTTACTTCCTAAATCCTTTTTTTTTTTCCTGAACAGCTTTATCTCACGTGATAGACAGCTACAAACTAAATCTATTCATGGGATATTTCTATTGACAGATTTTCTACTCAGGCTTTTTACATTGTGCCCATCACCATGGAAATTAAAAAAAAACAGAAAAAACAAGAGTAATGTGCAGCTTTGCAAGACGCAGTCGAACGCGGGTGACAAGACCAGCAGCTACTTCCTTCAAAACAAGCTTGAGCAAAAATCAGAGGATGGTCCAATGCTCGTGTTTCACTATGAACAGTTAAAATACACACACACACAATTCTCACACAAGAAACGAACCCCAGCTAATCCAGGTGCATCTGGCACCTTCTCTTCCACCAAACCTAAGGACTTTTTCCCTACTTCTACCTAAGCCACAGGTATCCAGGATCAAAGGCAACCTTTCAAGGCACAAAGATTAAAAAACCATGAAGCCTGTATTCTAAAACTCAATGGGAAAAGAAACTACAACCCAACCGGCCAGATTTTCAAGAGTACTCAGGAGCAACCAGCTCCTGGTTTTCTCCCTGGCTGGTGCTGTTCACGTTTGAAAATCTGGCCACAGACACTGAATTACACCTACATTTGTAATTCTGTTTACACACAAACATATAAACACACACACAAGTCAGTCTGGAAAGGAGGATGAGCAGCAATGAGCTCCAACCCACTCCAGGTTGCAGCTGCTACTACGGGCTGGTAGATACTCAGGTAAAAGCCCTGGTAGCTTCCAGCTGCAGCAAGGCTGGTTTGGGTTAATAGTTGCATTCCCTGAGTCTCACACAGCTGTACAGCTGTGCTTCTAGCAACCTGGCACCTCGATTGACAGATGAAGGGACACGATTAAAAAAATTAGAGCTTTAAAACATTTCTGTTTGATCAGTATTACCCCTAAGATACATATGGCATGGACAGAATACACAATGGTGTAGCAGATATACAAAGGCTTTTCAATCACTGTGCGTTTGGCTTGACATACCTTATGAGCTAATTATCCACTGTGATAGTAATGGATTTTTCAGGTCTCTTCATAATTAAGAAATATATTTATATATGTCTTTATTTTGGGTAAGCCAAGCCCCATGTTCAGATGTTATACTTATTAGAAAATGTAAATATAGACAGTTCTTTTGAAGTCAACACATTTTGCTCATGGGAAAAAAGAAAAACAACCCCCCTGAGCATTTTCTCTTATCTCCATGCTGCAAAATTTCAGTGATCCACTCAGGAAGTTTGACAAGCCTCTGCCCACCAGCAAGAGAGACATCCCAAACTGCCATTGAACTATATCTGTAAGTACACCAGTGTCTATTCTCTCGCTTGCATTTGCATGGCACATTACACAGGCATATACACAGTCATAACACCAGTAAGTTTTATTTTCTGAAGGTTTTTCAGTTCCCTTGGAATAATTCCTGGCCCCCGAGCTGCAACATCTGCAGGGCTACATACCGTTGCTGGAGAGGAGCGTGAAGTATGTGACAGAGAATGTCTAGTGTTTTCCATCCCCCCATGAATGAGATAGGCTCCCGAGCCGGAGAGGATCGAACTTCCCCCAATGTCCATGGTGATGCCCACCATGTTGTGAGAGGGAATGGCTGTAGGAGAGGATGCCGCTGTAGTCACCTGAGCTCCACCTCCCTGCGCTTCGAAATAGGACGCGGCGCTGCTGGGAGCGTAAATCTGAGCTTCGGTGTTGTAGGAGTAGGCGGCTCGTCTGTCAAAGGAACAACAGGGTCAGGAGGTGAAGAGGAGATGGCAGAGCTAATCTCGTGGACAATAGTTTCCAAAATCTGGACCATCTTTTGGAAAAAAAACCACTCCATTGTCAGTGAGATTCGCCCCATTGAAATTGCACCCTGTGCTGTAATTCTGGCAATGTTAATCAGTCCTGGAGCAAAGGCCCACGGCCACAGCGAGAGCCCAGAGCCCAGGAGTCCCCCTGCAGCCACTGAAGCCAACCTCGGGGCAGAAGCGTGAGAGCATCCCGGAGGCAGCAGGCGCAGAGCAGGGGGCACAGCAGCGAGGAGGAAGAGGCCACCTTACAACAGCCCTGTCTCCGTCCAGGGCTAAGCAATAACCCCTGTCCTATCACCCAACGACCCCTCCCCACCTGAAGGGCAATCGGCAAAAGGAAAGGAGACCGGTGGGTTGAAATGGAAACAGGTTTAATAAAATGATTTAAAAAAAGAATTGATATTAATGCTAATGCTGGTATAAAGTACACAGAGTGATACTCAGCCCATGGAGTGGTTGTGGCCTGAGCAATCCCAGCAGCGAACGCCAGACATCAAACGCTGCGAGTGTCACAGCGCCAGAGAAAGTGTGATGGTCACATTGGGAGCGGAGACCCTCCAGGGATGGTGGTCACTGAGGCGGAGCCCTGTCCTCAGCAAACTTCCCAATTCATAGTGACCGTGACGTTTATGGGATGGAATGCTTCCGTTGGCCGGCCTGGGTCAGCTGCCCCGGTTTTTTACTCCTCCTCGCTTAAGCACCTGGCTAACTCCAAACTGCTAATGGCCTTGATCGCTATGGAAACCCGCATACCACGGCTGGCTGCAAACTAAAACAAAGTGTCTTATCAACTTTGCTCCTGCCCGCGTCGGGTGCTGCAGTCCTTGCAAAAATGCAGCTTTTCTGAACCGAAAATTGATTCTATGATTTCACCCCAGCGCAACCAGGACATCCTCCTCTTCCTCCAGCAGTTACGCTCCGGTTCCTAAAGCCGCCCCACCTCACCACACAATGGGCTGGGCAGAGGAAAACACAGAACCCTTTTATGCAGCAGGATTCCCTGGAGAACAGTCCCTCCGTGAGGACAACACCTCCTCCACGGCTGGAGTCTGGCCGAAACTACCCCCCCCCACACAACATAGTAGGTGAAAGGGTTGTTCCTCTGTCTCCTCCAGCCCGTGTCCAGGGCTAAGCCATAACCACTGTTCTACCACCCAACGACCCCTCCCCACCTGAAGGGGAATTGGGGAACGGAAAGGAGACCCGTGGGTTGAAATGGAAACAGGTTTAATAAAATAGAAAAACCTAATATTAGTGCTAATGCTAATGTAGAATACACAGAGTTATACTCAGCCCATAAAGCGGTCGGGAGCTGCGCGCTCCCAGCAGCGAACGCCAGACGCCGAAGGCTGCGAGCATCACAGTGCCAGCGAAAGCGCGATGGTCGCAACAAACGGAAGAGTATGCTGTGGGAGCGGAGGGACGGGCGAGAGCCTCCAGGGATGGCGGCCATCGAGGAGGAGCCCTGTCCTCAGCCAACTTCCCAATTCATAGTGACCGTGACGTTTATGGGATGGAATGCTTCCGTTGGCCGGCCTGGGTCAGCTGCCCCGGTTTTTGCTCCTCCTCGCTTAAGCACCGGCTAACTCAAAACTGCTCACGGCCTTGATCGCTATGGAAACCCACATACCACGGCTGGCTGCAAACTAAAACAAAGTGTCTTATCAACTTTATTCCCACCGTCTCGGGTGCTGCAGTCCTCTCAAAAATGCAGCTTTTCTGAACAGAAAATTTCATAGAATCATAGAATGGTTTGGGTTGGAAGGGACCTTACAGACCATCTAGTTCCAACCCCCTGCCACGGGCAGGAACACCTTCCTCTAGACCAGGTTGCTCCAAGCCCCATCCAACCTGGCCTTGAACACTGCCAGGGAGGGGGCAGCCACAGCTTCTCTGGGCAACCTGGGCCAGGGTCTCACCACCCTCACAGTAAAGAATTTCTTCCTAACATCTCATCCCAATCTCTCCTCTTTCAGTTTAAAACTGTTCCCCCTTCTCCTGTCACTCCATGCCCTTGTCTAAAGTCCCTTCTCTAGCTTTCCTGTAGCCCCTTCAGGTACTGGAAGGTGCTAGAAGGTCTCCCCGGAGCCTTCTCTTCTCCAGGCTGAACAGCCCCAACTCTCTCAGCCTGTCTCCAGAGCAGATCCAGCCCTCTGAGCATCTCCGTGGCCTCCTCTGGACTCGCTCCAACAGCTCCATGTCCTTCTTTGTTCTATGGTTCCACCCCAGCGAAACCAGGACAACCTCCCCTTCCTCCTTTTAACGGCGGGCAGTGCCAGGGTGAAAGGAGCCTGGGAGGACCAAAGGGCTCAACCCAGCTGGAAGCGGAACAGGGCTCTGCCACAGCCAACAAGAGACCCTTACATGGCTCCATTGGTATAAACAGCTTCTCCTCCTTCCACATACTGGACCTGGGATGGATATACGTGCTGCACAGATTGAACCTGAAACAAGGATCAGAAACTCGAGTTACGGATATGTTATTGCCTAGGAACAGCAGGAGAAATTGCATATTACATCCTTAAATGACTTTCAACCTAAAAAACCCCCACGTGCTTAGGAATCCCAAAGGATGTATTTATTTTAAAAGGTCAAATTAAAATAAATAAATAAGTAGTTGCTCCATGAGCAGTGGAAACAATGGAGCTGGGTTTCCTCCACACACATGTCTCAGGGCTGGTTCTCCACTGACTAATAAGGGTGAGATCACGCTGCAGCCTTTCCTTCAGAGAGGAGGTTGGCAGCGTCCGTCTGCACCCCAGCCCCCTTTTTCACTGGTCTGGGAGAGACAGACTTGCCCTCTGTCAAGTTTTTTTTTTTTCTGAAACTGAGCAACCAAATAAAAAATTGCTAGAGGAAAAAGTCAAGAGAGTCAGGCTCACTGTCCACACGAAGCAGCACACATGTGCCTGGTTTCTTAGGAAACAAGGACTGCAAAAGGCAAAGTTCAGATAAATAAACACACTTGCATGGCTCTCTGTCACCTAACCTTTCTATGAAGCCACATGCAGTCAACATTTATTTGTGTAATTAAAACATTTATTTGTGTAATTAAAAAAAATCCCAAACGCTTTGCCTCTAAAACAATCTTTACAGAGCAGGACTGCTTTTAAATGGCAATTAAAAGCATCCATCAGATCAGATGTATGAAAGACAACCGCTACAGTAAAGGTTCTTTCTAAACTTTACCTAATCTCGAGAGTTTCTTTTGCCATCAGTCTAAGAGAGGAAGAGAAAGATGGAGAAAGCTGCTCTCACTGTGATCTCTGGTTCTCTAATTGCACACAACTCTAATTAAGAGCATGGATTTTTCTAAGCTGGCAGGGTTTCAAATGTCATGTGGGACGTGGGGTCCTGTTGACACAGTGGTCCCTGTGTGGTGTCTCACCCAGGAGATTATTACCTGTTGTGGAACCTGCTGAACTCTGGGAACAGAGATTTGCTGCATCTGCGCTCCTTTGGGAGCGGAGCCTGCTGCTTGGACCAAAACCCTCTGAAAGAAGAAGAGAAGAGTAACATACACTTATTTTCAGTCTGTAACATGGGTGAGTTAGGTGTTCTCTCTCAAACTTTCATGGAAAGCTGGCCTCCCACTCCAGCAGCAGCAGCACCCCTTACTTAGCACCCCTGCGGTCCCCATCTTTCCAATGTAATTCACACCGGACACCAGCCTGAACTCAGTACCCCAAACTTGGGAAAAGCTGGATCCACATTTTCTGACATGGATCATCTTCAGGTCTCCACGCAAGGAAATAACAGCAAACGGTTGATTGACAAGAGGAGCTCACCATGAGGTTCAGTTGCAGCTAAACAAGAACCACTCCTCACACATTCACATTTTTCCTCCTACAGCTGCAAAGTTTCTTCTCTTACAGCTGCCATACCAAACCCCGCTCTGCCTCCTGCGACACGAAATCACACCCTCCAAGGTGCCACAGCCCTTACGGTTTCTACCAGCACCAAAGCTCAGATGGTTTTGCATCCTCCTTCAGTGCCTCCACGGGCACAGAAATGCTTTGTCTTGCTTTGCGGTGGTCCTCTACCTCTCCCCGTCATTTCCATCGTCTCCCAGCTCTTTGTGTTACGTTTGGCATTCAGTTTGAGGTTGGACACACGTCTCATAGAGTGCTCAGCACCTTGCAGGTCCAGCAAAACAAGCATGGAGACATGGTGGATGGTAAGAAACTATTCAGTGAGGCCCATGGGAACAGAGCCTGGGATACCAGCATGAGAGCAAGAAAGGAAACGTTCAAGCCAAATATCAGTATGGCCTTCTAAACTGAAGAGGACTTTCTCCAAGGAGACAGTCATCCTCTGCGGCTCGAGGCTTTAAAAATACCCAGCAGATTGGGCCAACCGAACAAAAAGCTGCAAGACAATCCCCCATGAATCCTAGAAGAGACCTTGACAGTTACTGGCTGCCTTACACTTATATATTTATGATTTTTAGCCCTCTGACACCCTCCCAACATGCCCTTTGTAACCAGCCAGGAACTCTATTCTAGCAGAATTATAGGATTGATAACTGCCCAGATTTCTAGGCAGCCTCTACACCACCAGTCCCCAGGCTGACCTTCAGTAAGTCTGGAGACATTGGAGATCCTGCAGCTGAGCTAGCGATAAGGACTCATATGCTTATGCCAGAGTCACTGTCCGTTTTCTCTCCAAGAGAGGCTGTAACCAACGCACAATGGGAACATTAAAAGCCCTTTTTCAAGTCAGGCCTTGACAATGCCACCTACACCAAAGTCTCAGCAAGATCTGTTTCTTTCTCCTACTTTTTACCCATTCTCTGTCATTGCTTTTACCAAAGGACCCATCTCCTGCTGTGGCACAGCTGCCCAGCTCAGCTCCTTGTGTCATTTGTCACTGCCTGTCCAGTTGCTCCTATTACCTTCCAACCAAAGAAATTAATCATCCCCAACCTGTAAGATGAGGCCGTCCTGTTCATACAGCCTTCTCTCACACTGAAAGGTAGACCAGTGATCAACATCACCAAAGGCTTCAGCCTCACGCCAGTCATGCTCCCAGTAGTTCATTCCCAGTATTTTCCTTGTCCTGCTGGTGAGAAGGGCAGGCTCTGGATGCTCCTCCTCTTCAGCAATCTTCCACAATCCTCTGGGTCTTCCTTAATCCACGGAGTTCCACTCAATACTGTGTCATGATGACAGCACCGGCTGGACGGGTAATTTCATAATCCAAAGCCGATGGGTTTTCTAAACTTCTTTAACATCTTGTCACAGTCAAATTCACACTAATGACTGATGATCCCTAAGATACTCGACGCTATCGATCAGCGGTATCCACGTCATTACAACACAAACAAGAAACGTCACCCAGAGAAATGAAAGATGGGAAGGCTGAAGGGTGACAGAGAGCTGGCCAAACACACGATGTGAACGTCCACGTCTCCTGGTGAACTGAATGCTCCTACCACAATTTTTAATTGTTCCTTTTCATCAGCATCCAATGGCAGCTACTTCTGCTCACTTGGGAATCAGAAAGAAGGGTGTAGCTAAGTTACACCCACCCATCCTCTTATCCCTCCAGCTTCCTGCGACAGAAACTTTTGATAGTTCCCCAAAAGGCACAAAAAGGAACCAGTTTTACTTAACTCTTCCCGTTTTGCACTGGGTAGTTTTCATCCACCAGCTGAAGCTATCACATCTCTCCTATCAGGAGACCTCCCAAGTGCATCGTATTCATGTACATGAATCATGAATCCCCTCTCCCCAATTTAAAATGTCAGGATCCACCTACCAAAGGACCAGACCAGCATGTGGCTCCTCCACCCTCTCCCCGCACTAGCTCTCCCTCCACCTCTTCCCTGCCGAGCTCGGTACCCTATTTGCAGAGATGCCTTTAAGGACAGTTTCATTTTCTCCTGCTTCTATTGACACACCAAATAACAACAACAGGATATTACACCGAAGCAAACACCAAACTGGCATGAAGTGACTTCCATGGGTAGTAAGTTAAAATCTAAATCCCATGTATTAAACATATTCATAGGGCTAACACATGAAACATCGATGGCCTTTATCAACACAAAGTCCAGCAACAGGTTCCCCCCACTACCTCAACGAGCTAATTAACAATCCTCTCCCTCATATAAAACCCCTGGATTAAAATGCCAGTAAAAGAGGTCTCTTCTCCATGGAAACGCCGTTCCCAGCTGTGCGTACGTTACCTGCTGAGACGCTGGCACTGGCTGCACCACCGGAGCTTGGGCCGACGCAGAAGAGTGAAGTGCCACAGAAGCTGCTGAGTCGGATCCACCCTCTGAACTCTGCATGCTCACTGCTGGGGAGAGCAGAGGGGAGGTGAGCCAGGGAAAGCAGAGCTACACACCGCAGCGAACGCCCGAGGAACCCGCGGCTAACAGGAACAAAATCCCAGTGGAAGATCCAGGGGAAGGGCTAGGAAGGAAGGTAGCTACCTTCCTACACACAGGACTCTTTTTTAGTCTTGGAGCTAATTTTAATACAGTATTATATTAAGAAAAAAGAAAGTTGCACAATTGTTCCACAGAAAGGAGAGGGAAGGAACAGAAAACGCGTTTCTAAATATAGCCAAAAAGTAGCGTTGGAAAATTAATGTGTCATAGTGAGGATAAATTCAGATCTGGAAGAGTAAGAGCGTGTTTTAAAAATCATTTTTTCTCCCCCTCTGCCTTATCATCTTTAACTACTGCAAAAAAAAAATTTAATCAAATCTATTAAATGCCTGGAACTTAGCTAATGCTCTCACTTGGGAAGTGGGGGGGGTAATTTGGGTTTATACTCACAACCAATAATCAAACAGGAATAGCAGAAGAACAGCGATTGACCATCCTTTTAAAACTCACAAACCACCCCCACAAAGAACCCCCTCCACTCTCCTGCCTGTGCCCTTGCCCCCAAATCCCAGCAGCCTCCCCAAGGTCCCCAAACACAGACACGCCATCGCCCTCCGGTCCTGCTCCCGCGCTGCCACCCTGATGCCCTCAGCACCTGCAAGTCACCCAGGTCCCCCCTGGCCTCACCCAGCATCGCTCAGCCACCTCGGGGAGCATCCCAAAGGCCATGCAGAAATGTCCTGGGGATGGAGAGGTGGCAGGAGAGCACAGTTTTTCTCAGTTTCTTGTGAAAGTTCCTGTTTAAAGAACTATTTTAAGAGGGTTTCTGCTGTCACTTCAAAACCAAAAGATTCAGAAACATCTAGATTTTGAGCAGCGTCATTTCTCCTTTCTCAACCTCCCTGCTGCGCGTAACAGCCTCCAAATAACCGTGTGAAATCTTTTCCGTTTTATTTCCCTTCTCCATCCAATATTTAAACGTTTTCCTCAACTCTGTGCGAGTTAAGAGGCAAAAGGAAAAAGGAGAAACCGAGGGACACTGGACCCTGCTCATTTCATAGCTCTTTGCGGTGAAAAGAAACACAAGGGGGAGGTGAAGTTACAAGTTACCTGTTTATTCTCCTCCACCTATTGGAAAAAAAGAACACAAAAGATTTAGATTCTTCACAAAACAGGTTTTGAAGATTTATTTTCCAGTCAGTGCTGACCCCATATTCCCATGCTACCCATTAGCAAATTACAACAATTACTCTCCTGACTTCCCCGAAACCCCAGAGCTTGCAAGTAATTTTCTCTTTCACATCATCTTTCTTGCATCCAGGAGAAAGAGTAAAGACAGAACCCGCATAGTCACTGCTCCAAACACAACGACCAGATTAATTTAACAAGCCAGAAACAAGGTGAAGAAATTTAACCACTATTTATCACCATTCATGTCACAGAATCAGAATCACAGAATGAATCGGGTTGGAAGAGACCTCTGGGATCATCGAGTCCAACCATTGCCCTGACACCACCATGGCAACTAGACCAGGGCACTAAGTGCCATGTCCAGTCTTTGCTTAAACACCTCCAGAGATGGTGACTCCACCACCTCCCTGGGCAGCCCCTTCCAATGGCTAATGACCCTTGCTGAGAAGAAATGCTTCCTAATGTCCAACCTGAACCTCCCCTGGCGAAGCTTGAGGCTGTGTCCTCTTGTCCTATCGCTGGTTGCCTGGGAGAAGAGGCCGACTCCCACTGCGCTACAACCTCCCTTCAGGTAGTTGTAGACTGCACTAAGGTCACCTCTGAGCCTCCTCTTCTCCAGGCTAAACACCCCCAGCTCCCTCAGCCGTTCCTCGTAGGTCAGACCCTCCAGACCCTTCACCAGCTTGGTCGCCCTCCTCTGGACTCGCTCCATCTTTCTTGAAGTTCAGGGCCCAGAACTGGACACAGGATTCAAGATGCGGCCTCACCAGTGCCGAGTACTCTTGTAGCAGAAGTGACCAAGAGGAGCTATTAAAAGGTGTCTCATGGCTTTTGACAGCCGGTGGAAGCCTGACAGCTTGGCAGCCCCCTGCTACTGCGGAGTTTGCACAAACTGAGAACCTAATTAGTAGTCAACAAAGCCGCTGGTGGGTCAGAGAGAGGATCAGCATCTACACTTGACTTTCTCAGCTCCAGGGCTCCTTACTGGGTGAAGAAGAGCAAAAAGACAAGTCATTCATTTTTGCCAGGGGAATGAGCAGACGGGACCTGACCGTGCATAAGGATAAAACAGCGGTGAGAAGAGCCTTACTCAGACATCGGCGTTTCAGGTAGCGACAAGTTTAAAGCTCTGTTTGCCCAATGCGGCCGGTGATGTCACGTGCAGCGTCACGACCACGGAAGGCATTGCAGAAATCTGAATTTCAGGTTGCATCATCACTGAATGAATCAGGGAGACGAGAAGGCTGCTGCGCTCTGGCAACCTTCTGTTTACACACAGCTAGCTCCGTATCCAAGCAAACAGCGGTGACAGGAAAGGAAATACAGAAAAAACCTAATAACTTCTGGGTGCTATTTCTGGTTCTGCCACCAGCTCGCTCTGTGACCTTGAACAGGATGCTTCCCCTTCCCTGTGCTTCAATTTTCCCACTCCTTAAAAAGCCACAACACTCCCCTAGGTTAAGGTATTTTTCGAGCACTGGTCTCAGGGGGCTGTCAAAATCTGAATGCGTTTGAGAAAGGTAAGTAGTCATGTTACAAGCCTTGAGGGTTGATAAAAACTCCAATTGTCACCGTTTCATTCATAAGCCACATTGCCTTCACGTAAACAGCCTTGCCTTTGTTAATGTCTCCTGCCTAAACCAGCTCCAAAATGCTGGGAAAACAGAGATAAGAGGAGCGTTTCAAAATATTCTTCACATTCGAGTTTGCAGCGAGAGGAGGAAGAAAAGGAGGGGGCAGCAGAAGGATTAGAGAATGGATTGAGAGCAGCCCTGAGGAGAAGGACTTGGGGTGATGGTTGATGAGAAGCTCAACATGTGCGCTTGCAGCCCAGAAAGCCAATGGTGTCCTGGGCTGCATCCCCAGCAGCGTGGCCAGCAGGGCGAGGGAGGGGATTCTGCCCCTCTGCTCCGCTCTCCTGAGACCCCCCCTGCAGTGCTGCGTCCAGCTCTGGGGCCCCCAACAGAAGAAGGACACGGAGCTGTTGGAGCGAGTCCAGAGGAGGCCACGAAGATGCTCAGAGGGCTGGAGCCCCTCTGCTCTGGAGACAGGCAGAAAGAGTTGGGGCTGTTCAGCCTGGAGAAGAGAAGGCTCCGGGGAGACCTTCTAGCACTTTCCAGTGCCTGAAGGGGCTACAGGAAAGCTGGAGAGGGACTTTTTACAAGGGCATGGAGTGATGGGACGAGGGGGAACAGTTTTAAACTGAAAGAGGGGAGATTGAGATGAGATCTGAGGAAGAAATTCTTTGCTGTGAGGGTGGTGAGACACGGGCCCAGGTTGCCCAGAGAAGCTGTGGCTGCCCCCTCCCTGGCAGTGTTCAAGGCCAGGCTGGATGGGGCTTGGAGCAACCTGGGCTGGTGGAAGGTGTCCCTGCCCATGGCAGGGGGGTTGGAACTGGATGGTCTTTAAGGTCTCTTCCAACCCAAACCACTCTGTGATTATGATTCTATGATATCACACAGCTTTCTCCTGCAAGTCAAGCGTCTTTGAGTGCCGAGAAGGGAAAGCGGCAGCATCCTCTGCACCGGTTCCCAAGCTCCCAAAAACAGCTTGGAAAAGGAGCAGGCGGCTGACGTGAGAGCCCCTGGGAGCGAGAAGGGTGCCCCTGGGTGCTGGGTCTGTGCTGCAGCTCTGCCAGCCAGGAGATGCAGTTCCTCCAAGTATTTTTCCACAGAATGTATAAACTATCAGCTCCTGAACGCTCAAAGAAAACCGCTTCAGAGCTAAATGCCGAGACCTCAAACGTCTAATAACTGCTGCTGATCAGAGCCAGAGCAGGGAATCTGTCCCGGGGAACTATTTGGTTTATTTTTCTCTGGTGCTCTGGGCCTCGCTCCATGGGACGGGTAAGCACAAGGCGAGCTGAGCACCAGCAGCCACCCCGGGCAGCTCCCAGACTTCAAATAAAAGAGGATTTAAGTCCCTGCCTTCCTCAGGCCCAGGGTCGCTTCTGTTGTAATTGCAGGCCGACCTACTTGGGGGTTTTATACTAGAAGAAAATGTCATCATTTGAAGTGAATATAACTCCCAGCTGCCCTTATTTTTATTTCGTGAGAGCAGCCTCACATAAATCAGGGGTGGGATTGGCACAGTCTTGGCTCTCGTGGGGTATTTAGGTCTTGTATTTACATTTACATTCATTTTTTAAGGTGAAAATGTAAAACATTTTAGCTCCCCTACACCACCAGCCAGTGCATGCTTTTTTTTTAAAATCCAGAATAACCACACAATCATACTAGCATTGCTTTCAAAATACTAAAATCATTACCATTTCAGTGAATCACTTGCTCATTTGAAGACAAAACATATCATGAACTATTTTATTTAATTAGCTTTTCAAAGCTTACTTGCTCATGCTTTGATGTTATTTAAACTTTTTAAATTCCTTTATTACATCCTTTTGCAGGACTTTTGAAATAGAATATAATACTGGGATATAAATGAGGGAAAGGAAAATGTCTTCGATGAATTTTTTGTTGTTGTTTTTAAGAACAGTCAATTATTCTACCTCACAGAATCACAGAATCAATCAGGTTGGAAGAGCCCTCTGGGATCATCGAGTCCAACCATTGCCCTGACACCACCATGTCAACTAGACCAGGGCACTAAGTGCCATGTCCAGGCTTTTCTTCAACCCCTCCAGAGATGGTGACTCCACCACCTCCCTGGGCAGCCCCTTCCAATGGCTAATGACCCTTGCTGAGAAGAAATGCTTCCTAATGTCCAACCTGAACCTCCCTTGGCGAAGCTTGAGGCTGTGTCCTCTTGTCCTATCGCTGGTTGCCTGGGAGAAGAGGCCGACTCCCACTTCACTACACCCTCCCTTCAGGTAGTTGTAGACTGCACTAAGGTCACCTCTGAGCCTCCTCCAGGCTAAACACCCCCAGCTCCCTCAGCCGTTCCTCGTAGGTCAGACCCTCCAGACCCTTCACCAGCTTGGTCGCCCTCCTCTGGACTCGCTCCAACACCTCAACATCTTTCTTGAAGTGCGGGGCCCAGAACTGGACACAGGATTCAAGGTGAGGCCTCACCAGTGCCGAGTACAGAGGGACAAAGTTTCTCACAGCTACTTATATTTAAGCTTCCCAGTAAACCTTGGTGGGTGTTATTACCAAACAACTTCTTCTCAAAGAGGATTTAAATGTGGGGCATAAAAATCCACCAGGAAAATGACTGCCTTGAAGGACAGGAATCAATGGTAAATCAGATTTTTGATGACTGAAGAATATACTCCATTTAAAATCAAGATATAAAGGCAGAAAAGTTAATTTTTCCAGGTGAAATTGCTATAATTATGTTTGCCTTTTTATTAATGAGATTTAGCATACCTAACAGCCAGGATGCTCAGCTGCACACAGTTTGTGCTCCAAGTTTTCTTTCTGTTCAGCAGATCTTGAGCTGACCAGGGGGTAAAATAACCAAGGAATAACCTGCGGTCACATTTCCATACACAAGTTCATGATATAGCTATGAATTTTTAATAGAAATCTCCTGATACCTGGTATTTTACTGAAAATAATGGGAAGGTTGTAGTTTAATTTTTTAAAAAAAGAATTATTTCTCATCCATAACATTGACCGGCTAGGATCAAAATTCAAATCCAAGTTCTTGCGCTTTTTTGTTTGATTTTGTGCATTTTTTGCATACTTTGAAAGGAAGGCTTAGATATAAAAATAGTTATTTGGTTTCTGGAACTTTTATTCAGGTTTAGTTGGCTTGGAGCTTAGATAAATAGGAAAACCAGAACAGCAATAACTGATTCAGAAGAAATAAAACGCTATTTAACCATCCCATTCTCTGTGGGCTCTAAGTGGCATTTTCTGCCCTGATTACAGAAAAAGGAACTATCGTTTTTACCTTTAATAGATTCACAACGGAGAATCCTCAACGCTCCCAAAAGTGGCTGCAAATAATAAAGGGAATGCAGGAAATAGCAGATTTTGCCTTTCTTTTCTAGCAGACACACACTGTCCATCAAGTTTATCCACTACACTCTATGTCACTTTTATTTTAGTGAAGAAAATCTTAAATATTTTCCATTTCATTCAACATTTTTGGCTTAGTCTGTATTGAATAATCTGCCCTGAAAAGGCATTAGCTATGTTTTAACCAGAGCATAGAAAGGAAATGTTTCATTCTTTGGAAGAAGAAACCTTTTTATTTTTATGTGAATGAAAATGCAATCGAGTGAATTACACCACCTTAGAGCAGAACTAAGGCAAACACTTGTATCAAACCCAGCTTGCCTCCACATGCATCCTTCATGCACGTGTCTCCCAAGCATGATATCTCCAAGAAACAACAGGCGTTCCCCTGAAATTCCAATCAGGAAAATATTATTTTTTTTTTCCATTGCCTGTAAAACTCAGAAGCCAGAGGAGCACCCGAGCAGGCACTTGCAGATGGCCAGCACGTGGCTCTGAACCGAGACAAAGGGCCAAGTAGATTCCTGCTTTTGCACCCTCTTTGGAAAAACATGAAGCCAGCTCATCCATCTGTGAAACCAAAAGAAACTTGGATGGCTGAGCCAAAGCGAACCTGCTCTCCCAGCATCCACATTTAGGAGATATCTTTTCCTTCAGACCACACCAGCGACGCTCGGAGAACAAAGCTCCCAACACGGCTGTTAGCAACGGGTGTAGCTCAAAGCAATTTGAAGTCTGGCTGCTCAGCACCTGAACTTAATCCTTGTCCAAAACGTTCTACAACTGGCAACCATGATACGAGCTTGACTTAAGAGAGCTACAGTACTGCCTGGTTTTTTAATTGCTCTAAAAGCCTTGGAAGAAGAGCCTGCTATTCTGGCTTCCAGACGGCGCCAGGAAACGTGGGAGCAGGTTAGGACTGGACAGAGTCTTGGCTCATCAAAACCTTGGCCTTCGCACCAAAACCCCTCACCCCACGGCGAGGACAGTCCGTAACGCCTGTAGCCACACGACGCCGAGCCACCCCACAGAGCCTGGGATACTGCGGGATCATAGAATCACAGAGTGGTTTGGGTTGGAAGGGACCTTAAAGACAATCTAGTTCCAACCCCCTGCCACAGGCAGGGACACCTTCCACCAGCCCAGGTTGCTCCAAGCCCCATCCAACCTGGCCTTGAACACTGCCAGGGAGGGGGCAGTCACAGCTTCTCTGGGCAACCTGGGCCAGAGTGTCACCACCCTCACAGGAACGAATTTCTTCCTCATATCTAATGCCCGGCATCCCTGCTACCAGCAACGAGCACCCGTGTACCGTTCGCATCCTGAGGGCTGGAGCAGCATTCGCCTTTCGCGACCAGCCCCTCCTAAACCAGCATCCCCTTCCAGCTAAAGGATGGGGGAGAGGTTTGGGCCACATCTGTACACTGAGCAGTGTGAATGTGCACCATCACAGCTCAAAGTGAGCTCTTCCAGACTAACAGGAGCTGGTACTTGAGCTGGTTCATCTAAAGAGCATCTAAACCATGTGTTGTAACCTTCAGCCTTTTAATAAGCAGTGGCAAGGGGAGGGGATGGAAGGGGGAAGCAAACATGACAAGGAACTTGATAATAAGCTGATTCTGGAGAGTCTGCTTATAACATTGCTTCAAAATAATATAAACAGAGAAGGCAACAGAGCCTTCCACTGATTAGGTTAAATTAATTTAAAACAGAAGCAAACGCTGCTTGTCTGAGAGTTCTAGTTACCTGGAAACACAGATAAACCCTAAACAAGCGTTCCAAGGGCAGCAGGCAGGATAGTGGGTTTTTTTCAGAAACCTGGTCCTCATGGAAAAATACAAATTTGGAGATGGCTTTTATTAGCAATAGTTAATAATATACCAAAATATAAATATACACTCAGTCTTTAATTAGATTTCATGGAATCAAGTCAAGTAATAGATATATACACACACACCTAAGGGTTGTGTGACAGCAGTTCACTAAATCTTTGCTGTTTCTTTAAAAGTAACTTTCAGAGAGGCAGAAGAGAGTGAAGAATGTACCTGTGCTGGCCGTGTAATTTGGAGATTCTTTAAGAGCCAGTTGAGGCTGAATAGCAGAAGCCGTGATGGTTTAATGTTGCCTGTGGACAAACCCCTCGTGCACGGATCTCAGACCCGAACACGGGCAAAGTAACGTTGCAAACCTCCCTCCCATACAAAAACCTGTCCCGTTTTCTTTCTGGTTTAATAATCCCAACACTCTCCAAGTGTCAAAAGCCAGGACTGGATTCCTTGAGATTTCAATGATCCTTTCTGGTGCTCAGAAATCCAGGGGCCAGCACACAGCCTATTTACTGCCACGCTGCATTTCACCCTCCGTCTCCCACAGACTTAACCTCCACGAGTCCCTGTTTGCTCTTCAGAAAAAGTCCAACAGCTTCCAGATTTTTAGCCTAGCACAACTCTGTCAACAGGGGCTTGAAACTCCTTGTTTCTTTCCTATTAACTACTGCAACCTCTGCATTGGTGCCATCTGGGAAAAGCAAGCACAAGTTCTGGGCTCAAATTAATAATTTTCCCATATTTTTAGTGTGTGTGCTGTAGAGGTTTCCCAGGGCTGTGATTCAAGAGGGGAAATACAGCGCATCAAGCAAAAATCTGACACAAAATCATTTCAAAGGTTCCTTTCTTCAAAGGTAGTCTACAACTGCCTGAAGGGAGGTTGTAGTGAAGTGGGAGTCGGCCTCTTCTCCCAGGCAACCAGCAATAGGACAAGAGGACACAGCCTCAAGCTTCACCAGGGGAGGGTCAGGTTGGACATTAGGAAGCATTTCTTCTCAGCAAGGGTCATTAGCCATTGGAAGGGGCTGCCCAGGGAGGTGGTGGAGTCACCATCTCTGGAGGGGTTTAGGAAAAGCCTGGACATGGCACTTAGTGCCATGGTCTAGTTGCCATGGTGGTGTCAGGGCAATGGTTGGACTCGATGATCCCAGAGGGCTCTTCCAACCTGATTGATTCTGTGATTTCTAAGACAAATCTTAAAGTTTCAATCGTCAACCAAACCTGAACATCTGGTTACTTGGCCGCTGTGGTCTGTAGCTCTGCTTCCACATCCTCTCAGGACCATCCCGGGTACCTGGGTACAGCTAAGCCTCCCGTGGCAGAACTGGGCTGATTTTGGAACAAAGACCTGCAAACCTTGGTACTCAACTGCGTTTTTGCAAGACCTGCTTTTATAGCTTGTCCTATGGCAGAAAACTCTGGAAGATGTCACTTATTTTAAATTAATTCCAAGAGATTGGCCTAATTTAAACCCGTATGTTCATCAGCCATCACTTTTTAGTTGTTTGGACTAGACAATCCTTTCAATGGGCCTAAGGCTAGGCAGCCTTTCGACAATTTAAGTGTGAAGTAGGAGATTTGCTGCAGTATTTCATTCAGATGTGGGGCGGCAGCAGCAGCTCTTTCCATCGTGCCTATCCAGTGAACAGAAGCAACCACTGCCAACACAGTCCAGTATATTGTTATTTATTTATATAGCACCATTTACAAGCACTGTGGTGCTTAACAAAGTTAAGCAGAACAAGCCACAAGCATAAACTGTGGCTGTTGAGAGAAGAGACGACTTCATCTCAGATTTTACAGCAGCAGCTGAGTCAGTGCTGCGGAGATCTCCGGGCGAGATTCCCCCATGGGGTGGACTGAAACATGGCACGAGGGGATAAACAAGCGGTCACGAGTGTTAGTCGTGCTGTGGGTTTGTACTGGGTAGTTTGAGAAGCCAGAAAGGAGAGTTGGAGCAAGGAGAGAAACAAGAAGGGGCCACTTTTCCCCTCTGAAAGGCAGGTAGTGCCCGGGAGGCAGGAGGAGGAGGAGGGCTTGTTTGCTTTCTCCTGACACTGAGGGCAAGTTTCTTTGACTCTCAAACATCTGCATGAGCTCTGACTCCACCATCCTTCCGCCCACACACGAGATGCTCTTCCAGGCTTAACTCGGCACACTCCTGGGGAGCATCGCCCTGACCCGGGACTGGTGTCACTGGGGAGGAACCACCACGGACGTCCAGGCTCCCTTCCACAGAAAATGGGGTCTCGCCCCTTTATGTGCCGGTGCCACACCAAAACATCCTCATGGGGACGTGCAGACTTTTCTCACGAGAGTTTGGGATTTGCTTGTGGATGATTCTGCTTCTCCACGCGCAGTAAAACCGCCCCAAGTTCAAAATCTGCGTTGCCTGAGTGCATTTGTGAGTGCACTCATCAGAGTGACAGGCTGGCATGGGGGGGGGGGTCCCAAAACTAAACTCACAGTTGTTATTCAATTGTTCCATCGCAGCATTCAGTGCGTGTTTCAGCAAGTAATGGGACAGAAGCAATTGCTTTCCAGACCGATGCATTGCTACCAGTGAAGAGGGGGAATGAGCTGGGGTTTGGAAATTTAAGGTTCATACAGCTTATTGGTGAGTGGTCCTGCAGACTCCAGGACTAAACAAGACCTCAAATAGAAGACAAAAACAATCTAGAGAAGACAAAACAATCTAGAAGACAAAAAAAAAAAATCTAGAGACAAGCAATTCTTCCTGGAAAGGGAAAGAAATGAGATGGTTGCTTTAGATGCCCTAGAAACAGTTTGGGAATATGAATATTCTGCGCTTGGAGAAAGGCACTGCTGTATTTTTGGCAAGGACAGTAAGAGGACAGACCATATTATAGATGAATGGGAGAAGAAAAAGGCTTGCAAAAACTGTACACTGCTCTAAGAGTTCACACTCTCCCAAAGAAAGAGAATTGCCTGTTACTGAACTAGAATTAAATGAGTTCTATCTTTTCTCCAGGCCAACAAATTCCTGTGGGCAGTATTTTTGGCCTGGAGATATGAGTGGGTGGCGACAGACACCTTCTGTCTGTAGTCTGGCCGGACAGGGGTTCAGATAACACCCAGAAAACTATTTAATTTTTTTAACCATTCAATAAGTGGGCAAGGCAAAGCCGTGGTTTTAAAAGCTCTAGCATGGTGCCGACAGATCAGGATCGTGCTTAGAGTCGATGAAGCTGAGGGCGAAGATTTAAATCCTTTTGAATCATAAAGTCACGGGGCGGGGGGAAGCTGTCTTCAGCCCTGAGACTGCTTCGAGGGGTTACGGGGGCACCACCCAGCACCCTGTAGGGTGCAGGCGAGGAGGCAAAGCGGGGCACAGGGGGAGGAAGGGGCCGATGCTGGGGGAGGATGCGGGGCTCGCCGTGTTTGGGTAGCAACAGCGGTTGCTCCCCGCGTTGCCTAGTGACGCGCCCTGGACACTCCTGTTGCTGGGCAACGCGGGGAGCTCTTCCCAAACCAAACATCCCCATCCCCGGCACGAACCCACACTAAATATGTCAGCGGGTATTTTCAGAAGCCCGGGAGGACTGACAAATAATTTCTTTGCTATAGTAACAGTGAGGGGGGGAAGGATCTGCGGGGTTTGGTGCTTTGTTTTGGTTTTATTTTCTTTTCATTAATTGTTTCGTTCAGAAGGAACGGATTATCGGGCTGGGCAGCGTTCTTCTGAGCAGATGCCCAGGAAAGGAAGCTTTTTGTTATTAAATCCTTGTTTTTAAAAGCATTATTAAGGAGTTAACCTCTTTTAGAGGCAGTAGTAACTGGTTGTTACACAAAGCCGCGTGTCCCCAGTTCACTGCCCGGGGAAGCACCGCGCAGGCACCAGCACCGCACGGCCAGAGCTACCCGCAAACGCACCAGTCCCTGAGCAAGTATTCTTGTAACTTTTTTTTTTTCTTTTTTTTTTTTTCTCCTAGAAGTTTTCCAGCAGAATTTAGATCCCTTTAAAGCAGGATTTAGCTCACTTAAAACAGGTTTGCTTTTCTTGGTGGTATCTATGAGTGTGGGGAAAGGCAGTCTGGCTGGGAAATAAGCTTTTGGGAGAGGGCGTGTGTGGTTTTTGAGTGGCTTCTGATTTGATGAAGAGGAGAAATTCATGAGAAACGTTTGTGGAAGTAGAAGAAAACATCTAAGAAACTTATTTAAATTCTCTACTTTGCATTTTTTACATTAAAATTTGAGGCAACTAATGATAAGCAAAGATTTATGAACACTCAGAGGATTTTAAGGGAGCGCTTGCTCTCTGTGGAAATAAAGAACAGAGAGAGGCTTTTGTTGGGCTGGTGGAAACGGATCATTGTCCTGGGCACAGTGGTACGATCTAAACCATAAAAGTTCTGCTGCGCTTGCTAATCATCATTAAGGCCACGTGCTGCTGTCACAGGCTCCCAAATTCTATAGGAGCGAGATCTGGGCAGAATTTGTCCCTCCAACTTTTAAATCTAAGCTTAGGCATCAGCATCGCATCAGCTCACCTTCACAGTGATTAACGATGAAGCTCAGCAGTGAAGCTGCTGATTTCCAGGGGTGCTTTTAGTGCTTCCTTTGGCTTTTCTCTGGTATTTGTCTACTAAAGGCACAGTCCAGGGCGCTTGCCACAGAATTGCAGCAAGGCACTCACTTTTCTGAGGCCGATGCCATGAAAAGCAGAAATCACTCATTCTCTGGGTAAGAAATAAAACCTCACAGTACTGGGCACTTCTTAAATAAGGTCTTTCAAAAATTCCATTCTTTATTTAAGGATTTCTTTTTTTCAAACTATTGCTGACCTCAGCCCCTAAAATACTCCTTGGTCTTCTAGCATTTGATTGCATTTATCTCCTTCTCCGAGGGACTCGCGTGTCTCTTGCATGAGAACGGGAGGCCCAGGAACATTTTCAAGGAGGCAGCTGATCTTTTTCTTGTGATATTCAGAGCAGCGTTCAATAGGGAGCAGACACTAAAGCAAGACAGCCAAGAGTTCGACGTAGCTTGGCAACTTAAAAATGACAACCAAAAATTAAGAAATGTCCTAACTTGAAGAATCTGCCCAGCAAAGGGATAAAATACGCACCATTTGCAGCTATTTGAGGTGATCTCGTAGCATTTGCGCTCATTACACAAAAAAAGTAAACTCAAAATAAGTTCCTTTACTCAACAGCATCCCTGCATATCCTACCTATTGCCCTACGGTAGACTTCAGCACTGAAACCTTCAAGCTGTGTGAAATATAGTTAAAAGATGCTTTAACATTGCAACGTTTGGCCAAGTAAAAAGACTTCAAAAGCGAATTCTGGCTACGAGGAACATCTCTGCCGGGACAGCAGGAGCAGCACAGATGAACACGACCAACCTCTTGATAACTCTGGTCTTACTCAAACGCCAGCCTGTGAAGCAAGCCAAAACTGGCTGTCTAGACCTCCTTGCTCCTTCCACCAGAATTACTAGTGATATCTTTGCTGGCATTGACCCAAGACCCATCAGCTCAGTTCAGAAGCTGCCCTGAAGGAGCCACTATTATTCCTTTTTAAGATGGGCAAATTAATCCAAGACTCTTCTCATTTCATTCCTTTCTGCTAAGTGTCCTCACTCTTACTTTAATATGCTAAAAAGTTATTGCTGGGATGAGGAAAGCACATTAAAATTGAGAGCTGACACTTTCTTATCTCAAGTGAGGATGTTAGTGGTGGGTTTTAGGGTTTCAGTTGCTGCAGTCCTGTTACTCCCACACAGAGCTATGCCTGACAAGAAAAAGAGTTTCCAGCTTCCCAACTTTTACTGAAAAAGTAAAAAGAAGAACTCAATTTCAGAAAGTCACTATTTAAACACTCAGCCTTCCTTATTTTTATCTCCTAGTGGTTTTTAATCCAACCTTATACTTTGGGGAATTTCTGGCCTCATGGGAGAGGGGGCAGTTTATTTGCAATCCTACAGCAGCTCAAGCCCCCACTTTTTTTTTTTTCCAAAGTATCTTTCTACTTTTGCTTTCTAGAAAATTAAATGTACATCATGCACTTCTTGCAAGAAGAGAGCAATGTTAGAAGCGTTAAGTGTGACTGCAGGAGCTATTTCCAGTCTATACAGCATTCACTGCTGAGCAGTATATTGAAGAGGCCGGGAAATGCTAATGAACTCCAAACTGCTAGAGATACAGTCCTAAAGAGAAGGAAAAAGGCACTTGAAGAGATTTTTTTTGCCCATTCCATCTCCCAGAAACCATACGAAACTTTAACACCTCCCTTTGGCTAAAGCTTTCCAAGTTACACTTGAAAAACTGAAAAAGGAAAAACAGATGGGGGTGGGGGAGTGGATAGAGATGATCCCACAGAGCAAAAATATCCATTAGTGGTAAATTCCACCATCTCCTTCCCCTTCCCAAAAAAAAAAAAAAGAAACTGGACTGCATGGGTCAGATTCCAGCCGCAAACTGGGAAACCAGCTCCAACCACATTCACTCAGACAGCCCTTTTTATTCTCTTGCTTGTCTAACTGGCTGCTAAGCAACCTGAGCAGCGTTGCTGCTCACATGCATTAAGTATGAACTATTATTTCATGCCTTCCCCCCTTTCTACAAAAAAGCAGCCACCTCAGTTCACAGCAGACAGTTCTTTTTCCAAAAGTAAATGCTAAACTAAGCTGGAAACAAGAGTTAAAGCCGAGTAAGGGTTAAATATATCCAGTTTACCTACAGGATGCTCTCGATGCAGGCGCTATGCGATGCATAGGATTTCCAGCACCCAGCACTAGCCACCTACCCCCAAACACCCTCATTAGGAGCTGAAGCCCTAATTTTTGGTGTACCAGGAGATACAGCTACTGTGAGCCAACCTCTGGAGGGAACTAACTCTGTGCTGCCTACGCAGGGACTCTAAAATCCTGCTTTAAGTTCAGAGTGAAGCAATGAAACGAGTCCAGAGGAGGCCATGAAGATGCTCAGAGGGCTGGAGCCCCTCTGCTCTGGAGACAGGCTGAGAGAGTTGGGGCTGTTCAGCCTGGAGAAGGGAAGGCTCCGGGGAGACCTTCTAGCACCTTCCAGCACCTGAAGGGGCTACAGGAAAGCTGGAGAGGGGCTTTTGACAAGGGCATGGAGTGACAGGACGACGGGGGACAGTTTTAAACTGAAAGAGGGGAGATTGAGATGAGATATTAGGAAGAAATTGTTGACTGTGAGGGTGGTGAGACCCTGGCCCAGGTGGCCCAGAGAAGCTGTGGCTGCCCCCTCCCTGGCAGTGTTCAAGGCCAGGTTGGATGGGGCTTGGAGCAACCTGGTCTGGTGGAAGGTGTCCATGCCCGTGGCAGGGGGTTGGAACTGGATGGGCTTCAAGGTCCCTTCCAACCCAAACCAGTCTGTGGTTTTGACACAGAACGGTGACACTCCTGTATCCAAAGTAATTAACAATTTACAATAGAGGAGGAAGATGCTGCTAAGGACAGTAAGGCCTCAGGACAAGAAATTTTTCACCTCCAGGAAGACTCTGAAGGCAGGAGAAGGAAGTGGCTGCACAGGCTGCCCTGGGAGGAAAGAGCCCAGCACTCCTCCAGCCCAGTGACGTTTTTGAGTAATTACAAAACCTTAAGATCCATTCTAATGTTAATTTGCTGGCTAGTTGTTGTGGAGAAGTGTAATTAGATGTTGTGTAGCTACCATGCAGACTGGAAGGAATGCTAAGAATGCCTCCGCTTGCAAACTGAACAGCAGGAAGACCAGTGGCTGGAGCAGAGAGGAGCACCCACACACCTCTAGAGCCTGGGAAGGAGTCCAGGTACAGAGCAGGTCCTGGCATCAGAAAGTCCTGGCATCAGACCCTCTCTCTTCAGCTGCAGAAAACGCCACTGCAGTGAAAACACCAGCACTGCCAAGCGATGGCAACGTTGGGCCAAGCCACCAGCCAGCGAGCAGTAAGGTCAGGCACCAGGGTCCTTCCAGGGAGCAGAAGGGTACCGCTGCATCACACCTCACATTGCCATGCTCCAAAATAAAAAAGAATTTAGTATTTGCCTCAACTGACAGCATCCTATTGATTTATGTCACCATCTTAATTCAAGTTGTCAGGCTAAATGTTTTCTCTAACACAGTCCAGCCAGAAAATATTTGTTTTTCAAATTATGAGACATTTCCTGGGTTGGGGCAACAATAGTGGGCTACAGCTGAGGATGACAAAACCTTTCCAAATTAAAACAGATCTCTTCATACGCAATGACTCTGCTCATTTCACAATTAAAAGAAGCAACAATTGTGGGTTTTGGTTTGTTTTTTTTTTAACACTAATGTCACAGCACATTTGGAACCAGAATCAGACATCATTTCATTTCTGAAACGTACCTATTACAAGGACTGCCAGATTTGATATAAGTTTTCCTCCACAAAATAAATTGATTAAATGGAGTCCCTAAAGCTTTGTAACAGTAAACTTCACGTAGCAGTTTTGTAATTTGCAGGTGGAAATACAGAAGAATATTCATTTGCAGCCTAATGCAATTACCAAGTTACTCTGCAAAATAGTATTTTTAAGCTATCAATAGTATCTAAATTATTCAGGGATGGAAAAAACATCCATCTCCTCTAGAAAGGAAAGCCATCAGCTGCTGAGGACAAAGTAACTACCCTCCTAAGGCTGAATAATCAGCAAAGCAAATACTAGTAGAAAAGCGCAGCCCCATTAGCAAAGAGAAAAGTTTTCTAGGGATATTCTTGCCCAGATTTTAATTCTTAAATCATATGAATGAGGTGGCGGCGGAGGGGGAGGAATCGAGCCTCTTCTGCCAGGTTCCCGGAGAAAGGTGGAATCCCCCCCACTGCCCAGATGTAATTAACAGTGCAAGGATTAACGAAACTATCATTATCGTTATAAGCAAGGTCAACCTCCCTCACAGTGACACCCCAGTTGACTCAAGAGACTTTTGTATCAAACCTGCAAAAACCAGGAGCAGATCTTTTCTTTCTGGAGCAACTACAGAGGTGCGAGGATGTTGTCCGAGCTGTAGCACCTGGAAACTCCGTGCTTCCAGGAGCACCAGTTGAATACTGTGGTTTTCAGCAGCCTCCAGAATTGCCTGGAGCATCCATCCATTCTGTTTTTTTGCAAAAAAAAAAACAGTGCAAGAAACACTGAATTGCTCGAGCCATCAGCATCAACTTTTCCCTTTATTCTACTGCAAAGAACAATGAAGATTTGTCATTACGTGAGGCAGAGGGAGATCAGCCTGAGACACTAAGAGCCAAGACCCTGCTCCTCTGTGTGGGCTGGGAAGCTTTCAGTGGATTTTTTTTCTGTAAGAGAGATTGCAGGGGTGGCTTGATTAAATCACCTCAACTGATTCTCCTGTCTGAGCTGCGCAGCTTTGAAAGCATCAGAGGAATCAGGCAGCATTCATATCTTCCAGTGGTATCAGGAATTCACTTTTTTTTTCTTTTTAAATTATGAATTATTTAGCTATCAACCCATTACTGCTCTCTGTTCATTTTCCTTTCACTGACTGAATTGCATAAACCTGCCTTTAAAAAGAAAGCCAGAAGACACGTGCTAACACTAATCTCCCTATTCCATAGGGTAAATCTCCTATTTGCCCCAAAAAAAGACAAAGAAGGAAAAAAAAGACATTTATGAAGGGGAAAGAGGACAGGTTGAGGCGCATTAATTATGGATGGGTTTGGGCAATGTCAAATGAAACATCACTTTCTTCTGTCACTTGAAGTGTTGGACTGGGGTTGCTACAACATCCATACAGCGAAAACCACAACTGGTTTAAAATACTATATACAAAAAATTACTGTTCTGCTAACAGACCCTTTGCCAATACCAGTGATTTTATAACCATAGTTAGTTTAAACCAACAGCAACAGAGTTATAAGTCAGCAATATGGTATTTTATTCTTAAATATTTGCTTGGGATGCTACTTGACATCAGACTTCCGTCAAAATAAACTTTAGCAAATGGTATGTTAAATGATCCCATCTGCTTGCTTCAAAGGCAAAAAAAAAAAAAGAGTAGATTTTGTTAATCCTAAATTTCCAGCTCAATCTTCCAAAGCAGAAGGGTCAGTTTCTGTTCTTATTTAGCATGTGGTAAATCAAAAGTGAATGGGTTTAGCTCAGTGGTATAGATCAGGGGAGTACATACAATCCAGACATTAACAGCAGTTTTTAAAAATCAAGTATGACATTGATTTTCTTAGGGGAGAAGCTCTACTTTCTGTAGATGGAGGGAAAAAAGGAAACATCACCATCTTCTCTGCATCTGCACTTACGTTGCTCAGGCAAAAAACACTCCAGGAGAAATAACGCACGTTGTTCAGCTGAGTATTCACATCAGGTCTTTTTTTTTTCCCCTCCTACAATCACTATATGCCAAAAAAAGTCAGCGAGCTCATCCCGGAGCACTGACACAACGCTACGGAGGGATCCTTCAAAGATACAATTCAAGAAATGCACTCAAAGGAGTACTACAAGCAGTTGCTATTAAGTTCACAAGATTGTTGCCTCTAGGAAAGAGGCAGTTGCAGCAATGATGCCAGAAACCATTTGCAAAGAGAAAAAAACAAAGAAATTTCTTTAAAAAAATTGTGTTTGCAGCCTTGCTCTCCAGTCCTGCGAGTGTGTGCCCATGGGTGGCCAAGGGAGAATGTTGGCTGTGGTTCCGCAGTGGGAAAACACCCCCCGTCGTTATAAACTCATCAAATGGCATCAGGGCAGAGATTATTTTACCTTCCAAAATAGGTTTTTAACAGAGTAATGTCTCAAAGGAATACGGCAGTTCACTCACTGTGCCGAGCTGAGTAAGATTTCTGCGGGGTGGAGAGGAGGGCAGACTTCTTAAAATTAAAATCCTCTGTTCTGACTTTATTGGACCATATTATTGCATACCTTGATCACTTTAACTTTCAGCATTCACCTTTAACGGATCAGTATATGCTACTGCTGATTTGGGAGAAAACCATGCGTCCAGGAACAGGCAGTCGCTCAACCCTTAATTTCTGATGCAAGAAAATTAGTAAAATTTTAATAAACCTGATAAAGGTATAAAAATTCTTACAGAGAGGCCACAGGCTGTCAGTTCTTACCAGCTTTCAATTCACTATCAGGCTAGAATAGCTCTAAGCCAGAAGTGTAAAGTAGAAATTCATCCATAGACAATTTACTTTTCTCCAGCAGAAATATTACCAAATGTTCTGGCTAATCATGTAATTCAATCCTCATATATGAAAAAAAGCAGTAGGAAATGAGGAGATGCATTCAAAACCTTCACTGTGGAACATTTTGTTGTCCAACATCATAATATAAATTCAACTAAGTAGCTGCCAAAACGAAAGCTATCACAAAAATTCCTTAATGGTAGACTAATAAGAGACTCGTCACCAAAGTATTAAGTAATTCATCGGGGAACATGAATAAGAATTGCAATGTATGATGTATTAATTTAGTTATTTGGTGGCATTTAAGAAAAAAGCTTGAGTTATAAGGACATGAGGTTAGAATACAGCTGGAAAAATTCAATCCACGACATAAATTGTCTCTTGAAATGTGCAAAGAGAGGGAGTGCCACTGAAACTACCCTGTGTTATAAACTATCCTGTGTTTCTCATGGGGTACTGCAAACACAGCAACATGGAACAACAGAGTTTAGCTCGTCTACAGTTCATCTTCCCAAATATTTTTGTTCCAAAATTCACTTTTTGAGAGCACTCTACGTGTGTATTCATTTGGATTGTAAAGCAGCCTGAAGAATGATACTGGAGTCACTTCAGCCAGAAATCCCCCAATCACTCTTTTCCCCAAAAGAATTTCTCTAATTAAATAATTTATCCAGGGGTTGGTTGATTGTTTTCCCCTCTCGATATTTCATAGAATTGTTAGGGTTGGAAAAGACCTAAAAGATCATCAAGTCCAGCCGTTGACCCAACACCACCACGCCTGCTAAACCATGTCTTGAAGTGCCACATCTAGACGTTTTTTGAGCCCCTCCAGGGATGGTGACTCCACCACCTCCCTGGGCAGCCTGTTCCAATGGCTAATGACTCTTTCAGTGAAGAAATTCTTCCTAAGATCCAGCCTGAACCTCCCCTGGCACAACTTGAGGCTGTTTCCTCTCGTCCCATCACTTGTTACCTGGGAGAAGAGACCGACCCCCCCTCGCTGCACCCTCCTTTCAGGCAGTTGTAGAGAGTGAGAAGGTCTCCCCTCAGCCTCCTTTTCTCCAGGCTAAACACCCCCAGGTCCCTCACCCGCTCCCCATCACACTTGTGCTCCAGACCCTTCACCAGCTTCGTTGCCCTTCTCTGGACTCGCTCCAGCACCTCAATGTCCTTCTTGTAGTGAGGGGCCCAAAACTGAACACAGTTCAGAGCAGAGAGCAGAGAGAAGACGACACGGAGCAGCCACAGTCGTGCCTCTGCACAAAGTATTCTGAGAGGGCACGAAGCAGAGCAGTAATGATACCATCCCAAAAAACACGTATGTGCTTTCGATCAGTGAGTAAAGCAGCAATCAGTTGAGGACTGCAAAGCATTTTATAAATATTAATCCTTCCAAGCCTACCCATCTCAACTTTCTGACTGCTGGAAAAAGGTGGGTAATGAATTTTTCCCTAATGGAAACTGCAAATGAAAGCACAGAGCAAATAAAGCAGGGCTTCCCAAACAGACTCAGAAGTACCAATAGATGTGGCATCTGGATTAGAAAAAGATGGGACTTTGCTAGATCAGAGACTGAGTCCCACAGGAGAGTCTCGCTGCTCCCGCAGAAACCCCAGCAAGGACGGGGTCTGGAGGCAAGGAGGTGCACCAGAAATGTGGAATAAAGATCCTTCAGCATGGTGTAACTCTTGGAACTACACTCTATCATAACGTATATATATGTACATATACAGGTATACAGAATCATAGAATCATTTAGGTTGGAAAGGACCTTTAAGATCATCAGGTCCAACCGTTAACCCAGCACTGCCAAGTCTACCACAAAATCATGTCCCTTAGCACCACATCTGCACATCTTTTAAATACCTCCAGGATGGGGACTCAACCACTTCCTTGGGCAGCCTGTTCCAATGCTTGATAACCCTTTTGGTGAAGAAACATATATATATGTGTGTGTGTGTGTGTATCTAAAAGAATAAAATATACACGTATCTCCACATACACAGATATAGATACAGCCCCAGGGCCTGCATAAACACACAGATTTTGTTGTGACATACACACCCTCAGATGTTTTGATATTAAAATGTCTCAGTCCTCCTCAAGGAACCGATGATTAGTGCTTTTCACAAATGAGATATGAAGACAGAGCTTGCATGGGACCTGTGGAGCTAAAGACAAAGCACGTTTCCCTACAGGGCACCAGTGAGGGACTTAAAAATTCCTGAGTGTTACAACAAGGCGGATCATGGTTTTTTATGAGTGATTTGCATCCACAAAAAAAGATGCAGAAAAGTACCCAGTTCAGTTTGTATTTAGGAGAGACTTACCCTGCAGTCCACCACCCCGCTCAGCTGTAATCCACCCTGACAACAGATGGAGCGGAATAAACAGAAAGGCACAGCCTGGCCCACACTCGTGTCCGCTCTGTCCTCGCGCCGTGTTAAGGATCAGAATACAGACTCCCCGAAACCAACTTGAAAAATTAGGAGTTTGTAGTTTATTAAGCACCAACGTGATAGCTCGCACGTCACGCGTTTCCTCCGTGAAGGCACAGGAGGGTGTTTGCTCTCGGTGAAGTCGATCTCTAAAAAGGGTTATATATCTTAAATAGCTTAAAAGGGTTATATACCTTAAATAGCCTAAAGATCCTTTATTTGAAGGCACGTTGGGCTCTTCCCTAGTAACGACAGGCTGTGGCGACAGCCCTTCCCAACAGTACGGGGATGACGCAGCAGCAGCTGATGAGGCACCCCACTGGAATGTCTTGGATGGCGACCGCAGAGGAGGTTTCTGTGACGGATAAAACACGCTGCCAACACAAAATAGTTAACCCCCAGCTTTGTCATGGGACAAGCTTTGCTCTGCCTGTCCCGTGAAACCACTGCGAGCACTCTGGGGCAGAGACCGGCCCTCACTGCACTGCCCTATGGCACCCAGGATAACAGATGATCAGGGTATGTTGGGGCTTCCTGGCACTGGAACAGCTCAAAACGTTGCCTTGTCCAGCCCAGGTACGACCTGTCAGCACGAGGTTCCCTTTTCTAAAGCCCGCTGAACTCCCAGCAGCCCAGATACCCTCCACCAGCAATGAGAGGAAACAGAATAACTAATATAACTCCCCAAACAAGGTGAATATTTGATCAGCTCTGTGTTAAGCCAGAAATTATCCAGAATAGTTCCAGGGTTGTCATGGTGGCAATGGGATCTTAAGCTGATACTGAGGAGTAGTCTCACAGTGACTAACGAGGTAGCAGCTAAGGAAATTGCTTATTATGATTAAATTGTTTCCTTATAATCATTCCACTCCCACCTTTTCCTTTCTCTCCTCTTCCCCTGATGTTTCTTGTCAGTCTTAGCTGGTGATATCTCCAGAAGGAGGAGCATCCCTAATTATGGGCTCAGTTCAGTGGGGCCCTCTGCCTTGTGTTAACCTCGAAGATCCACCAACCACGTAACCCCAGACAAACTCCTGAATAACTGGTGCGTCGCCACACAGATTCATCATCGATTTCATCGTAGCGCTTCCAAATGAGTTGGGCACTTAAAAACTCACCTATGAAGGCAGAACCAGCTTTCTTCACACCCAGATTCACTCATGCCATGGGGACTTTACAAGGATTCACTCATCCATAACAAAGCATTTGACACTGTCCCACACAACATCCTTGTCCCTAAATTGAAGAGACATGGACCTGACAGACGGACCACAGGGTGGATGAGGAATTGGCTGGATGGTCACACTCAAAGAGTTATGGTCAACGGCTCGATGTGCAAGTGGACACCAGTGACGAGTGGAGTTCCTCAGGGGTTGATATTGGGACCGGTGCTGTTTAACATCTTCATTGGTGACACAGACAGTGGGATTGAGTGCGCCCTCAGCAAGAGAAAAAAGCTTATCAATTGCCTTGAAATTACTTTTCAAATGCCCTCATTTGGCATTTCTACAGCTCTTAACTCCTGCGTAACACCAGATCAACAAAAACCAAAACAGTTTATAAAGTTCTGTTTGGGAAGACTCTTGCTTCTGTTGCAATTTAAAACACTCCTTGTAAATTCAGTGCTGGATAGATACTGCTTAACCCCCCAGTGTCGTAAGAATATCATCAGCAGAGGAAGAGGCTCCCATTCAGTGACATGAAATCACATGTCTACGCATCACTAAATATTGTTTTCACAAATCTGCTGAATTACACAAATTTAAACCTTTCTAGTCTGGGTGAAATGCAAAACATGACCCAAAGCTGAAGGTGGGGTGGTTTTTTGGTTTGTTTTATTTTTCCCTTCGCTTTCCCCCCAACTGGAAACTCTTTGTGTACTGATGGGCACTGCAATAATTGCCTCCGTGCTTTCTGTGTTAAGAAAAGTTGATTTTCCATAGGTAGGGCCCCATATGAAAAGATTCCTCTTTGTTCGGTGTATTAATGGGTGCGTGGCTTGCGCTGAAGAAATGTTTTGTTGTCTATTTATGTATTTATGGCATAATTAGTTCATCTGCTACTTAGACGGGAACAGCCTAACGTGAGGAAGCCAGCACATTCTTAGACAATAAGGTGGATTTCTGAATGTTTGAACACAGGAATAAAGAACTGCCAGTCCCAATAAGACAAAAGAGTCTCAAAGCCCAGATTACAGAAAGAAACCTCGCACACGTTTCAAATATCAGAAACATAATCCCGGATCTCCACGCGCTGACACACGGGGAGGTTCGGTGCACCCCCGGCAAGCCCTGGCACGCCGGTCGGGCAGCACTTTTGCTCCAGCTGGCCACCATCCAGACGTTAACTGCGCTGGTATTTGTTTCGAGGGAGGGGAAAGAGGGGGAAACTTGGTTTAAATATAACTCAGCAGCCTCCAGCAGAAACTTTGGCTGCGAAGAGGAGCGGTAAGATACGCCCGTTGAATCAGCATCGCCCTCCCTGTGCTGTGACTCTGCTTTTAGCTCTAAAACTGAACGAGGGAAATGTGCTAGAATATGTTAAAAACTGTTTACAGGCCTGTATTAAAAGGGAAAACATGTTGTGGTTAAACATAACAGCTGTCAATGCTCTGAGGTGTTACAAGCGTGAGACTATTTAAAGACAATGACTGGCGCCAGCTATTTTACTGCGATCGAGCTAGGAAAAGCTCCAGTTATTAACCACTGACTGAAGCTTTACGTTTATGGCAGCGCTGAAGGAGTTTTGGGAAAGAGAGTAACAAGTACAGAGGTGACTTTTAGTGGCAACGAATGCTCTCAACTGGAGAATTTACCCCAACAAATGGCCAGGACACAGGACATCAGTTGTGGTCCTCGGAGGCACGGGCTGCTCCTGTCTTCAACGATCACGGCCTTAAATTACCATTTCAGATTTACACATGCAAAAGGATACAGAAAGTGTATTTCTAACGTACCTTCACGTACGTAACACACGATTTAACGGCGACTCTCTCTAGACCACACTCAGCCTGAAGCCTTGAGATGGGTGATCCCATCCCTCCCTCCCACCCTTGCTGTGGGGGTCTCAACGGGACACATACTGCCAAGCCCCTTGATGAACACGGGCCTCCATTTATACGCCAAACCTGCAAATTTATACACCAAACCTGCAAATTTACACGCCAAACCTGCAAATTTACACGCCAAACCTGCAAATTTACACGCCAAACCTGCCAAGTGCTGTTTGAGAAGGCAGATCTGATGCTACGGGAGAATTTGCTGCACTGGGCCATGACCACAGCACCCAGCGCGTTGCCTGCACATCTTCCACCCTCTCCGGTGGCTGTAGCACAGCGTTGGGATTTCACACGCGCTCAGACCCTTCCACAGCAAATAGAGCTGGCACGCAGCACCCCAGGATGGGGACACGGTACTATGAGAGGAATTCATGAGATGCAAATGGCACAGCAGGGAAATGCAAAGCAGGGACTGTCTGTGGAAGCCCCATGTCTGACGGACCTGGCTCTTGCATTGCTCCGTAGCAGTGGATGCTCTTATCAGCATCCAGGAATGCGTTGGGATCATTCCCGTTTTGCAAAAAGCAAGTGGGGGACAAAGAAATTCCCGTTGTCAGCCCCTTTGCTTCCTTTCGTGTGCACTTTCACCCTTAAGGCCAAGATCCTGCAGTTACCTGAGAACGCAGATTCCAGTTGAAAAGGTAAGTAAGTACCTCACCCTTACTGGAACAGCTTTGAGAACATGAACGCTAAAGGCTTAAAACAAAAAAATAAAACCAGAGCACGCCCACATCTGTATACGCCGAAAGGCAAATGCAGAACATCCCACAAAATTCAAATCAATTCCATGTCCCTTGGGAGAGAAATATTGCGAGGTAAAGAACCAGTGGGATGTGTTGGGGTTTTAAAATATGAACTAAGATTTTTAAAATGAAACAATGAGCGTTGCTAATGGAGCCGCCGCATCCCAGTCCCGCTGTCAGATATCCAATACCCAGAGTTTGGTCCTACAAGGGTGGTTTTTCCCCCTCACCTGACTTCAGCCATCTAGAAGTCAAACATCCAGCTTGGCTCATCCTACATTCCTTCATCAGATACCTTCAACGGCTGATTCAACCCACCTTGAAATCGGTAACCACGGGAGAGCCTTCGAGGATGCCTTCCCTTCCATACTGCCTTCCACTAGACATACAACTTTAAAATAAAACCTGAGAGAAGACTGAATTCATCTTAAACTGCACGCAAACTCACGCAGAAAGTCAAACAGCAGAGGCAAAGAAGGAACCGCAGCCTTTGGGAGCTTAAGGCTTCTATTTTGAGACTGATTTTTTTTCTTTTTTTCTTTTAAGCAATTACTCTCTGTTCTCAAATGATTTATAAGTGAGATGGAGAGTTGAAAAGTTTGGACAGAAGCGGCTGAAAAAAGCCTTGGCTAACAAATGAATCTGAAGCTGAGCATGGTCCGTTCAAGGATATTCCAAGCCCAAAAACATAAAGTAAGTTTTTACAAATTATTTATTCCACTTTACTCTTTAATTAGTAAGATTTGCTTCTTTCAACAGCAAAACAAACAAATAAAAAGACTTTAGAGTAGTGTCTAAGTCAAAGAATGGAAAGATTTAATCAGACTGCAGGAACTCACCCTTGAAATAGGCACATACACAAAATGCTGCTTTAACAGGAGATGAGTCTTGTTTCACAACATACTTTCTTCAAAACAAACAGGAGAAACCAAGTCCAGAATAGACGGCAGATGCTTAAAAATAGGTCTTAGTGCAATTTTCGTTCGTTTCTAAGACCAACAAGAAAGGAAGCGCTGGGATTTCAGAGCGCTGGCAAACTAAAGGGATGAGCTGGAGTTAAAATCACCCCGAGTAAGACTAAGAGGAGTAGCCGGGGTAAAACGGAGACGGAACAAGGCATGCGAGCTGCTAAAAAGGAGGGCAGAGGGGCTGGCTGGCCCGTGTCCCCTCGTCCCAGCTCTCACCAGGCACTCGCAGGCCTGGGGGGGGGACGGAGCCCGCCGGGGTCTGCAGCAGCCGAGGAGAAGTTGGTGACCGCGGGAGCTGCTGCCCGCTGCCCCGCCGGAGGGATGCGGTGTGTGTGTGACCCCCCCCGCCGCGCCGGGGCCGCCACGGGCACCGCCACGCCGGATGCCAGAGGGCGGTTCGGGCTCCCGTTCCCCGGGCAGGGCGCGGAGCGGGGCCCGCGGCGCTCCGGGCGGTGTCCCCGGGCAGCAGCAGCAGAGGGCGGGCGGGGGAAGGGGGGGGAAGTGTCGCCTCCGCCGCTCCCAACTTTCCGGGGCCGGCGCGGGGAGCGCCCTCAGCCCCCGGCGGCACCGCGGGGCGGCGGACCCCGGCGAAACGTTCCGAGGAGCGAAGCCTGCGGCCGGGACGGGGCGGAGAACCGGGACGGGGTGGGGGAGTGTCCCCGCCTCACCGACCCCCGCGGAGACCGCGAAGAGCCTCAGCCCCCCCCCCCCTCCCTATCCACCCCACCGCGGGCCCCCTCAGCGGGCGGGACCCCCGCGGCCGGTCCCCCCCTCCCCGCTCACCTGCCCTCCCCGCCGGGCGCCGCGGGCTGCGCTGGGCTCCGGCCGCCGGGGCCGCGCGTTGCTCCCGTTGGCAAGTAACAGTCTCCAGGGCTACGGTCACTATGGCGCCTGGCGCCGGGTCTCGAGGCAACTGTTGCTACCCTCTCCTCGCACGTCACCGCCCAACCCCGCCCACTCCGCCGCCGGGCGCCGCTGTCCATTGGTGACCGCGGCTGTCTGTCGCTGAGAGGGCGGGACGCGGCGGGGATTGGACCAATGGTGGCGGGGAGGGGGCGTGGCGGAGAGTTGGCGCGCGCTTTGGCGCTTCAGCGTGGGGCGGAGTGCGGGGGGGGGGGAGGGAGGCGAGGGGCCGCCGTGGGACGGGGCGGGGCCGCGGGGGGGGGCGTGAGACGGGGCGCGGGTGGGCACAAGGCAGCGGCCGCTTCGGTATTGAATTAAAAAAGTTAATTTTTACACTATTAAATGTTAATATTAATTATTAAATATTTATTAAATATTTTAAAATATTTATTAAATATTTCTTAAATCTTTATTAAATATCAAATAATATTAATTAGTTCCCGTTGGCTCCAACAGCACCAACCCAGTGCGCACACGGGCAGGCTCGTCGTTTCTCCCAGTTGCCGCTGGTTTCTCCCTACCTGAGCTCTCCCAGTTCCCCATGACATCAAACCGTTTCCATAGCGACCGGCCGTGAAGTCACCACCAGCCAAACTGGGGGGGAAAGTGGGGGAGCTGATGGCAAAAGAGGGGTCGGGGGTGCTGGTTGGGTGCAAATTTTAGCAATAAAAGGGCTGCAGCAGCAGCAAACGCGGTTTCTGGCGAGTTCCGTGCGGAGTGGGCATCTGCCGGCTGCCGGCACCTCGGGAACGGCTCCCAGCACCCACGCTCGGCCGTGCAGCACCCAGCCACCCCACAGATATATAACATATATTTGCACATGTGTAGCCTGACAAGGCTTTGGGGTACCGCCCCGTGGGAAACCCACACAGCATGCAGATGTAACTGATGGTTTTATGTTGGTAGCGGAGAGAAGATGAAGCCGAAACTATAGTTTCTGGTTGCAGAGAATTGCAAAAGCAGCAGCTACCCCTGCGGTGAGAACTGGTGTTAGCCAGCACGGACATCCCCGGCCCTCCTGAAAGCGGTTCGGGCTGAAAACTCAGCGGATTTCAGGTGGAGTTGCCTTGAAGTCTCTTCCCTGAGCGACCAGGAGAGACTTGAAAAATCATGCTGGGTGAAGAAGGGGATGTGTAGCCTTAGGCTTACGTTTCCAGTCTGGACATGACCACCCGGCCTCGCCAGCAAGGTGGTGGCAGGTGTCCTAAACGCATGCAGACTAAAATCTATCCATAAGGATGGCCTTTATTCCTTCATTTGGGGAGGAAAACAAGGGGTTTTTGTAGTGGACATCACAAATTCTGCCCCCGCGGGGTTGGGATGCTCCTCTGGAGACAGATTCCTATAAAAACAAACCAGCATGTACCAACTTTTCCAGGTAGTTAAAGCAACTTCCTTGGAAATTAATATTAAGTAGTTGCAAGGACCCCAGCTCATGCTGAGCCATCTTGTCCCCATCTTTTTGCAAAGAATGGCCAAATTCTCTTGTTTTTTGGCATTTCCTGCAGGCTGAGTTTCGCATCTGTCCCTAAGAGACAGTAAAGGAAACACTGACGCTGCTCTTTTTCATCTTGCATTTGTAATAGGTGACAAATTTAGACATATCTGAAAGTTAACATGGTTCCGTTGTTCAAATTCTAAGAGGTTTTTCTGGCCTGATCCCAGAGTTAACCCAGTCCTATATCCTGGGCAATTCTCTTAAGTTTAAAATGACCGGTAGGTCTGAGGTAGCTGAGACACTTGCTTTAATCACAGGATTACGTTGGTCTCAGTTCTTCTCTATGGTTTTGGAAGCCAGGTGCTGCCAAGGAAAGCAGCATTTTTTATAAAGCTTCACAGAATACTTTAGTTTGTGGGGTTCTTGTTTTTTTTTCCCACAGTTAAACCCAGCAGAATCATCACAATTGCTCTGAAAGATCTTCATTTCAAGATTTCAACGATCATCTCCCTGACATGCAATAAAAAGCTTTTATGATGTATTTTTCCTGTAACGTTTTCTGAAAAGTATGTCCCAGCTTAAGCCAAGGAAGTGTGTGGAATTTGTACCCATGGAGACTCCAATAACACAGCCAGCTCCACACGCCGCAGGATTATTAGTTTTCTTACCTAAATTATCAGGAAAGGAGTTAATGGAAAAGAGAGAGACGGAGAGAAAGTGGCTGAGTGAGGCAATATAAATTGGAGAGACTGGACTTGCCAGTTAGCATTTGGTCTGTCTGCAGATTTGGGGCTGGTGTAGCTGCTTTTGGTCGGTTACTACCAGAGTTACACTGGAAAAATTCACAGTTGTGTGTCTGAGCACCAAGGACATGCCGGGTGAGATTTTTGAGAAGCTCCAAAGAAAAGTAAGTCGCTCTCTTAATGGGTTGTAGACCCCTAAGCCAAGGATATGTAAAAAGATAACTTTTAGGTGAGGGTGTCATTGCTTAATACCAGTAAAATAGAAAAGAGAGATAGAGTAGTTTTGGGGAACTTATTTAATGCACATAAACATCCACCTTCACCATGGCAAGTGGAGACCAGATTAATATTTTTCCCTTAATAGCACCTTCAGATGTATCTGAAGCTTGCTCTGATTTCTCCCCTCAGTCTCTTGTTTTCTAAGTTAAACAACCCCCTGTTTTTTCTGTAAGAAAATTAAGCCTTTCCTACAGAAGCGCTGTGTAAATAGTTATTTTTGATCCTGCAATACTGTGGTCACTTATTCCTGCTTAAGCACCGTACTTTGCATTTGGCCATATTGAATTGCATCGTGTTTATTTTGAGTCATCACTCAAATTTACTACGAGCTTAATGAAATCCTTCAGAAGTGGATTTCACTTCTGAAGTGAAGTGAAGTCTCACCTGTAACATGTTGTTGCAGATCTGTTATCAGTGTAGTTTTTAGGGCACGATTCTCCACTGCACGGCACCTGCATGTCTGCAAAAGAAATGGGAAACACATTCGGATGTGCTCTCATTCTTTCCAAAGTGTCAATTATTGTATGAAACCCACAGCAGAGTTTCCCTGTCTTCTTGTACCCTGAAATTCTTGATAGCACCTTTGATAAAGTCCTACAAACCTTCAAAGTTGGCCAGTTCCCTTCTGGGAACCTAGGGAGTAAATTACAGGGCTGTTATCTTTAATACAGATAATACAAATATATTTAATACCTGTCTGTGACCTCTTGTGTCAAGCTGATCACTGGAATTAATTTTTCCTTCTTTCTTGCAACTGGTTGCATAAGGCAGATCTCATCTCTCTCAGCCTGTACAGTATCGGGGTGGGTCTGGGGGAAGGAGCTGGTGAAGAAAAAGAAATTAAGTCTGCTCACCAAGGAGCACGTTTGCTGCAGCTGTAACACATACCCACAGGAGGGCACGTTCCTCAAAGCAAACTGGAATTCAGCTGCAATCCAATCCCGCTCAAAGGATCCGTTTGACTTGATTTCACTACAGGGAGATTTTGACAAAAATTAGTCTTTTGATGGAAGCAAATGCCCTGCAAAGGTAGTGGGATCCTTTGAAATTTCATGTTTATCCGTGAAAAATACATTTTGAAACCTTAAGTTATTCCCTTGAATGGTTCTACTGAAAAAATTAAAACATTCCTAGAGGATTAAAACCAAGCCAAAACACAAAATTGCCTTTGGGGTTTTTTGCTTAAAAAAAAAACAAGTTTGCTTGTGTTCAGCCCGTTTTAATGGGGAGAATCCCTATTGTTATACAGGTACCAACCCACACAGCACTTTCCCACCTGAAAGCTTTCTGTGTCTGGTTCCCCCCTCTGTCCGTGCTGTTTTTTACTGATGAGTGATCCCAGTGTATCTGGTGCAAACTCTAAGGAGCCTGAACTGGTCCTGTGTCCGTCTGCCCCATTATAAACAGCATCATCCCATGCGAGCTAAGATTGTCTAAACTGCAATAATGGATTTTCTTTTAATATATCAGTGATAAAATTTAATTTCCCAATGATTTTAAATTGTGATGCAGATGGGATAGGTTCTGGTTTTGTAGGCAGGTAGTTGCTCCAGAGAATAGAATAAATCTCCGTACCCACTGCTCCTGAGGAAACATCTTCAGAGGGTCTGAAGCAAACCGAAGCGATGGCTTTTCCTGCGTGGATCTGCCGCATCCCTCGAGCACCGTAGTGTATCGATAATGCTGGGTGAGAGCCTGCTCCAACCACGGCCCCAGGAGTGTTGTCTTCTGCATCATACTTCTCTGAATTTGCTGCTGGTCAGACAACAGCTCCCTTCAGTGCTTTTGGCTGGGCTTAAGAGGATAAATGTGTTGAGTGTGGTTGTGCCAAGGCCGTGCTGGAATTTCCCAGTGGCACCGTGGCACACGTCCTCCTCTGCCCACGCGTCTCTTCACCACGAAAATGAAATCCAGGCTGCTGCTGCTCCAGCGTTACAGAATGCTCTGTCCTGTCCTGACAGCATACCAGAGCTCTGTGTTCCTTCCAGCCCTGCCCAGCCTGAAAGCAAACAGGTGAGTGCTGAAGATGAGAGAAAGAAAAAGGGCATTCAGCCCCTCCCTTGCCCTTTCTTCTGTCTCCCTTGGGTGGCAGCAAGTATCACAACAGTCCCTGGAAAAGGCTTCGAGCTCACCGTTTTGAGGAGGTGGACTTTGAAGATGTTACTCTTCTCAACCTTGTGTCTTCCCCGTAACAAGTTTTTAGCATAGCTAGAAACTCAAATGCTCTCTTCCCCCTCACCCTGGAAATTTCCTTTCAGCAGAATTAAAGGACTAAGCATTTATCTGGAGTGTTACCTGTTTGGTTTGGCCACAGCTGTCTGGAAATTCTGCAAAAAACACTGGGTACAGTCATGGAAAAGACAGTGTACGTGGGGTTTTGTGTGCCACTCCCTGCAGGGAGCTGCAGCCTCCTCAGCTCACAGAAGCTAGAGGAGGATGTGTCCACAACTTGGATGTAATCAAAGATAATCATATTGATATAACTAAATAAACATAGCTTATGTCAACAGCACTTTTTATGGAGACAATGTCAGTGTAATTAAACTCTCAATGACTGAATAGCCCTGGCATAAGGTTTCAGTGGAAGTTCTGTACAATGCTGAACTTCTTTTCTAGTGCAGTGAGTTTAAGTAAGTCTCCCCCCGTTTCCCAGACAATCACAGGCACTAAGAATGATGGGGAGGGACAGAGTAACCAGCAGCCTGGGAGGGAGTGAGGGGCAGGGTCAACAAGCAAAGGGCCTGGGTGATGTGGTGGGATCACAAAATGAAGAAAACAGTTGAAGCGGCATCACCTTCAGCACTTGCATGTGAGCAAAGAAGTGCTCTAAGGCACCGTCATGGAGAAATCTCCAAAACCATTTCTAGGAAGTCAACGTGCTGGGCTGCCTCTCTGAGATGCCTGTGCAATCATGCTAGTGGCATGGGGAATAAACGTGAGGGGTTGGAGACCTGCGTGCAGCTGCAGGGCTTCCATCTGCTTGGGATCATGGAGATGTGGTGGGATGGATCCCATGACCAGAGTGCTGCAACAAGGGGGAAACAGGCTCTTCAGGAAGGAGCTCACCTGGGGATGGGTGAGGATTAAAGAGGAGACAGCTAAGGGTGGCATTGTAGTAGGTGTTTGTTACAGGTTGTCTGACCAGGAGGAACCAGGAGGAACAAGTGGCTGAGGACCTCTACAGACAGGTAGGAGCAGCCTCATGTTCACAGGTACTGCTCCTCATGGGGGACTCCAGCTGTCCTGAGAGCTGCTGGAGGGACAGCACAGCAGGGCACAAGCAGTCCAGGAGGTTCCTCGAGATTATCAGCAATGATATCTGCTAGGGGTGAGGCCAAGGAGGACCTGCCTATCTTGTGAATGTTTTCAATGTTTCAGGTCACTTCTTCCATACTGAACTGGGACAAAAAGTTGAAGTCTTGTGGAAGTTTGGAACCTAAATATTAAACAGAAAAGTTCAGCTTGTTTCGGGAACATGCTCATGACTGTGAGCATTTTAAAGTTCTGTAACTTTTTTACTACAGTGAGTTTATGTTTAGAAAACACAGAAAAATACTAAGTAGCTCTGTGGATTATTAACATTTCAGACTGAATTACAGGTGCATAGGCCTTGCACCGCACTCCAACTACACTCAACCATCAGCAGCAACTTCTCTGCTTGTGTTGTCTCACAGCACACAGAATGGTATCTGGATTCTGTGCAATCAAGAGATAGAGCATGTTTCCCTGCTGCTGCCTCTTACTCTGGTTACACATTCATCCCCTTCCTGGTTACAACACAGTTTGAATGGGGAGGACAGACAGGACCCAGCCTTGTTCTGCTTTGGGCTAGACCTGCCTGGTAAACATTGCAACACCATTGCAACAAAGACCCTTGGCTTGGGAATGGGGAAGCAAGCCCGCTGTTCTTGTCCTACAGCAGCGAGAGAAAAGATGTGATCCTTGTGTTTATTGAAGTTCTGGAGACACAGCTGGTTTGTTTTTCTGAGCAGCGTGCTGGAAACAACTCCCCTCCTCTATATGTAACTTCTGTATGCATCGCATTTTGGAGCAAACGGCTTTCCATCAAATTCTTTTGCAAAAGTGGAATTAGCTGTGGGCATAAATAGCATTGCAATTTGGTTTTAGCTTTAATGTTCAGAGGATATAGGCAAGACCTCCGAAGAGCTGTGATATCTAGCATCAAGCTAAATTATTACATAGGCTAGAAAGTGTAATTCTCCACTGCCTTTCACATCATACTACACTTTGTATGTTGCATAGAGCAGTGGACAGCCTTTGCCTATACTGTGTTGTTTCAAAATCCACTCGTGTGTGGGTTTTAACAAGTATTAAAGAAAATAAAAGGTGTTTGTGCCGATGACAGACAGGGCAAATACTTTTTGCTCCAGTTTTATTTATGAGAACAAAACTGCAGAAGAGTCATGTTATTGCAGACAGAGGCCAGTTATCAGCTGGTGTGTTCTGGTGAAGACTCCTTGGCTTTGTTGAAGCTATGCTGATTTGTGACAGCTGAGAGTTGGATATGGATCTACAGCTTAATCTGGTGTGGGATTTTAGTGCGTGTGTGTCTTTTTTTGGGGGGTGCGGGGGTGTTTTTTGGGTTTTGGTTCGTTGTTTTTTTTCCCAGAGACCTACAGCTATTTGCTGTAGACCCTTTCACATGACCAGAAAGATGTTGCAAGTCCTTGGTGGGAAAGATAACATGACCTGTTTAAGTTTAGAAATGACTACGCTATAAACAGACTCTTCTGTCTCCCTTCCTTCCTTGTGACCGCGTGTTTAGCAGCATATTTTCTCAGTGCATTCATTCTCCTCTTGTTGAGCTTCATGTGGAAATTGCTGAAATAGTGTATTGCCCCCCTGCACCCCGTTATCTTTCAAGTCAATGTCCTGAAGTGCAACTACATCTCGGGTTGAGTCACTTGCTGCCAGTGACTCTGGAGTTGGAAATTTGTGAGTGTTACCAGAGGAATGCTAGCCCAGAATAGCTCACAGATCCAGTGCCAGGGCTGGGCAGGAAGGGGGATAAAAGCAAAAAGTTGTGTAAACTGTCTTGGGTCATTTAGGCGGGCAGATATGACTTGTTCCACATGGGGAATGATTAAGCCGAAGAAGAAACTTATTTCCACCCTGTGTCCACAGCTGTATGAAGAGATGATTCTTTACTTGAGGTAGGAAAGAACTTGCAAATGGTATTTCTTGTGTTTCACCAGAAAGCGGTGTGATGTTCTGTAGATCACAGGAAACCTGCGGCCAAGATGAAGAAGAACACAGCTCTCGGCAGCAGCCAGCCTGTGCCTCACCGACAAACCAACCCCTGTCAGGAAGAAGTGTGCTGTCTGTACACCAGCATTTCTAACCACAAGTGGGTGATTTGACACACACAAACCTAAACTACCATGACCCCAATCTGCATTTATCCCGGGCCTTGTCAAGGCACTTACCCTACTGCTCTTGTCTTGTGAGGGATGCCTCTGTCCTCGATGGCATCTTCCTCCACCTTAGTCTTCTGCTGCAGCACGTTAAACACCTGCAAATGTCAAGGTAGGGTAGAAATATCAGGCATCAGAGAATCATTTAGGCTGGAAAAGACCCTTAAGATCATAGAATCCAACTGTTAACCTCACACTACCAAGTCCACCACTAAATCATGTCCCTAAGCACCACATCTACACGTCTTTTAAATACCTCCAGGAGTGTGTCTGCACTCAGGAGAAGGTGACATATCGCAGTAGTCAACAAGCTGTAATGTCCCAGGCATAGACAACCAAGATGCTGCTGTCCTACTGTAAGTGATCCAAGCAGACTGTTAACTGGAGGTTTTATCAAAATCACGCATGTATCTGCATTTTCAGCCTGCTGCAATATCTGGGTATCCTCACCATAAAATTTACCAACAGGAACAAAATGGATTCTATGGAGTTTTTGGTCCTCCCTTCGAGATCAAGCCTGTGTTATCAACATAACTCACCAACATGCCCCCCTCTCTCACAATCTTGTGTCACAAGCACAATTTAAAGGTA